>NC_082671.1:59655925-59960740 GCF_025265405.1 Mesoplodon densirostris
AAAAATTTCAGTTTACAAACCATATAACTTTAAGCGTAAATCTTCACAGGATTTTTATAAATATAGAATTATATATATATATACACATATATATGATGAAGTATTAAGGAGATGAAGTGAGTACAAAGAGAAAAATGATAAATTGAAATGTAAGGCATTACATCTTTGATTTGATTTTTTATTTGCCATGAAGTATGAGCTTTTATCCTTCATTTGAGTGTCTATTTTAGCTTCTTTTCTAGTTCTTAAAAATTTGGCAGCAAGGGAATATTTATTTATTAGTTATTTATTTATTAGTTAACAAATATCAATTATGGCAGGCACTATACCAACACTTGTGGTAGGTACTGGGGATAAAGACTGAGCAAGACAAATTTGGTGTCCATCTTCTTAGAACTCATCTTGTAATGGAGGATAAAGGCCATTAAAAGTCAATTACAAGATTCTGAGTAAAGTTTGTAATTCAGGTAATATCCCAGGTAATAATCAGGTAATAATCCCATCTAGAAGGGCTTTGTCAGTAGTAAATCAAAGGGAAATTTATTTTAGAAATTCTGAGGAAAACTGGTTATAACTTGTAACATTTTAATGCATGACTGAGAAAGTATTATAAGCATAATTTATAGATAAATAAATGAGAGAGAAAGAGAAAGAAGAAACACAGTCCTGAGAACTGTTTTAGAAAAAAAAAAAAGTAGAAAATTGCAAACAGTGCTTGTTTAAGAAAATTAGGAACGAGGCAAGGACTGGGTTTATTCTTGAAGATATTAAACTTGATTTGTAGTTGCAGTACCATGAAAGAAGATACTCAAAGTCATGACATGAGGCAGAAAAGATATCAGCTTTTGAAAATTTTTACACTTTCTTTTCTGCTGAAAAGTTAGATCCTTTTTCAAGTTGCTTGATTTCAGCAACATGATTAAATACAGATTCATCTTAACAAATTAACTAAGAAAAGAGTTACAAGAAATAATAATATTCTAGAAGGCAAATACATCTCTGTATTCCAACAGCTTGATTTGAGGAAGGACTGTGAAACAGAGGTTCCTTGTCACCCCCTGACAATGGGCATCATATGTTTTTCTACCAGTCAGATATATTCCTGGTCATTTTCATGTCTTTGTAATAATTGATGAAATGGACTACCTATTTTTTGACATACATGTATATACACATATGTGTGCATACATGTATGTGTATATGTATGTATATGTGATGTGTGTACATATATGTGTATGTGTTTATGTGAGGATATATGTTAGTGTAGTAAAATAATCTTACTTTCTTCATATTGTTATTTTCTAGTTATATCAGTGACATAGTTGTTTTAACCAAATTTCAAATTGGCCTTAATAACATCAGTCATATGTCTATAACATATTGAGACATTTAACAGATTAAGGTTTACCTGGACTTAGGTTAGATTTAAAATTAGCCTTTAGCAAGTTTTTATTTATTTATTTATTTTTACTACCTGAATGATATTAGCTGCTTTGGAATAACTTATTTAGGACTCCTCACACTTCCGTCAGAGAATTGATTAGTTTGGCCATTATTTTTACTCTTAATTTGAACAGAGTTGCATAGAGGTGGATTTAAATCAAAAAGAACAGTTTTAGCAAAGACTGTTGATTATTTTTGCTGAGGCTTAGGCTCAACATGTTAAGAAATATTTTCAAACAAAATTATTTTTCTTTCTTTTTAAAGGTTTCAGTCCACAGGAAAGTTAACGGGACACCTAGGCCCTGTTATGTGTCTTACTGTAGATCAGATTTCTAGTGGACAAGATTTAATCATCACTGGCTCCAAGGATCATTATATCAAAGTGTGTATAATAAAGTTGTTTAATTATATTCTCCTATTAAATGATAGATTAGAAGTATTGAGATGCACCTGAGACCCTTTTCTCTTATTCAGTTTTCTTTTTTCTCATTTCTAACCTTTGCTTTTTCTTCCTGATCTTTTCCTCACTCGGTTCCTGGTTGTGTTGTCTTATTATTTAAACATGTATTCTCACTTTTCATAGAAGATAGGTTGGGAGGGATTTTAAAAATTTTTTTGGCTCAGTCATCCAACTAATGCTTAAGTCTCATCATCACCACCGTTAATGCTGAACATGTTATGGTCTTCATATTTTATGCAAGTAGCAGATAAGATGAGGAGAGAAGCATAGTTTGATTCTGGAGATGTTAAATTTGAGATGCTAATAGAGGACCTTCTCATGTAATCCAGTAGGCCATTTGAAAGGCAAGTCCAGAGCTCAAGATAAGTTATGACTAGACATGTATGTTTCGGAGCTGTTCAAATAGAAGCAGATGGTTAAGGAGTTAGAGTAGTTGGCATGGCCAAAGGATAGGGGTTGATATGACTCAGTCTTGGGGAATCCTATAAAAACCAATGGGAATAAAAAAGAGGAAACAGTAATAAAGAGAGATAGGAAGAGTATAAGTACTCTTTTTTAGAAACTTTGATTAAGAAATAAGAAATCGGTTAGTGACTTGACAATAGAATGGTTAAGGTGAGAGGATTTTATATTTGGTAGACTTGAGCATGTTTATATGCTCAGGAAATGGGCTCAGTGGAGAGGGAAAGTGTGAAGAGTGAAGTGGTAGCAATTGGTGAATCAGATCAAAAATGTGAACCTTGGGAAAAAGTAGGTACACTTTAGCATCTGAAAAGAAGGGAAGGGTAAGAGAATGTTTGAGAATAAAAGGAAACTTTTGTAACTAGGAGGATGGTCCAGAAAATTTATTTTTGGTCATACTAACCTTATTAGGAAATCACAATTTCAACAGTTAAGAGAGATGAGAGCAACTGAAGGGAGTGAAAGGTTTTGAATAGCAGCTTTGGAGAATTTGAGATGACCACCAAGATTGCAGAGCTACCTAATAGTGTTTAAACAACAATCATATCATTTATTTGAATTTCAACTGGATTGATATGTAGCATTTTTATTATTTAACATATCATTTGTACACTCACACATGAGAAAATTGGTTGCCTTTCTTAAGAGCTTACAGACATGTAAACATGTGGCATGTAAGCAAAAGTAGTGTGAAGATAGGGATCAGGTTCATCCTGAGTCATTCATAGCAGGTTATTTTAGTTAACTTAGTAAAATAAAACAAATCATATCTGGTTAATATACATGTGTGTGTTTCTATGAATGAACATATATAGGTGCTTATTTGTAAGTTAAATAGGATGACTGCTTCCTTTCTGCTTTTATTTAGATGTTTGATGTAACTGAAGGGGCTCTTGGAGCTGTGAGTCCCACCCACAATTTCGAGCCCCCTCATTATGATGGCATTGAAGCATTAACCATACAAGGGGATAACCTATTTAGTGGTTCCAGAGATAATGGAATCAAGAAATGGGATTTAGCTCAAAAAGACCTTCTACAGGTAATGCAAAACCTTTTCATGGGATGCAGTGGGTATTTCAAAGTCACCAGTATTCTATATAAGAACACAAAGAGCCTCTATATAGATTTTCATTGTTTAGGGATGGTATCAAACAGGGCTTCCTCTTAAAGAGTGTTTCATCATCACCCACCAGAGTTACTAGTTATGAAAAGAGCAACATTCAACATTTAATGATATCTCCTAAATAAAAGGGGAATAGACTCTGATAAGACAGGAATAAAGACACAGACCTACTAGAGAATGGACTTGAGGATATGGGGAAGGGGAAGGGTAAGCTGTGACAAAGCGAGAGAGAGGCATGGACATATATACACTACCAAACGTAAAACAGATAGCTAGTGGGAAGCAGCCGCATAGCACAGGGAGATCAGCTCGGTGCTCTGTGACTGCCTGGAGGGGTGGGATAGGGAGGGCGGGAGGGAGGGAGGTGCAAGAGGGAAGAGATATGGGAACATATGTATATGTATAACTGATTCACTTTGTTATAAGGCAGAAACTAACACACCATTGTAAAGCAATTATACTCTAATAAAGATGTAAAAAAAAAAAAAAGTGTTGGAAGATCTGGGATTGCCCCATGCTTGTGTTTACTAAATGAAATCAGTCTTGCAGTAAATCAGTCAGTTTCTCATTTTGTTTTTGTTTTTTTGTTTTATGTACACATATTCCAAGGAGTACCAAGTTTCACTAAGGTCAAAGCAGTCTAAATGATTCCTCATCTGATTTTCATACATTCAACATTGGTGGTTCTCTCATTTCCTATAGAATGATAGTTGGATTGAAGTGTTCTGTCAATACAATCAAACATTGGTGATTTTTCCTAATTCCCAGAGGAAGAAGTTAGTTAGCAGATAAAATTATACTCAATTTCAGGCTTTTCCTTATAAATGTATGCATGTGTATGTATTGCAATTACTCCTACTTTCTTGCTTACAACCAGATGAAAACAAAATGAACAAGTAGCATGAATGTTAATAGAGAAAACCTGGCAACAGATGCATATATTGCACTCAGAAGCTTTTCTTTTATATATATACATTCTTGGATGTGACTTTTATGTTATGTATATAAATATATTTATGCATAAAATATGGTATATAGTCTGAGCTTATAATTATTGTTTACTCATTGTGAAATATATAGGTTAGCTCCAGCCTTCAACAAAAAAGCTTTAGGCCTCTATGTTCTCTTCCAAAATTTAAGGCAGTGATTTTATGAGAAAATCTTTATAGTCTACACACCAGGTTGTAGTTTTCAAACTAGTTGCGTGAGATACATTTTGGAGAAAAGTGAAATAGTTACTCCTTTTAAGAGAAAGTGATGTTTGAAAAAATTCTGTATACTTTCCAGGTGTTTTAGATTCTATAGATTTTTTTTTTAACATTCTAGGCCTTTAATACTGATAACACTGATGATAACTAGTGAGGCAAATTTAGGAGCAAATTACAGATTTATTTCTTTAAATCATGAAGAGTGACTTCACAGAAAATGATTTTTATGGTTTCCAGGCCAATTCAGTGTTCCAAATTTTGAATTTTGTCAATAAAAACTTCTGTAACTTATTTTGGTATGAAAATGTCCGTTTGGACTACTCCCCTTAAACTGCTGATTTTTCTTTTTTTTTCTCAGCAAGTTCCAAATGCACATAAGGATTGGGTCTGTGCCCTTGGAGTGATGCCAGGCCACCCAGTTTTGCTCAGTGGCTGCAGAGGGGGCATTCTGAAACTCTGGAACATAGATACCTTTGTGCCAGTTGGAGAGATGAAAGGTCATGAGAGTCCTATCAATGCCATATGTGTTAATTCCACCCACATTTTTACTGCAGCTGAGTAAGTTTCTGCTATGTGATCGTTCTCTATATTGTTTACTTGTATTCAGATTTAATAAATACTGTAAGTTGTAAATATCTGGAAATGTAGAATATATGAATCCTTTTATTACAGTTATTCTAATGTCTATTTATGATATCTTATTTATATTTTCTGAGATACACTGTGGGCACTGAGTTTGGGCTCCCCTGGTTACATGGTAATAGTGTTACTCCTGTGTCGGCTCTCTGATTAGACTAAGAAGTCTGCTGCCAGATCTTCCCCTGGCGATTTTAATTTTTAAAAAATCATTCATAAGTGACTAGTTTCTAAAAGTTTTTTCCACAAAGGCAACAAACTTGCCATTCTTCACATTTAGACCATTTCATTAAAAAAAAAGAAACTTTGTGCATCTTCCACCTCCTTTAAAGTTTAAGTACATAGTATTAACATCTACTTCCCTCTTAAGATGGCTGGATTGATTAATTTATTTGCTCATTGGCTTATTCATGATGAATCTCCTATGTGCCAGGCACTGTTCCAGACCCTTGGGAATAGAGAAGTGAACAAAATAGATACAAACCGTAGTTTCATTCTAAGGAGGAGAAAAGAAAATAAATAAGTAAAATATGTTACACGTTGAGAGGTGCTATGGAGAAAAATAAAGCAGGCAAGGGGGATGAGAACATCACTGGGGGGCTGGGGTTACACAATAGAGTGGTCAGTTAAGGCCTTACTGAGAAAGTGACATTTAAGAAGATGTTTGAAGGAGGTGTAGAGATGTGACCATAAAAATGACATAATATGTATATAAGTACTTTGAAAAGGAAAGCATATATACTAACTGTAATGTGAGGTGTTCATCTCAATCAAATGAAATGTAATTTCTCATGAATATCTATCTTGAAAATCTCCCTATGTCATTTGTGTACCAATTATGTTACTTAATTTAACCGACTGCTTGATTTGTCTGTCCTAAATGCACGATTACCCTGATTTTATTTTGAAACCTCTACTATATTTCTCTGGTGTCTCTTATTATTCGTGCTGTTTCCATTGAATCCCTCTTCTCATTTAGATTTACTTTCTCTCATCTCGAAAGTACATCAAAGCCATTTTTTTTGTGTTTTTCTAAGGTGTTTACCTTTGGTGCTTCATTGATTCTATTTCCAAGATGCATTACTTTCTTAAGAGTCATCACTTTTATTTGTTCCCTTGGAAATTTGTTTTGTCCTTAACAATTTATGGGAAATAAATTAATATCCCTCAAAGCTGTGGGACACACAAGATAAGACTATAAAAGTATTATGTATCACTGAGGTCTGGTCGGTGAGGTATGATATAATACTTTTCTTCCATGATACAGTTTTATTTTTGAAGAATTGAAATCTTTCTCAGTTTACCCATGGAGCATCAGATGCAGATGTATTTACCATGTAACATAAAATCAGGAAAATCGCCAGTAAAATCAGAAGGCCTATTTTCAAATTAGTGCTACTTATTTGTTATCTAAAAAATGTTTGTATAGGGCTTAGTATCTACCAGGCATTGTTCTAAGTGTTTTCAGGCTTTAACTCATTTAGTCTTCATAAGAACTCTAGACGGTGAGTATTATTATAATCCCTATTTTATAGGTGGGACTTTATAATTCAAAGTCCTTGTATAAGTAATTCTATCATATCTGATTTCTGGATCTGCTGTCACTGATTGATTTTTCTTATGATTATGGGTCTTATTTTTTCTGCTTCTATGTCAAGTAACATTTTATTGAATGTTGAACATTAATTATAGCATTGTGTTTTGAGTATCTGGATTTTGTTTTATTCCTTTAAAGAGTATTGGGCTTTGTTTGTCAGGCACATAAGTTACTTGTGGTTCAGCTCATATTTTTGAGACTTGTTTTTAACTCTTCTTGGATTTCTACTGAATGTCTTGAATGTTTGATGCTGTACTCCACTGGTCAAAACCTGAACATCTCATAGCCCTTTGTGAACTCTGGGATTTGTTTGACTTATACTCACTAGTAGTTTTTTGGTGTGGCCTTATAGTCTGATTCTACTCATGTGCAGCTTAGCCTTCAGTCAAAGGCATTAGGGGACCCCTATGTGGATTGATGGAATTCTTTTCCTATAGCTCCATAGTTCTTTTTGCATAGCTCTCTCCTCTTCTCTATCTGGTTCTACAAATTCCAACTATTTCACACTTACCAGATTTTTATTACTATCTCTTCAACTCTGATTCTGTGATTTTTCTGCTTGGTTTCCCCACATTGCTGTAGTCTGGAAAGTGCTGCCAGGCTGAGAGCCAGGGCCATCACAGAGGTCACCTTCTTTGCTTCCCCTTTCTCAGGGATTACAGGCCTGTACTACCCATTGCCCAGTTTCTGAAAATAGTTGTTCCAAATATTCTGTCAAGTTTTCACTTTGCTTACAACAGGAACGCTAACCTGGCTCAGGTTACTCTGTCATGACTAGTAGTGTAAGTTTGTTCATCTTAGACTTCATATGTCCAAAACTGAACTCCCGACCTTCCTAAGAAACCTGCTCATCCTAAAACCTTCTCCATCTCAGTTGATGGCTTGTCTGTCTTCTCTGTTGCTTAGTTTAGAAACCTTCATTCCTCTCTTTCTTTCACACTCCATATCCAATTCATCAACAAACTCTGTTGGTGTTCTACCTTTAAATTATACCTAGAATCTGACCACTTCTCACCATGCTTTTTGCTGCCTCACTGACCCTAGTCACCATCAGCTCTTGGATTACTACAGTAGCCTCCTAAACAATGTCCGTTTCCCATATGTAGTCTATTCTCAACACAGACACCAGAGTAATTTTTTTAAAAATACAAGTCAGATCTTGTTCCTTCTCTGCTCAAAACCTTGCATTGATCATCCATTTTATCTAAAGTAGAGGCCGTTACTTGATCTGACCCTTTGAGCATTTATCTCTCACCTTACCTTCTAGTACCCTCTGACGTGCTCCGTCTCTTAAAACACCAATAACATCTTTGCTGGTTCTTGAACATATCAGGCTCACTCCAACCTTAGGACATTTGCCCAAAGTGCCTTCAGAGATCCTGATCTTCTTCTAATGTCTTTCTCAATAAGAATAACCTTGCCATTTTATTTAAAGTTGTGATCTCTCCTATCGACTACCACTCCTGATCCTGAACCCCTTTGCCATACTCTTTAATCTCTCTATAACATTTATTACTTTCTAATAAACTTTATAATTTAATTATTTATTAAGTTTTATTGTCTGTCTCCTTTTGCTAGAATATATGATCTACAAAGGCATAGGATTGTGCTTTTTATTTATTTGTTTATTTTTAATTGATCCTGAGCGCCTAGAATAATGCCTAGAACACTGCAAGTTCCCAATAAACATTTGTTGAATGGATGGTTGTATAAATAAATGGAATGGATAAATGGGTGGATGAGTGAACATATCCCCTTCTGTTTTCAGTTACATGTGCTATGTGGGATGGAGAGAGATTATTATTTCCCCCCAGTTTTATTGAGATATAATTGACATACAGCACTGTGTAAGTTTAAGGTATACAACATAATGATTTGGCTTAAATATATAATGAAATGATTATCACAATAAGCTTAGTTAGCATCCATAATCTCATGTAGATTAAAAAAAAAAAAGAAAAGGAAAAGAAAAAAATGTGATTTTTTTTACCTTGTGGTAAGAACTCTTAGGGATGAGAAGATTGTTGATTAAAAATTAGAAAGCCTGGCTTCTAGGCTCAGCTCTGTACTCTACTATGTTACATTGAACAAGTCACTAAACTTTCTTTATCCTCAAAATGGACTACATAATCTTTGAAATACTTTTTAACTATACAATTCTATGGCAACTCGTTCTTTTGGCTTTGGGTTTGTTAGGAAATGGGAGAAAAGCAACACTCTCTTTTTAGAGCCACGAGAGACATGGTAAGAAATGTGATTGTCTAATGACTACTCCCCAGAACCCACATGTTAAGTGAATAAAAATAAGTTTTCTCAGAAAAGCTTTGAATTGTCTATGTTCTATGATAGGCAGAATGTTAGACTACTTCTTAGTAGCCTCCTGCTTTTTCTGTGGGCTTATGTTGATTTAACCTGAACATAATTCTTCCTGAATATCAACAGATTCACCAACTCCCTGGAATTCCTGCCCTGGCCCCCTCACTGTGATCTTACTCTGGGCTCTTATCCCTGAAGACCTCTGACCATGTCATATCAGTAAAGTCTTTAAGAGATGGAGCCAGACTGCCTGGTTTCAAATCTTGGCACTATCACTTATTTTGTGATCTTGGGCAAATTTTATTTATTTATTTTTTGGCCGCACCTTGAGACATGCGGAAATTCCCCGACCAGGGATCAAACCCACGCTCCCTGCAGTGGAAGGGCGGAGTCAACCACTGGACCACCAGGGAAGCCCGATCTTGGGCAAATTAATTAACTTCTTTGGACCTCAATTTGCTCATAAATAAATAGGGGAGAATAGCATTATCTATATCTTATGATATGTAAAGAGAATTAAATGCATTAATGTATGTATGGGGAACATAGTAACAATACCTGGCATATAGTAAGCCCTTGATAATATGAACTATTTTTAATTTCATTATTATGGGTACCTGTTTGGTATACCTATGGGACAATGTATATTTTTACTTACACCTATTAGAGATCTTTTCAGAAAATGTTTCCATGGTAAGTAATTCTACGAACTACTTCTTTATCTTTCCACCTCTTTTCACATGTTCATTTTTAATTTATTATTGTGTAGTGATCGAACTGTGAGAATTTGGAAGACTCGAAATTTGCAAGATGGTCAGCTCTTTGACACAGGAGATCCAGTGGAAGATATTGCCAGTAGTTAAACATGAATGAAGATAGTCATAAACTGAATACTGTGATTATACTCTATGTTCTTTATGGAAAATGTTGTCCTGCATTTATTAGGCAAAAACTTGTGAATGGGATTAACTGGAAAATATATCTGAATCCAACTGCTGAATATAAATGGTATCCTAATAAAATTGTGTACTATCCTGTGTGCTTAATTTTAATATCTACCAATGCATATATAACCTATCATTGATATGCTGCTTGATTTGCACTTATATAGTGGCTGGATTTTTATGCCTGGCTATAAAGAACATCTTCAAATTATTTGAAGTACAACATGTCTGCTTTTGTGACAGTCAGAAAATACACTTGGAGTACAAAGCAACCCACTGTTAACTCATTCATATAGTCTGTTCATATGATTTACATATTTAAAACATATTGGGAATGTTAATCAAACATTGGTTTGTCTGGTATTTATATCAGTCTACAGAGGGCTCCCAAATTTAAAAGCTCTTTTAATGTAATGGGGAAAAGATATGAGAATATTACTGATGGTGATTTTTCATAAAATGGAACTAACTTTAATCTGCTAACAAAGAATGTTAAACAGATTGTGTTAGATGTCGACATTTACTTGTATTGACCAAAGTTTTGCAGCTGTGCTATATTCTGTGCTCAGGACTAAAATGCTGTTAAATTGTTTTAGTAGTGCTGTGCATACATTCTGTGATGGGAAACATTTTTGATGTCCTAACAGAAATATATTTTGATCTATTTTCCTATGGAGTTGTTTCTATTATCACCCTTTAATTTCATTTTTATTTAATAGTAGTATTTCTTTCCCTTTTTATCTAATTTTTTATGTGCTGCTAAATATATTTTAAATGTACTATGTTTGCAAACCTTGGTAGCTATGATGAGAACTATATCACCTGCAGTGAGGAAAGCTATGTAAATAGGTAGATTGTAAAGAAAGAATGTCTTATGTTGTAACTATGAATTTTTAAATATTGTAGATTGGATTTTGCAAAAGGATGTATAATTTATCTGTCTGCTCAGAATATTAATTTGTAAATTCTGCAAGTTTAATTTTTATGTGGATAGTATGACACTAGAAAATATTGTCTTGTGATCTTTTTCCCCAAAAATATTTGTTTGTAAATGAAAGCTTAGCTAAGGCTTAAATAAACATGTCGCTGTGAATTATTTTTATTCTCTTGTTCTTTTCCTAATATGAAAATGGCCAGTGTTTGTAAAACTTTGTTTTATCTGTGTGATATAAGGAAAGACATTTTCTTGTTATCCAGTGCTACATAGGCATTCCTATTTTTGCTCACTAGACATGAAATATTCTTGAAAAATATAAACCATAACTTAATCTTGAGGAACCAAGGAAACTCACTATTTAAAGGAATTAAATCAAACCATATAGCTTAGGGATTTGAACATAGAGGGTTGAACAAATGAAAAATATTCCCATAACAGTTAGGACAATAATGACCTTGGTTACTTGGAGAGGAAATGGAAGGCATGGTGACTGGCAGGTGTTGCAGGAAGTGAGTTGGGAGTGTAGAGGGGTATGGAGGTCCTAGAAATGTTCTATTTCGTGACCTGAGTCCTAAGTGACATATTAAACTGTAATATATTTCTTTCCTATTTTATATATGTATGTTGTATTTCACAGTGAGATATATATATATATCCCTTCTTTATAAGTTTTATATATATATATATATATATATATATATATATATATATATATATATATATATATACACAAATATATAAACTTAAAGAAGGGATTTTCCTATAAAGAGAAACTCAACTACTTTGTAATTATGTTAATTGTAATTTTGCCTCCTTCCCTGGAGGAAGATACTATGCCAAAACTTGACAGAGATTGTCCAGACTATTTTGAATTTAAATACTCCTGGGGTGATTCTTTTCATGGGACTATTGCTCAACAATTCATTTTTTGGACAATTTATTCAATAAAAGTTTATTGAGCATATACTGGGCCAGGTACTGGAGATGGAAAAAATAACAAGACTGAGATGATGCTTGCCCTCTGGGTGGAGAGAGATGATAATTACACAACAGCTTAGTAAGTGCTCTGATAAGGAAAATCTAGGTGCTCAATACCTATTAAAGGCATTCGATCCTGATTGTGGGTTCAATTAGAGGTCTTTTATGTGGTCCTGAGCACTGTGTTTGCTTATGCAGAACACAAAGCCCAGTGTCTATTTTACCTTTTAAAATGCTGGAGGCTCAGATAGAGTTAATCTGATTCAAGTAATTTAAATGAATATGTAAACGAAGCAGTTCTCATAAAGACTTACATTTTGGAAAATGTTGGAGGAGTTCATCAAGAGGACATGGCCGCTGATTGATTCTCAGTCTGGACCTAGGCAATTAGAGGTTTCTCACCCCTTCCCTGTCCTTGTAATGTATATTCCACTCATGTACCTTCCACTCACCATTCCCATAGCCAGAGCTGTTTCAAGGATGCAGCCTTGAGAGAGCAATGTGTTATTTGAGACCATCTGTATGGTATATGTGACTGAACCCAGTTAAGACCTCTATATATACTTTAAAATTCTGGCGGACAGGGGTGGAGATCTCATCTTGTGGCCACCAGGTTTAGCCTTGTTTGCAAATTCCCTTGCTTATTAAACCTGCCACATACCAATCTGGAGTAGTCTGCCTCTTTCTTCAGTCTCTCCTTGCCCTCCATGTACAGGGGCCGGTTTATGAACCAACAAAAGATAGCGTTAACCCCTAAAGATCCCATCCAGAATTGTTAACAATAACTCTTAGAATAGTTAAGAGTTAACGAAAACTTAAATATGATTAAATATGATTTATTCCTCACTGTATTAAATATATGCCTTGTTCTCCCAGAATAGCATCTTCCTTTGGAAGATACTATTTCTTCATTCAAATCAAAATGTCTGCATTTTAATTAAAGAGTAACAGCAAAGTTTTGCATATTAATTATGTCCACATTTATTTATTTAATTCCCAGCTGATGTGGGGTCTTTTATAAAAATTTAAATTAACATAATCAGCAGGTAACAAGTGTTCCATGCTGCTGTTTGTAATTTTTTCCTAAGCATTGCCTATACTTTAACTCAGAATCTGTTTTTCAAATTCTGTTTTCAGCCTCAGAATAGACTGTGTTCTTGCTATGTTGTTGAGAATTTGATTTACCAACTATCATGCAGATGTTGATAGTTGGGATTTTGTATTTGCAAATTACAGATATAAAATGTACAGATAGCTCTATATGAGCATCACAAAAATAAGAGTTATCTATCCATCTAGTTTCTATCCATAATGAAATGCTCAACTAACTTTAAAATGTTACAGCTGCCATTAATTTCACTTTTTTTGAGATAAAGTTAATAATTGTAATAGCCAACACTTACTGAGCATTTATTTTCCCCTTTGTTTGGGCATCCTGAAATGGGGGGAATCTAAGGTGCCATAAGAGTCAGGAACACCTGATTTCAGAGATATTTAACTGTGAAAAAACAATGCACATCCTAGAATTGGTGAAATCCAGTATTGGTGAAATACATACTAGAACTGATGAAGTATAGTATTATGGGGGATTCTGCCAAACAGACAAAAATAGCGACAAATGTCCACTACGTCATGTATGGCAGATAATATGATTTCAAACCCCTTCTAATATGTTTTTGTCTATGTTAGATTTAGGAAAAGCGAAGACTACATTTCTCAGACTTTCTTTCCACATGGCTTCTACATTTAACCTGGCTTCCACCACGCACATGAACCCAGGCACAAAGTGAACTGAGTGGAATCAGTGCCTCTGCAGCAAGTTGGAAAGGCCTTTGTTTCTCCACTGGAAGCAATGCCAGGGCCCCAGCTTTTGACACAAGGTATGGATGTTGAGAGGCAGGGTATAGGGCACACTTTCTGTTGGTACCCGGCTGAGGCGGTAGTCCTGAAGTCTGCAGTCAGGGCCGTGGTTCCCTCACTCCATCACCCATCTTCCTAATTGTGGTGGAAATGATAACTTGGTGGGCTAGTTCTGGGGGTTAACCTAACACCTACTCACAATTTTGTAAGCACCCGTTGCCCTCTATGAAATTCCTTTCTGCTTAAATCAGATAAAATGTTTTCTGTATTTGCAACTGAACTAAAAGATGCACTTCTTTGTGACCTGTGTTTTAAGATACTGTATTTCTTCCATTGTTTTTTTCTGGACACTAATTCAGCTCTCAAGAATGACTATACTCTTTTCTCATTAACCTATTTAATTGTTTTTAAGCTACTTAATTTTTGAAAACAATACTTTTAGTTGCCCAGAATCTTTTTATGTCCCTTTTAGTCTTTTAGTTCTCTTTTCTCCCATCGGGCAGTTCTGTTTTGCTAGGAGACCCCACCAGTTATTCTGTTTGTCTTCCATTCTCCAGTTGCTTAGTCCCCCTTAGGTATAGTTGCTCTTAGTTCTCTTTGCCCACTCATGATTCTGTTGACCCTGGGTGGTCAGGACAGGCTGGTGGTGGGGATACAGCACTCTGTTCTAGTAGGCCTTCAATTTGCAGCAGATGTCAGTCCTCTCTTGGAGCCCTGGGTTATCCCCTCTGCTCTCTCTGCCTCCCAATCTGCAGGTGTTAGCCTTCTGCCATATGTGCAGCTGTCTCAACTCTACTGGGCCTGGAAAATTTTGCATGTCTCCCAGGACGACAAGCATTCAGAGGTGCTGCTCCTCTGTCTTCTTTCCTAATGTCTCTGACAACCCTATTAGACAGACAGACTCTTCAGGCTTTCAGAACTGTCTGGTGTTTTATTCAACAGCTGAAGCAGACAGTATCAGAGATACAGTTTCATGCATCCTTACCCACTGAAACTATTTAACACCGTCACTGAAAAATATCCAAAAATTAAAATCAGAATGATGAGAAGCCCAATATCAGTTAGGACTGGATTCACCTGCATGAATCAGAAAACTGACTAGTGTTTATTACCCTCTGTTTAGACTATTATACAGTTTTTATAAGGTAGGCAACTAGGAGTGCTTTCCACAAGCCTCCTCAGGAAAGACATTAAGTGGCCAAGGACATTAGTAATGTCATTTTCACCTACTCTGGCCATTAAGTAAAGGATCCTAGAATACCTCCCTTCTTGTCTTACCCCATCCTGTTCCCTGTTCCCACTTCCTTTTCCTTACTCCCTCTTCTCTCAGCTTTTTGCTTACTTTTATTAAAAGCTCTTTTGGCTGTTGACAGGAATGCCCACAGAGGAAAAACACTTCATGAAAATTATCATTATATGTGGGGTGGTCAAAGGATGAGAGATTTTAATTGTTTGAAACAACTAAACACCCACTGAGGAAATCAGGAGGATTTTGTGTAGTACTTGGAGCAGTTACCAGTTACCACTACCAGTTACTACCTCACTTACTTTTAGTAATGGAAGTCTAAGGATTTTTGCTGAGCACATGGCTGCCCAGACAGAGATTACATTTCCCACCCAAACTTGCAGTTCGCCATGGCAATATACCATGGTTCTGGCCATGCAATTTAAGGGGAAGTGATGCGTGCAACCTCTGGTCTTACTTTTAAAAAAGAAGTCCTTGACATTTACTTTAACTGTACTCTTTGCACTAACTAAGATGTGGAAATGAGTGGTGATGAGCCAAATGTGAACATACAGATGAAGACCAGATAACTTCACAGGTGAATTCTACCAAACATTTAGAGAAGAGCTAACACCCATCCTTCTCAAACTCTTTCAAAAAGTTTCAGAGGAAGGAACACTCCCAAGCTCATTCTACAAAGCCACCATCACCCTGATACCCAAACCAGGCAAAGATATCACAAAAAAAGAAAATTACAGACCAATATCACGGATGAACATACACACAAAAATGCTCAACAAAATACTAGGAAACAGATTCGGACAACACATTAAAAAATCATACAACACGATCAAGGGGGATTTATCCCAGGGATGCAAGGATTCTTCAATATACACAAATCAAACAGTGTGACACACCATATTAATAAATTAAAAAATAAAAACCATATGATCATCTCAATAGATGAAGAAAAAGTTTTTGACAAAATTCAACACCCATTTATGATAAAAATCTCTCCAGAAAATGGGCATAAAGGGAAACTACCTCATCAAAATAATGGTCATATATGACAAACCCACAGCAAACATCATTCTCAATGGTGAAAAACTGAAAGTATTTCCTCTAAGATCAGGAAAAAGACAAGGATGTCCAGTCTCACCACTATTATTCAACATAGTTTTGGAAGTCCTAACCATGGCAATCAGAGAAGAAAAAGAAATAAAAGTAATCCAAATTAGAAAAAAAGAAGTAAAACTGTCAGTGTTTTCAGATGACATGATACTATACATAGAAAACCCTAAAGATGCCAAAAGAAAACTACTAGAGCTAATCAATGAATTTGGTAAAGTTGCAGGGTACAAAATTAACACACAGAAATCTCTTGCATTCCTATACACTCACAACAAAATATCAGAAAGAGAAATTAAGGAAACAATCCCATTTACCATTGCAGCAAAAATAATAAAATACCTAGGAATAAATCTATGTAAGGAGATATAGTTTCTGTGCTCAGAAAACTATAAGATACTGATGAAAGAAATCAAAAATGAAACAAACAGATGGAAAGATATACCATGTTTTGTATTGGAAGAATAAATATTGTGAAAGTGACTGTACTACCCAAAGCAATCTACAGATTCAATGCAATCCCCATCAAATTACCAATGGCATTTTTCATAGAATGAGAACAAATATTTTTCAATTTATGTGGAAACACAAAAGACCCTGAATAGCCAAAGCAATCTTGAGAAAGAAAAGTGGAGCTGGAGGAATCAGGCTCCCTGACTTCAGACTACACTAAGTTACAGTAGTCAAGACAGTATGGTACTGGCACAAAAACAGAAATATAGATCAATGGCACAGCATACAAAGCCCAGAGATAAACCCACACACCTATGGTCACCTAATCTATGACAAAGGAGGCAAGAATATAAAATGGAGAAAATAAACGTTGTTGGGAAAACTGGACTGCTACACGTAAAATATGAAATTAGAACACTCCCTAACACCTTATACAAAAATAAACTCAAAATGGATTAAAGACCTAAGTTTAAGACCAGAAACTAAACTCTTAGAGGAAAACATAGGCAGAACAGTCTTTGACACAAATCACAGCAAGATCTTTTTTTGGCCCACCTCCTAGAGTAATGAAAATAAACAAATGAGACCTAATTGAACATAAAAGCTTTTTCACAGCAAAGAAAACCATAAATGAGACAAAGACAACCCTCATAATGGGAGAAAATATTTGCAAATGAAGCAATTGACAAGGGATTTATCTCCAAAATATACAAACAGCTCATGCAGCTCAATATCAAAAAACAAACAACCCAATCAAAAAATGGGGGGAAGATCTAAATAGACATTTCTCCAAAGAAGACATACAGATGGCCAAGAGGCACATTAAAAGATGCTCAACATCACTAATTATTAGAGAAATCAAAACTACAGATCAAAACTACAATGAGGTATCAGCTCACACCGGTCAGAACGGTCATCAAAAAATCTACAAACAGTAAACGCTGGAGAGGTTGTGGAGAAAGGGGAACCCTCTTGCACTGTTGATGGGAATGTAAATTGATACAGCCACTATGGAGAACAGTATGGAGATTCCTTAAAAAACCAGAAATAGAACTACCATATGACCCAGCAATCTCGCTACTGGGCATATACCTTGAAAAAACCATAATTCAGAAAGGCACATGGAGCCCAATGTTCACTGCAGCACTATTTACAATAACCGGGACATAGAAGCAACCTAAATGCCCATTGACAGAGGAACGGATAAAGGAGATGTAGTAAATATATACAATGGAATATTACTGAGCCATAAAAAGAAACGAAATTAGGTCATTTGTAGAGACATGATGGACCTGGAGGATGTCATACAGAGTGAAGCAAGTCAGAAAGAGGAAAACAATTATCGTATATTAAGGTATGTATGTGGAAACTAGAAAAATGGTGCTGATGAATTTATTTACAGGGCAGGAATAGAGATAAAGATGTAAAGAATGGATGTATGGACATGGGGTGGAGGAAGAAGGGTAGGATGAATTTGGAGGTTGGGATTGACATATATACACTACCATGTGTAAAACAGATAGTTAATGGAAACATGCTGTATATCGCAGGAGGCTCAGCATGGTACTCTGTGGTGACCTAGATGGGTGGGATGTGGGGGAGAGGAGGGAGATCCAAGAAGGAGAGAGTATATACATATCTATATAACTGATTAATTTCATTGTACAGCAGAAACTAACACAACATAGTAAAGCAGCTATACCCCAATTTAAAAAAAATAGGGTGGATGGTAGTAAGTCATTTTGTTCTTAAAAAGAAAAGAATATAATGATAATTTCAACATATGGAAAAAAAGCCTATTCAGAAAGGCAGTTTTTTCTAATTTGAACAAGTGTGCCTATGGACTAGTGACCATTGATGTCCATTCCTTGTTATGTGAGATCAGTTACAAAATAATGAATTTCTTTCCTTAAAAAATATTGCTTCCTCAGGAAACTCTGGCTTCATGTAATTTTTACTAAAATTTAAGAATCACAATATTTTCTTTCACATGCTTTTTTAAAAATGTGATAAAATAGCTGTTTAAATGGAAAGATTTGAATAGATGGCATATTAATAGTTCATCTAGAACTAATAACCAATTATTCTGTGAATAACTGAAATTTTTGCAAAGAATTTTAGTTAATACAAATTCTCTTATGTTGTCTCTGGATCCCATTGGGGTAACATGGCAGCCATTGGGCAGGGCATTCTTAAGGCAATTGCTTTCTTTTTCTTTTCTTTCTTTTTTTGCTTTGTTTTAGTTTATTTTCTCTCTTTTTTTTAACATCTTTATTGGAGTATACTTGCTTTAAAATGGTGTGTTACTTTCTGCTTTATAACAAAGTGAATCAGCTATACATATACATATATCCCCATATCTCTTCCCTCTTGCATCTCCCTCTCACACTCCCTATCCCACCCTTCTAGGTGGTCACAAAGCACCAAGCTGATCTCCCTGTGCTATGTGGCTGCTTCCCACTAGCTATCAGTTTTATATTTGGTATTGTATATATGTCCATGCCACTCTCTCACTTTGTCCCAACTTACCCTTCCCCCTCCCCGTGTCCTCATGTCCATTCTCTATGTCAGCATCTTTATTCCTGTCCTGCCCTTAGGTTCTTCATGACCTTTTTATTATTTTTTTTAGATTCCATATATATGTGTTAGCATATGGTATTTGTTTTTCTCTTTCTGACTTACTTCACTCTGTATGACAGACTCTAGGTCCATCCACCTCACTACAAATAACTCAATTTCATTTCTTTATCCATTCATCTATTGATGGACACTTAGGTTGCTTCCATGTCCTGGCTATTGTAAATGAAGCTGCAATGAACATTGAGGCACTTGTTTTCTATCATCTCCACTAAGATGCTAAAAAGTCAACAAATGTGCCCTTGAACAATGTGTAAATTCTGTACTTGCTTGTCTTCTCCATACACAACTGAGGGCAAAAAGGAAAATGAAAGCTGAGTGTAAACACATAAAAGATCCTAAGTCTGGATCTAGTAGATAGTTATAACTCTTTTTTTATTCTCCAAATTTAATTGAGATATAATTGACATACAGCTCTGTATAAGTTTTTGGGGTACAGCATAATTGTTCGAGTTTTATATATCATGGAGTGATTATGACAATAAGTTTAGTGAGCATCCATCATCTCATATAGATGCAAAATTAAATGAATGTAAAAAATCTTTTTCCTTGTGATGAGAACACTTAGGCTTTGGTATCTTAACAATTTTCATATGTAACATACAGCAGTGTTAAATATTTATCATATTGTACATTACATTCCTAGTTCTTATTTACCTTATAACTGGAAGTTTGTACATTTTGATGGCTTTCATCCAATTCCCCCTCTCCCAAAACCCCACTTCTGGTAACCACAAAACTAATCTCTCTTCTATAACTTTTCTGTGTGTTTGGTTTTGAAGTATTATTGACCTACAACACTATAATAAATCCTGTTACATAACATAGTGATTTGATATTTCTGTACATTTCAAAATGGTCACCATGATATGTCTAGGTTCAGTCGGTCATCATACAAAGATATTACATAATTATTGACTATATTCCCCACACTGTATATTTCATAAGCATTACTTTGCAACTGGAAGATTGTACTTCTTAATCTCCATCACCTGTTTCTTTCCCCCAGATCCACCTCCCCTCTGAACACCACCTGTTTCACCTCTGTATCTGTAACTCTGTTTCTGATTTGCTTTGCTTGTTCATTTTTTTTCTTTTTTATGTATCATATATAAGCAAAATCATACAGTGTTTGCTTCCTCTGTCTGATTTGTTTCTCTTAGCATACTACATTCTAGCTCGACCCATGTTCTTGAAAATGGCAAGATTTAATTCCTCTCTTATGGCTGAGTCATATTCCAACATATATACACAAAAATATATATATAATATATAATTATATATATAAATAAATAAATGAATATATTATATATTTAAATATATATATATGAATTTATATATATTTAATTTATTTTTTAACCTTTTATTTTATTTTATTTTTTATTACTTTTAAAATTTTTTATTAGTTTCTGCTTTATAACAAAGAGAATCAGTCATACATATACATCTGCTCCCCCATCCCTTCCCTCTTGCATCTCCCTCCCTCCCACCCTCCCTATCCCACCCCTCCAGGTGGTCACAAACCACCGAGCTGATCTCCCTGTGCTATGCGGCAGCTTCCCACTATCTATCTACCTTACGTTTGGTACTGTATATATGTCCATGCCTCTCTTTCGCTTTGTCACAGCTTACCCTTCCCCCTCCCCATATCCTCAAGTCCATTCTCAAGTAGGTCTGTGTTTTTATTCCTGTTTTACCCCTAGGTTCTTCATGACATTTTTTTTTCTTAAATTCCATATATATGTGTTAGCATACAGTATTTGCCTTTCTCTTTCTGAGTTACTTCACTCTGTATGACAGACTCTAGGTCCATCCACCTCATTACAAATAGCTCAGTTTCATTTCTTTTTATGGCTGAGTAATATTCCATTGTATATATGTGCCACATCTTCTTTATCCATTCATCCAATGATGGACACTTAGGTTGTTTCCATCTCTGGGCTATTGTGAATAGAGCTGCAATGAACATTTTGGTACATGTCTCTTTCTGAATTATGGTTTTCTCAGGGTATATGCCTAGTAGTGGGATTGCTGGGTCATATGGAAGTTCTATTTGTAGTTTTTTAAGGAACCTCCATATTGTTCTCCATAGTGGCTGTACCAATTCACATTCCCACCAGCAGTGCAAGAGTGTTCCCTTTTCTCCACACCCTCTCCAGCATTTATTGCTTCTAGATTTTTTGATGATGGCCATTCTGACTGGTGTGAGATGATATCTCATTGTAGTTTTGATTTGCATTTCTCTAATGATTAATGATGTTGAGCATTCTTTCATGTGTCTGTTGGCAGTTTGTATATCTTCTTTGGAGGAATGCCTATTTAAGTCTTCTGCCCATTTTTGGATTGGGTTGTTTGTTTTTTTGCTATTGAGCTGCATGAGCTGCTTATAAATTTTGGAGATTAATCCTTTGTCAGTTGCTTCATTTGCAAATATTTTCTTCCATTCTGCAGGATGTCTTTTGGTCTTATTTATGGTTTCCTTTGCTGTGAAAAAGCTTTGAAGTTTCATTAGGTCCCATTTGTTTATCTTTGTTTTTATTTCCATTCCTCTACGAGGTGGGTCCAAAAGGATCTTGCTGTGATTTATGTCATAGAGTGTTCTGCCTATGTTTTCCTCTAAGAGTTTGATAGTTTCTGGCCTTACATTTAGGTCTTTAATCCATTTTGAGCTTATTTTTGTGTATGGTGTTAGGGAATGATCTAATCTCATACTTTTACATGTCCCTGTCCAGTTTTCCCAGCACCACTTATTGAAGAGGCTGTCCTTTCTCCACTGTACATTCTTGCCTCCTTTATCAAAGATAAGGTGACCATATGTGCGTGGGTTTATCTCTGGGCTTTCTATACTGTTCCATTGATCTATCTTTCTGTTTTTGTGCCAGTACCACACTGTCTGGATTACTGTAGCTTTGTAGTATAGTCTAAAGTCAGAGAGCCTGATTCCTCCAGCTCCATTTTTCGTTCTCAAGATTGCTTTGGCTATTGGGGGTCTTTTGTTTTTCCAAATAAATTTTGAAATTTTTTGTTCTAGTTCTGTGAAAAATGCCAGTGGTAGTTTGATAGGGATTGCATTGAATCTGTAGATTGCTTTGGGTAGTAGAGTCATTTTCACAATATTGATTCTTCCAATCCAGGAGCATGGTATATCTCTCCATCTTTTGTATCATCTTTAATTTCTTTCATCAGTGTCCTATAATTTTCTGCATACAGATCTTTTGTCTCCTTAGGTAGGTTTATTCCTAGATATTTTATTCTTTTTGTTGCAATGGTAAATGGGAGTGTTTTCTTGATTTCACTTACAGATTTTTCATCATTAGTGTACAGGAATGCCAGAAATTTCTGTGCATTAATTTTGTATCCTGCTACTTTACCAAATTCATTGATTAGCTCTAGTAGTTTTCTGGTAGCATCTTTAGGATTCTCTATGTATAGTACCATGTCATCTGCAAACAGTGACAGCTTCACTTCTTCTTTTCCAATTTGGATTCCTTTTATTTCCTTTTCTTCTCTGATTGCTGTGGCTAAAACTTCTAAAACTAAGTTGAATAAGAGTGGTGAGAGTGGGCAGCCTTGTCTTGTTCCTGATCTTAGTGGAAATGGTTTCAGTTTTTCACCATTGAGGACGATGTTGCTGTGGGTTTGTCATATATGGCTTTTATTATGTTGAGGAAAGTTCCCTCTATGCCTACTTTCTGCAGGGTTTTTATCATAAATGGGTGTTGAATTTTGTCAAAAGCTTTCTCTGCAGCTATTGAGATGATCATATGGTTTTTCTTCTTCAATTTGTTAATGTGGTGTATCACATTGATTGATTTGCATATATTGAAGAATCCTTGCATTCCTGGAATAAACCCCACTTGATCATGGTGTATGATCCTTTTAATGTGCTGTTGGATTCTGTTTGCTAGTATTTTGTTGAGGATTTTTGCATCTATGTTCATCAGTGATATTGGCCTGAAGTTTTCTTTCTTTGTGACATCCTTGCCTGGTTTTGGTATCAAGGTGATGGTGGCCTCATAGAATGAGTTTGGGAGTGCTCCTCCCTCTGCTATATTTTGGAAGAGTTTGAGAAGGATAGGTGTTAGCTCTTCTCTAAATGTTTGATAGAATTCGCCTGTGAAGCCATCTGGTCCTGGGCTTTTGTTTGTTGGAAGATTTTTAATCACAGTTTCAATTTCAGTGCTTGTGATTGGTCTATTCATATTTTCTATTTCTTCCTGATTCAGCCTTGGCAGGTTGTGCATTTCTAAGAATTTGTCCATTTCTTCCAGGTTGTCCATTTTATTGGCATAGAGTTGCTTGTAATAATCTGTCATGACCTTTTGTATTTCTGCAGTGTCAGTTGTTACTTCTCCTTTTTCATTTCTAATGATTTGAATCTTCTCCCTTTTTTCTTGATGAGTCTGGCTAATGGTTTATCAATTTTGTTTATCTTCTCAAAGAACCAGCTTTTAGTTTGGTTGATCTTTGCTATCATTTCCTTCATTTCTTTTTCATTTATTTCTGATCTGATCTTTATGATTTCTTTCCTTCTGCTAACTTTGGGGGATTTTTGTTCTTCTTTCTCTAATTGCTTTAGGTGCAGGATCAGGTTGTTTACTCGAAATGTTTCCTGTTTCTTAAGGTGGGATTGTATTGCTATAAACTTCCCTCTTAGAACTGCTTTTGCTGCGTCCCATAGGTTTTGGGTCGTCGTGTCTCCATTGTCATTTGTTTCTAGGTATTTTTTAATTTCCTCTTTGATTTCTTCAGTGATCACTTCGTTATTGAGTAGTGTGTTGTTTAGCCTCCATGTGTTTGTATTTTTTAACAGATCTTTTCCTGTAATTGATGTCTAGTCTCATAGCATTGTGGTCGGAAAAGATACTTGATACAATTTCAATTTTCTTAAATTTACCAAGGCTTGATTTGTGACCCAAGATATGATCTATCCTGGAGAATGTTCCATGAGCACTTGAAAAAAATGTGTATATTCTGTTGTTTTTGGATGGAATGTCCTATAAATATCAACTAAGTCCATCTTGTTTAATGTATCATTTAAAGCTTGTGTTTCCTTATTTATTTTCATTTTGGATGATCTGTCCATTGGTGAAAGTGGGGTGTTAAAGTCCCCTACTATGATTGTGTTACTGTTGATTTCCCCTTTTATGGCTGTTAGTATTTGCCTTATGTATTGAGGTGCTCCTATGTTGGATGCATAAATATTTACAATTGTTATATCTTCTTCTTGGATCGATCCCTTTATCATTATGTAGTGTCCTTCTTTGTCTCTTCTAATAGTCTTTATTTTAAAGTCTATTTTGTCTGATATAAGAATTGCTACTCCAGCTTTCTTTTGATTTCCATTTGCATGGAATATCTTTTTCCATCCCCTTACTTTCAATCTGTATGTGTCTCTAGGTCTGAAGTGGGTCTCTTGTAGACAGCATATATATGGGTCTTGTTTTTGTATCCCTTCAGCCACTCTGTGTCTTTTGGTGGTAGCATTTACTCCATTTACATTTAAGGTAATTATTGATATGTATGTTCCTATTCCCATTTCCTTAATTGTTTTGGGTTCATTATTGTAGGTATTTTCCTTCTGTTGTGTTTCTTGCCTAGAGAAGTTCCTTTAGCATTTGTTGTAAAGCTGATTTGGTGGTGCTGAACTCTCTCAGCTTTTGCTTGTCTGTAAATGTTTTAATTTCTCCATCAAATCTGAATGAGATCCTTGCTGGGTAGAGTAGTCTTGGTTGCAGGTTTCTCTCCTTCATCACTCTAATTATGTCCTGCCACTCCCTTCTGGCTTGTAGAGTTTCTGCTGAGAGATCAGCTGTTTACCTGGTGGGGATTCCCCTGTGTGTTATTTGTTGTTTTTCCCTTGCTGCTTTTAATATGATTTCTTTGTGTTTAATTTTTGACAGTTTGATTAATATGTGTCTTGGCGTATTTCTCCTTGGATTTATTCTGTATGGGACTCTCTGTGCCTCCTGGACTTGATTAACTATTTCCTTTCCTATATTAGGGAAGTTTTCAACTATAATCTCTTCAAATATTTTCTCAGTCCCTTTCCTTTTCTCTTCTTCTGGAACCCCTATAATTTGAATGTTGGTGTGTTTACTGTTGTCCCAGAGGTCTCTGAGACTGTCCTCTGTTCTTTTCATTCTTTTTTCTTTATTTTGCTCTGCAGCAGTTATTTCCACTATTTTATCTTCCACCTCACTTATCCGTTCTTCTGCCTCAGTTATTCTGCTATTGATCCCATCTAGAGTTTTTTTCATTTCATTTATTGTGTTTTTAATCGATGCTTGATTCATCTTTAGTTCTTCTAGGTCCTTGTTAACTGTTTCTTTCATTTTGTCTATTCTATTTCCAAGATTTTGGATCTTGGAAATAGACTCTTGGATCCTCTTTACTATATGATTCTGAATTCTTTTTAAGGTATACTGCCTATTTCCTCTTCATTTGTTAGGTCTGCTGGGTTTTTATCTTGCTCCTTCTCCTGCTGTGTGTTTTCCTGTCTTCTCATTTTGCTTATCTTACTGTGTTTGTGGTCTCCTTTTTGCAGGCTGCAGGTTCGTACTTCCCGTTGTTTTTGGTGTCTGTCCCCAGCGGCCAAGGTTGGTTTAGTGGGTTGTGTAGTCTTCCTGGTGGAGGGGACTAGTGCCTGTGTTCTGGTGGATGAGGCTGGATCTTGTCTTTCTGGTGGACAGGTCCACGTCTGGTGGTGTATTTTGGGGTGTCTGTGGACGTTTTATAATTTTAGGCAGCCTCTCTGCTAATGGGTGGCGTTGTGTTCCTGTCTTGCTAGTTGTTTGGCATAGGGTGTCCAGCACTGTAGTTTGCTGGTCGTTGAGTGAAGCTGGGTGCTGGTGTTGAGATGGAGGTCTCTGGAAGATTTTCTCCATTTGATATTATGTGGAGCTGGGAGGTCCCTTGTGGACAGTGTCCTGAAGTTGGCTCTCCCACCTCAGAGGCACAGCACTGACTCCTGGCTCCTTAATTTGGCATGATTCATTGTCTTTTCATGTATTCCACAGATGCAGGGTACATCAATTTGATTGTGGAGCTTTAATCCACTGCTTCTGAGGCTGCTGGGAGATATTTCCCTTTCTCTTCTATGTTCTCACAGCTCCCGGGTCTCAGTTTTGGATTTGGCCCCACCTCTCCATGTAGGTTGCTGGAGGGCATCTGTTCTTCCCTCAGACAGGACAGGGTTAAAGGAGCAGCCGCTTCAGGGACTCTGGCTCACTCAGGCCGGGGGGCCGGGAGGGGCATGGAGTGTGGGTGGAGCCTGCAGTGGCAGAGGCCGGCATGACGTTGCAACAGCCCGAGGCGTGCTGTGCATTCTCCCAGGGAAGCCATCCCTGGATCCCGGGACCCCAGCAGTGACGGGCTGCACAGGCTCCTCAGAAGAGGGGCATGGACAGTGACCTGCGCTAGCATACAGGCCTCGCGGCGGCGGCAGCAGCCCCAGCATCCCACGCTCATCTCTGGGGTCTGCGCTTTCAGCAGCGGCTCGCGCCCGTCTCTGGAGCTCCTCCAAGCAGCGCTCTTAATCCCCTCTCCTCGCGCACCAGGAAACAAAGAGGGAAGAAAAAGTCTCTTGCCTCTTCGGCAGGTCCAAACTTTTTCCCCGACTCCCTCCCGGCTAGCTGTGGTGCATTAGCCCCTTCAGGCTGTGTTCACGCCGCCAACCCCAGTCCTCTCCCTGTGCTCCGACTGAAGCACGAGCCTCAGCTCCCAGTGCCGCCTGCCCCGGCAGGCGAGCAGACAAGCCTCTCGGGCTGGTGAGTGCCGGTTGGAACCGATCCTCTGTGTGGGAATCTCTCCGCTTTGCCCTACCCAGGTACATAGGGAGTTTCTTGCCTTTTGGGAGGTCTGAGGTTTTCTGCCAGTGTACAGTAGGTGTTCTGTAGGAGTTGTCCCATGTGTAGCTGTATTTCTGGTGTCCAGATAATTTCTAATAAGTTTTGAAAAGCAACCTCGACAGTAGTGCTGCTGCTGCTCCACCCACCGCTCTCCTCAGCAGATGCAGCGCCATCTTGTCTGTATATATTTAATTTATATATAAAATACATTATATATATTTCTGTATAATATTTACATTCATAAATATATTTATATATTTATATTTTATATTATTTGTATGTTTTTATATATTTATAAAAATAAAATATTATATAAATATATTATATACATAAGAAAATTATATAATAATTATTATATATAATATATTATAAATAAAATAATATACACAATATAATTATATACTATATGATTATATAGTATATATAATGTAAAGGTACATACATATAATAAATATATTCATAAATATTTATAAACAATACTTAAATATTTATAATAATATTTATATATTTATAAATAATATATATTTATTTATGTATAAAATACATAATATATTATTATGTATAATAATGAATATATATAATATCAAATATATAATTATAATCTAACCTAATATTCTATTTCATATACATAATCATATATAATTATAATTCATTAATATATACAATTACATTCTATGATTTTTATATTATATATGATATATAGTATATGTGCTATAAATTATAGTATAAAAATCTATATAGTATAGAGATTATATACAATAAATATAGAATATATAGAATACATAAAATAATATATATTTATATTATATAATTATTATATAAATTAATTACATATTTTAATATATAATCTGTATAGTATATATAATATATAATTTATATATGATATAGGAATATAATTTATATTCATAAATTATATTATTATATATTTAAATATATATATTATAATATAAATATATATTAATATATCATTAATAATTATATATTATATAATTAATATTAATTATATATCATATTACATTATATATCATACATATAAATTATAAAATCATATTATATATATTCATATAAATTTCATATAATATATTAATTATATTAATAATATAATTTTTAATAATACAAGAATATAATATTATATTATAATATATTAGTTATATTAATTACATAATTACATATAATATACATAATTACATATAAAACATAATTACATATAATATAAATTTTACATATGATATATAATATATACTTAATATATTATATATTACATATATAATATATTAATATATTATATATTACATATATAATATATTAATATATTATATATTAATTATATTTATATATGATATATTAATATATTATATATTCATACATAATATGTATTATTAATATATAATATATAATCAATTACATTAATTATAATATGATATACATTAATAACCTATATTATTATATATAATTTATATCATTATAATAATATAGAGTATTAATATCTAAATATAATGATATATTAATCTATATTATATGAATGTAATTTTAAAATTATATATTAAAATATTTATATAAATTATAATTATATAAATTAAATTATATATTATTTAATGATATATTAAAATTAGTATACTATTAATATATGTTAATAATATAGGGCCTCCCTGGTGGCGCAAGTGGTTGAGAGTCCGCCTGCCGATGCAGGGGATACGGGTTCGTGCCCGGGTCTGGGAGGATCCCATATGCCGCGGAGCGGCTGGGCCCGTGAGCCATGGCCGCTGAGCCTGTGCGTCCGGAGCTTGCGCGTCCGGAGCCTGTGCTCCGCAACGGGGGAGGCCACAACAGTGAGAGGCCCGCATACCGCAAAAAAAAAAAATATATATATATATATATAGATAATGTAATATATAATTATATTATAACATATAACATAATATTATATAAATATAATAAATATACTCTTAAGTGTTTATAAATATATTTATATATTTATTATAATACTTAAAATTTTATAACATATCTCTTTATATCTATTATTTATAAATATATAATTTATAAATATATATTTATATTTATTTAATAAAATATAAATTATAGTTAAAAATATAAATAATTATGTATATAATTTAAATATATATTTATAAATTATGCCTCAAATCTTTTAAAAATTTTTTTAATTTAATTTTATTTATTTTTTATACAGCAGTTTCTTATTAATCATTAATTTTATACACATCAGTGTATACATGTCAATCCCAGTTGCCTAATTCACACCACACGCACCCTCCCCCCGCTTTCTCCCCTTGGTGTCCATACGTTTGTTCTCTACATCTGTGTCTCCATTTCTGCCCTGCAAAGTGGTTCATCTGTACTATTTTTCTAGGTTCCACATATATGCGTTAGTATACGATATTTATTTTTCTCTTTCTGACTTACTTCACTCTGTATGACAGTCTCCAGATCCATCCATGTCTCAACAAATGACTCAATTTCATTCCTTTTTATGGCTGAGTAATATTCCATTGTATATATGTACCACATCTTCTTTATCCATTCATCTGTCAATGGGCATTTAGGTTGCTTCCATGACCTGGCTATTGTAAATACTGCTGCAGTGAACATTGGGGTGCATGTGTCTTTTTGAATTATGGTTTGCTCTGGGTATATGCCCAGTAGTGGGATAGCTGGGTCATACGGTAATTCTATATTTAGTTTTTTAAGCAACCTCCATACTGTTCTCCATAGTGGCTGTATCAATTTACATTCCCACCAACAGTGCAAGAGGGTTTCCTTTTTTCCGCACCCTCTCCAGCATTTGTTGTTTGTAGATTTTCTGATGATGCCCATTCTAACTGGTGTGAGGTGATATCACATCAAAGTTTTGATTTGCATTTCTCTAATAATTAGTGATGTTAAGCAGCTTTTCATGTGCTTCTTGGCCATCTGTATGTCTTCTTTGGAGAAATGTCTATTTAGGTCTTGTGCCCATATTTTGATTGGGTTGTTTGTTTCTTTAATAATTAGCTGCATGAGCTGTTTTTATATTTTGGAGATTAATCCTTTGTCCATTGATTCATTTGCAAAATAATGTATTTTTATATATAATTATACATATGTATTTATATGTATAAATTATAAATAAGCACAAATAATTGTATATAAAATTTATAAATTATATTTAAATTTATTGTACATATTTATATATAAATATATTATTATAATATTTAAATATATATTATTGTAGAAATATATATTATATATACATATACATTCACACGCACAGAAACCATGTCTTTTCTATCTATTCATCTATCAATGGGCACTGAGGTTGCTTTCATATCTTGGCTATTGTATATAGTGCTGCAATGAACACCAGTCTGATTTAACTTCCAATTTATATTTTCATTATCTTGGGATAAAGACTCAGCAGTGGATAGTGGCATGATATGGCAGTTCTCTTTTTAATCTTTTGAGCATGTTCCATGCTATTTTCCATAGTGGCTACACCAAATTACCTTACCACCAATGGTGCATAAGTGTTCCCTTTTGCCACATTCTCACCAACACCTGTTACTTGTTGTCTTTTTTATAATAGCCATTCTGACAGGTGTGAGAGGATATCTCATTGTGTTTTTGATTTGCATTTATCTGAAGAATATTGATGTTGAGCATCTTTTCATGTGCCTATTGGCCATCTGTATTCCTCCTTTGCAAAAATGTCTGTTAGATCCTTTGCCCATTTTTTAATCAGGTTATTTATTTTTTTGATGCTGAATGGTAAGAGTTCTTTGTATATTTTGTATATCAACCCCTTACAGATATATTGTTTGTAAATATCTTCTCTCATTCAGTAGGTGGCCTTTTCGTTTTGTTGATAGTTTGCTTTGCTGTGAAAAACCTTTTTTATTTGATGCATTTCCATTTTTTTATTTTAGTTTTTGCTTCCCTTGTCTGAGGAGACATATCCAAAACAATAATACTAAGACTGATGTCAAAACTGTACTGCCTATGTTTTCTTCTAGAAGTTTCATAGTTTCAGGCCTTATATTCAAGTCTTATTTCATTCTGAATTTATTTTTGTGCATGGTGTGAGGGAGTAGTCCAGTTTGATTCTTTTGCATGTAGCTGTCCAGTTTTCCCAGCACCACTTATTGAAGAGACTTTTCCCCATTGCCTATTCTTGCCCACTTTGTCATATATAAATTGCCTGTAAAGTATGGGTTCATTTCAGGGTTCTCAATTCTTTTCCATTGATCTATGTGCCTGTTTTTCTGCCAGTACCATATTGTTTTGATTTCTGTAGCTTTGCAGTATAGTTTGAATTCATGGAGTGTTATCCTCCAGCTTTGTTCTTTCTCCAGATCGTTTTGGCTATTTTGATCCTTTGTGTTTCTATACAAAGTTTAGAATTACTTGTTTTAGTCCTGTGAAAAATGCTATGTCTATTTTGATAGGGATTGCATTGAATCTGTATCTCACCTTGGGTAGTATAGTCGTTTTAACAATATTAACTTTCCAGTCGATGAACACAATATGTCTTTCCATCTGTTTGTGTCACCTTCAATTTTTTTCATCAATTTGCTTCATACGTTTCCAAGTACAGGTCTTTTACCTCCTTAGAGTTATTCCCAGGTGTTTTATTCTTTTTGATATGATTGTGAATGGGATTGTGTTCTTAATTTCTTTCTGGTAGTTTGTTGCTAGTGTATAGAAATGCAGCATATTTCTGTATATAAATTGTGTAGCCTGAAAGATTACCAAATTTATTAAGGTCAAGTAGTTTTTTGGTAGCATCTTTAGGATTTTCTGTGTATAGTACCACATCATCTGAAAACAGTGACTGGTTTTCTTCTTCCTTTCCAATTTGGATTCCTTTTATTTCTTTTCCTTGTCTAATTGCTTTGGGTAGAACTTTCAATACTATGTTGAATGAAAGTGGCAAGAATGTGTGTCCTTGCCTTGTTCCTGAACTTAGAGGAAATACTTTCAGCTTTTCACTTTTGAGTATATTCACTGTAGGCTTGTCTTTTATAGCTCTTATTATGTTGTCATGTGCTTCCTCTATAGCCACTTTGTGAGGAGTTTTTAATCATAAATGTATGCCGAATTTTGTCAAAAGCTGTTCCTGCGTGTATCAACATGAGCATATGGCTCTTATTCTTTGATTTGTTAATGCAGAGTATCACATTAAATAATATGTGGACATTGAAACATTCTTGCATCCCTGGAGATAAATCTTACTCGATCAGAGTGTGTGATCCTTTCAATGTATTCTTGAATTCAATTTGCTAATATTTTGTTGAGGAATTTTTTTTTACATCTATGTTCGTCAGTGATATTGACCTGTAATTTTCTTTTTTGTGAGATCTTTGTCTGGTTTTTGTATCAGGGTGATGCTGGCTTTGTAAAATGAGTTTGGAAACATTCATCCCTCTGCAATTTTGTGGAGTAGTTTGGAAAAGGTAGGTATTAACTGTTTTCTGAATGTTTGCTAGAACTCAGTTGTGAATCTATCTGGTCATTGCCTTTAGTTTGTTGGGAGTTGTTTTATTAAGCGATTCAATTTTATCTACTGGTAATTGATCTGTTCACATCTTCTGTTTCTTCCTAGTTTAGTCTTGGGAGAGTGTACATTTCTAGGAATTTTTCCATATCCTCTATTTTGTCCATTTTATTGGAGTATAATTGTTCAGAGCAATCTCTTATGATCTCTTATGATCTTTTGTATCCGATGTGTTGGTTATAATATCTCCTTTTTTCAGTTATGATTTTATTCATTTGCCCCCCTTCTCTTTCTCTCTTGATCAGTCTGGCTAAAAGTTTATCAATTTTGTTGATCTTTCAAAGAACCAGCTCTTAGTTTCATTGATCTTTTCTATTGTTTCTTTAGTACCTATTTCATTATTTCTGCTCCTTCTTATTCTAATTTATTTAGCTGTGAGGTTTGATTCTTATTTGAGATTTCTCTTGCTTCCCGATGTAAGTTTGTATCAGTATAAAAATTCCCACTTAGAACTGCTTTTGTTGCTTCCCATAGATTCTGGGTAGTTATTTTTGTTTTCATTTGTCTCTAGGTATTTTTTAATTTCTTCTTTGCATTTTTCAGTAACCCACTGGGTGTTTAATGGCATATTGTTTAGCATCCATGGGCTTCGTTTTTTTGTGGTATTTGTTCTTTTTTTGTGTGTGGTTGATTTCTTTTTGTATTGTGGTGGGAAAAGATGCATGATATGATTACAATTTTCATAAATTTACTGAGACTTGTTTTGTGGCCTAGCATATGACTTATCCTGGACTTATCCTGGAGAATGTTCCATGTTTACTTGAAAAGAATGTGTATTCCTCTGTTTTTGGTGAAATATTTTGTATATATCTATTAAGTCTATTTGGTTTTTAAGGCCAGTGTTTCCTTATTGATTTTCTATCTGGATGATTTCTCCATTGATGTAAGTGAGGTGTTAAAGTCCCCTATTGCTATTGTGTTACTGCCAAGTTCTCCCTTTATATCTGTTAATATTTGCTTTGTGTATTTAGGTGCTCCTATGTTGGGTGCTTATATATTTACAATTGTTCTATATTTTTCTTGGATTTATCCCTTGATCTTTATGTTATGGCCTTCTTTGTTTCTTGTTAGAGTCTGTATTTTAAAGTTTATTTTGTCTAAGTCTAACTTTCTTTTCATTTCCATTTGCATGAAATAACCTTTTTCATCCCCTCACTTTGTCTCTTGTGTGTCTTCAAGCCTGAAGTGAGTCTCCTGTAGGCAGCATATGCATGGGTCTTCTCTTTGTATCATTTCAGCCACTCTATGTCTTTTGATTGGAGCATTTTGTCCATTTACATTTAAAGTAATTATTAAGTAGATACTTATTGCCATTTTGTTAATTGTTTTTGGGTTGTTTTTGTATTTCTTTTTCTTTCTTCTTCTTTTGTTCTCTTTACTTGTGATTTGATGACTGTTTTTAGTATTATGTTTGGATTCCTTTCTCATCTTTGTGTGTGTCCTATAATCTATTATAGATTTTTCATTTGTGGTTACCATGAGGTGTGTATGTATATATATTTCTTTAAGTTGTTGACCTCTTAACTCAAATGCATTTTAACAGTCCTGCATTTGTACTCCCCCCAACAGTCACTGTTTTTGACATCATATTTTATGTCTTTTGTTTTGTGTATCTCTCAACTACTTATTGTAGATATAGACAATCTTATTACTTTTGTCTTTTAACCTTCCTACTAGATTTATACATGTTTGATTTACTACCTTTAATGTATATTTGCCTTTACCAATGAGATTTTTCCTTTCATAATTTTCATATTTATAGTAGTGATTTTTATTTTTGGCTTAGAGAAGTCCCTTTAACATTTGTTGTAAAGCTGGTTTTGTGGTGCTGAACTCTTTTAGCTTTTGTTTGTCTGTAAAACTTTTGATCTCCCCATCAAATCTTTTTTTTAAGGGCTTCAAATGCTTGGCTTTTAATTAATTAATTAATTAGTTAGTTTATTTATTTATTTTTGGCTGTGTTGGGTCTTCATTTCTGTGCGAGGGCTCTCTCCAGTTGCAGCAAGTGGGGACCACTCTTCATTGTGGTGCGCGGGCCTCTCACTATCGCAGCCTCTCTTGTTGTGGAGCACAGGCTCCAGATGTGCAGGCTCAGTAGTTGTGGCTCACAGGCCCAGTTGCTCTGCAGCATGTGGGATCTTCCCAGACCAGGGCTCGAACCCATGTCACCTGCACTAGCAGGCAGACTCTCAACCACTGTGCCACCAGGGAAGCCCTCTCCATCAAATCTTAATGAAAGCCTTGCCATGTAGAATATTCTTGGCTGTACATTTTTCCCTTACAACATTTAAATGTATAATACAGTACATTAAATGTATCATACAGTACAACTCTTCTGGTCTGCAGACTTTCTACTGAAAAGTCAGCTGATAGCCTTATGGGAGTTTCCTTTTAGGTAACTTGTTGTTTTTCCTTGGCTGCAGTTAAGATTCTCTCTGTATACTTAATTTTTTCCATTTTAATTACAGTGTATTTTTGTGTGCTCCTCTTTAGGTTTATCTTGTTTGGGACTCTCTGTGATTCCTGGACCTGGATTTCTGTTTTCTTTCCCAGTTCAGGAAAGTGTTCAGCTATTATTCATCTTCAACTATGTTCTCTGTCCCTTTCTCTCTGTCTTCTTTTTCTGGATCCCTATAATATGATTGTTAGTACACTTGATGTTGTCCCACAGGTCTCTTAAACTATCCTCATTTCTTTTTTTTTTTTTTTTTTTTGCGGTATGCGGTCCTCTCACTGCTGTGGCCCCTCCCGTTGTGGAGCACAGGCTCCGGATGCGCAGGCCCAGCGGCCATGGCTCACGGGCCCAGCCGCTCCGCGGCATATGGGATCCTCCCAGACCGGGGCACGAACCCGTATCCCCTGCATCGGCAGGCGGACTCTCAACCACTGCGCCACCAGGGAGGCCCCCTCATTTCTTTTTATTCTTTTTTCTGTTCAGCTTGTGTGATTTCCACTATGTCTTCCAGCTCAGTGATCCATTCCTCTGTATCATCTAATGTACTTTGACTCCTTCTAGTATATTTTTTATTTCATTTATTTTATTCTTCAGCTCTGTTTGGTTCTTATTTATATTTTCTAACTCTTTGTTATAAACTTCTAACTTATCACTCTGTTCATCTAATCTTCTCCTGAGTTCTTTGAACATCTATGATTATTACCTTGAACACTTTATTGGGTAGATTGCTTATCTCCCCTTCACTTAGTTACTCTGGGGTTTTATTTTGTTCCTTCATTTGGAACCTACTTTTCTCTTTACTCAATTTGCCTAATTTGCTGTTTTTATTTCTATGTATTTAGCTGGTTAGTTGTGTTTCCTGACCTTGGAGAAGTGGCCTTTTTTAGGAGTATGAGACTTTCTATGTGTCCCAGCAACATATTCTCCTCTGGTCACCAGAGCTATATGTGCTAGAGGTGCCCTTCTGTAGGCTGCATGGATCCTTCTGTTGTGGTGGGCTAACTACTTTTGGCCTTCTGGTAGGTGTTTCTTGCCTCCAGTCTGATTGATTGCCAGGCCCAGCTTTGTACTGAGGCTCCTGGCCACTGGTTGGCAAGGCTTGGTCATAAGGTGGCTTTCTGCAGACCCCCAGAGTGTCCCAGGGCTAGCGTGGGCCCACTGGTGGCCAGAGACGTTCTGGGGTGGGTGACTGCAGGGCTGGGTGTCCTGGATCTAGTGTCAGCCTGCTTGTAAGTGAGACCAATTTCTGACCTGCTGGCTATAGGGTCTGCGGTATCGCAATGCTGGTTTTGGCTTGCTGGTGAGTGTGGCTGGATCCTCGGGCACCTGCTGAATGGTCCAAGGTGTTTCATAGCTGGTGTTGGCCTGCTGGTGGGTCGGGCCAAGGCCTGGATGGGTATTAGGGGTTAGAGTTGACCCACTGGTGGGCAGAGCCAGATCTGGCTCTGGGGAGCTGGCTGCAGGGCTCTGGGGGTCCAAGAGCTGGTGTTGGTTTGCTGGTGGGTGGGATGGATTCTGACATGCCAGGTGCAGGGCTGCTGTGGTCTTGAGGCTGGTGTTTGCCTCTGGTGGGCAGGGCTGGTTCCGACGGGGTCCCAGTGCTGGTGCCTGCCCAATGGTGGCTAAAGCTGATCTAGTGGCAATTTCTGACTCATTGGTAGGTAAAGCCATGTCCTGGGGTCTTGATGCAGGCCCCTGTGGGTCCTGAAGTTGGTTTCAGCCTGTTGGTGGATGGGGCCAGGTCCTGAATTCTCTGGAGAACTGGGCTAGGTCCCTGGGTGGCTGTGAGCATAGGAGGTCTTAAGGCAGCTGCCCTGTTGGTGGGTGGAACTGTGTCCCTGCCTGCTTGGCCTGAGGCCTTTAAGTACTGCTGCTAAGAGGCTGGTGGGCAGGGCTGGATTCCAGCACTAATAAGTTAGAGAATTCCAAAATGGTGCTTACCAGTACCAGCAACCATATGGTAGAACGAGCTCCCCCAAATGGCTGCCACCTGTGTCTTTGTACCCTGGGTGAGCTCCAGTTGCCTCCTGCCTTTCTGGGAAGCTCAATATCAGCAGGTGGGTCTGACCCAGGCTCCTTTCAACTTACTGCTTCTGCCCTGGGCCCTGGAGTGTGTTAGATTTTGTGTGTCCTGTAAGAGTCCTCTGGCCCTCCTTAAAGTATATCCTGCTGGCCTTCAAAGCCAAGTGGTCTGCGGACTCTTCTTTCTGGTTCAAGACCCCCAGGCTGGGGAGACCGAAGTGAGGCTCAGATTCCCCACTTTTTGGGAAGAACCTCTGCAATTGTAATTATCCCCCTGTTTGTAGGTCACCAACCCAGGGGAATGGGTCTTGACTATACCACATCTCTGCCCCTCTCACCTGTCTCATTTTGGTTCCTTTCTTCATATCTTTAGTTGTAGATCTTTTCTGCTAGTCTTCTGGTCTTTCTCATCAATAGTTGCTCTGTAAATAGTTGTAATTTTGATGTGCACATGGGAGAGGGTGAGCTCAGTGTCTTCCTACACTGTCAACTTGATCACGCTCCTATTTGCCACACTTTGGGGTTCCTTTCTTTAAACAATTGTCTATTCTAAGGGTATTCCCACCTTATTGTTTCACACCTAGATGAGAAGCATTGATTCATTTTCCCCACTTCATCCTGTGGCCAGAGTGGCATGTGACATAGATTTGGCTTATTAGAGCCACTGACAGCAGAATTTGAATTGGAAACTAGTGGTACAAAATGTTGGCATATCACTGAATCCCATGATAGAGGAAGTGGGAGCTAATGTCATTTTCCATGAGAGCAATGGCAGAAGTTTGAGTGTCAGTATCAATGGTGCAAACTGTGGAGCCAGTGCCTAGTAGAGAAGGAGTAACCAGTTGTGAGAGGGCAGACAGGAGAAACCAGAAGAACTACAGTCCTGCAGCCTGTGGAACAAAAACCACATTCACAGAAAGATAGTTAAGATGAAAAGGCAAAGGGCTATGTACCAGATGAAGGAACAAGATAAAACCCCCTAAAACCAACTAAATGGAGTAGAGATAAGCAACTTTCCAGAAAAAGAATTCAGAATAATGATAGTGAAGATGATCCAGGACCTCGGAAAAAGAATGGAGGCAAAGCTCAAGAAGATGCAAGAAACGTTTAACAAAGACCTAGAAGAATTAAACAACAAACAGAGGTGAACAATACAATAACTGAAATGAAAAATACACTAGAAAGAATCAATAGCAGAATAACTGAGGCAGAAGAACGGATAAGTCACCTGGAAGACACAATGGTGGAATTCACTGCTGCAGAATAGAATAAAGAAAAAAAGAATGAAAAGAAATGAAGACAGCCTAAGAGACCTCTGGGACAACATTAAATGCAAGAACATTCACATTATAGGGATCCAAGAAGGAGAAGAGAGAGTGAAAGGACCCAAGAAAATATTTGCAGAGATTATAGTTGAAAACTTCCCTAACATGGGAAAGGAAATAGCCACCAAAGTCCAGGAAGCACAGAGAGTCCCATACAGGATAAATCCTAGGAGAAAAACAGTGAGACACATAGTAATCAAATGGGCAAAAATTAAAGGCAAAGAAAAATTATTGAAAGAAGCAAGGGGAAAATGACAAATAACATACAGGAAACTCCCATAAGTTTAACAACTGATTTCTCAGCAGAAACTCTACAGCCAGAAGGGAGTGGCATGACATATTTAAAGTGATGAAAGGGAAGAACCTACACCCAAGATTACTCTACCCAGCAAGGAATGCATTCAAATTCAGTAGAGAAATCAAAAGCTTTACAGACAAGAAAAAGCTAAGAGATTCAACACCACAAAAGCAGCTGTAAAACAAATGCTAAAGGAATTTCTCTAAGTGGGAAACACAAGAGAAGAAAAGAATCTACAAAACCAACCCAAAGCAATTAAGAAAGTGGTAATAGGAACTTACATATCAAGAATTAACTCAAACATGAATGGATTAAATGCTCCAACCAAAAGACACTGGCTCGCTGAAAGGATACAAAAGCAAGATGCATAAATATGCTGTCTACAAGAGACCCACTTCAGACCTAGGGACATGTACAGACTGAAAGTGAGGGGATGGAAAAAGATATTCCATGCAAAGGGAAATCAAAAGAAAGCTGGAGTAGCAATACTCATATGAGATAAAATAGACTGTAAAATAAACAATGTTACAAGAGACAAGGAAGGACACTACATAATGATCAAGAGATCAGTCCAAGAAGAAGATATAACATATATAAATATATATATACACCCAACATGGGAGCAGCTCAATACATAAGGCTACTGCTAACAGCTATAAAAGAGGAAATTTACAGTAACACAATAAAAGTGGGGGGCTTTAGCACCTCCCTTACACCAATGGACAGATCATCCAAACAGAAAATTAATAAGGAAACAAAAACTTTAAATGACACAATAGACAAGATAGATTTAATTTATATTTATAGGACATTCCATCCAAAAACAGCAGATTACACTTTCTTCTCAAGTGCACATGGAACATTCTCCAGGATAGATCACATCTTAGGTCACAAATCAAAACCTCAGTAAATTTAAGAAAATTGAAATCATATCAAGCATTTTTCTGACCAGAACGCTATGAGATTAGAAATCAAATACAGGGAAAAAAAGTAAAAAACACAAACACATGGAGGCTAAACAATACGTTACTAAATAACCAAGAGATCACTGAAGAAATCAAAGAGGAAATCATAAAATACCTTGAGACAAATGACAATGAAAACACGATGATCCAAAACCTATGGGATGCAGATAAAGCAGTTCTAAGAGCGAAGTATATAGCAATACAAGCCTACCTCAAGAAACAAGAAAAATCTCAAAAAGCAATCTAACTTTACACCTAAAGGAAATAGAGAAAGAAGAACAAACAAAACCCAAAGTTAGCAGAAGGAAAGAAATCATAAAGATCAAAGCAGAAATCAATGAAATAGAAACAAAGAAAACCATAACAAAGATCAATCAATCTAAAAGTTTTTCTTGGAGAAGATAAATAAAATTGATAAATCATTAGTTAGACTCATCAAGAAAAAGAGGGAGAGGACTCAAATCAATAAAATTAGAAACGAAAAAGGAGAAGTTACAACAGACACTGCAGAAATACAAAGCACCCTAAGAGACTACTACAAGCAACTCTATGCCAATAAAATGGACAACCTGTAAGAAATGGACAAATTCTTAGAGAGGTATACCTTTCCAAGACTGAACCAGGAAGAAATAGAAAATATGTACAGAACAATCACAAGTAATGAAATTGAAACTGTGATTAAAAATCTTCCAACAAACAAAAGTCCAGGACCAGAAGGCTTCACAGGTGAGTTCTATCAAACATTTAGAGAAGAGCTAACATCCATCCATCTCAAACTCTTCCAAAACACTGAAGAGGAAGGAACACTCCCAGACTCATTCTATGAGGCTAACATCATGCTGATACTAAAAATAGACAAAGATACTACAAAATAAGAAAATTACATACCAATGTCACTGATGAATATAGATGCAAAAATCCTCAAAAAAATACTAGCAAACAGAATTCAACAACACTTACAAGGATCATACACCATGATCAAGTGGGATTTATCCCAGGGGTGCAAGGATTCTTCAATATATGCAAATCAATCAATGTGATACACCATATTAACAAACTGAAGAAGAAAAACCATATGATCATCTCAATAGATGCAGAAAAATCTTTTGACAAAATTCAACACCGATTTATGATAAAAACTCTCCAGAAAGTGGGAATAGAAGGAAACTTCCTCAACATAATAAAAGCCATATATGACAAACCTACAGCAAACATCATTCTCAATGGTGAGAAACTGAAAGCATTTCCTCAAAGATCAGGAAGAAAACAAGGATGTCCACTCTTACCACTATTATTCAACACAGTTTTGGAAGTCCTAGCCATGGCAATCAGAGAAGAAAAAGAAATAAAAGGAATACAAATTGGAAAAGAAGAAGTAAAACTGTCACTGTTTGCAGATGACATGATACTATACCTAGCGAATCCTAAAGATGCCACCAGAAAACTGCTAGAGCTAATCAATGAATTTGGTACAAAATTAATGCACAGAAATCTCTTGCATTCCTATACACTAATGATGAAAAATCTGAAAGAGAAATTAAGGAAACACTCCCATTTACCATTGCAACAAAAAAGAATAAAATACCCAGGAATAAATCTACTTAGGGAGACAAAAGACCTGTATGCAGAAAACTGTAAGACACTGATGAAAGAAATTAAAGGTGATACAAACAGATGGAGAGATATACCATGTTCTTGGATTGGAAGAATCAATATTGTGAAAATGACTATACTACCCAAAGCAATCGAAAGATTCAATGAAATCCTTATCAAATTACCAATGGCATTCTTTACAGAACTAGAACAAATATTCTTAAAATTTATATGGAGTCACAAAAGACCCAGAATACCCGAAACAGGCTTGAGGGAAAAAAACGGAGCTCAGGAATCAGACTCCCTGACTTCAGACTATACAAAGCTACAGTAATCAAGACAATATTGTAGTGGCACAAAAACAGAAATATAGATCAATGGAACAGGATAGAAAGTCCAGAGATAAACCCACACACCTATGGTCAAGTAATCTATGACAAAGGAGGCAAGGATATACCATGGAGAAAAGACAGTCTCTTCAATAAGTGGTGCTGGGAAAACTGGACAGCTACATGTAAAAGAATGAAATTAGAACATTGCCTAACACCATACAAAAAATAAACTCAAAGTGGATTACAGACCTAAATATAAACCAGACACTAAAAAACTCTTAAAGGAAAACATAGGGAGAACACACTTTGACATAAATCACTGCAAGATCTTTTTTGATCCACCTCCTAGAGTAATGGAAATAAAAACAAAAATAAACAAATGGGACCTAATGAAACTTAAAGGATTTTGCACAGCAAAGGGAACCATAAACAAGATGAAAAGACAGCCCTCAGAATGGGAGAAAATATTTGCAAACAAATCAATGGACAAAGGATTAATCTCCAAAATATATAAACTGCTCATGCAGCTCAATATCAAAAAAACAAACAACCCAATCCAAAAATGGGCAGGAGACCTAAATAAACATTTCTTCTAAAAAGACATCCAGATGGCCAAGGAGCACATGAAAAGCTGCTCAACAACACTAATTATTAGAGAAATGTAAATCAAAACTACAATGTGGTATCACCTCACACTGTTAGAATGGGCATCATCAGAAAATCTACAGACAACAAATACTGGAGAGGGTGTGGAAAAAAGGGAACCCTCTTGCACTGTTGGTGGGAATGTAAATTGATACAGTCACTATGAAGGACAGTATGGAGGTTCCTTAAAAAACTAAAAATAGAATTACCATATGACCCAGCAATCCCACTACTGGGCATATACCCAGAGAAAACCATAATTCAAAAAGACACATGCACCCCAATGTTCAATGCAGCACTATTTACAATAGGCAGGTCTTGGAAGCAACCTAAATGCCCATCAACAGATGAAAGGATAAAGAAGTAGTGGTACATATATACAATGGAATATTACTCAGCCATAGAAAGGAACAAAATTGTGTCACTTGTAGAAGTGGATAAATCTAGAGACTGTCATACAGAGTGAAGTAAGTCAGAAAAGGAAAAACAAATATCGTATATTAGCGCATATATGTGTAACCTAGAAAAATGGTACAGATGAAACGGTTTGCTGGGCAGAAATTGAGACACAGATGTAGAAAACAAATGTATGGACACCAAGGGGGGAAAGCAGTGGGTGGGGGAGGTGGTAGTGGTGTGATGAATTGGGAGATTGAAATTGACATATATACACTAATATGTATAAAATGGATAACAAATAAGAACCTGCTGTATAAACAAATACTTTTAAGAAAGAGAAAGAAGTAACCAGTTGTGAAGGATGATTTTGGACATTGTTCCTGGTTAGATAGCCTCCTAACCTCGTTTTCTGGCCCCTCTGGATGTGTGCACATTACCTAATAACCTCTGGTAAATTTCTTTTTTGTTTGAACTAGCAGAGTAGGTTGCAGTTATTTGCAGCTAAGAACCCCTACGTATAAACTTGATCAATGGCTAAGACAAAGGATGAAGATCTGTTGGAAACTGAGTTTCCACTCCCTGGAAGTGACACAAATGTCAGCAACAGAAAACGAATGAATATAGGTCATTTTCATTTTTCTGATATGTTCACTTTAAACATCTTCCTGAATTAAAGTAGCCTTATCTATTTCACATACCTGTGAGAGACTCACAGGAAAATCTCCAGAAGGGATCTAAGATGATAGGTTCTTCCATAATAAACATTTTTCTATCTCAAGAATTATTAATATGTTTTGACTATTTTCCTTAACCAAGGCATGCCAAGATCACTGTCCTTTGCTAGATGACTAGTTACTTGCATTGACAATAAATGCCTCTGCAATCCCTTGCTTAAAGCACCTTTATTTAGTATTGTTGCTTAGTTGCTATATTTGATATTGTTTTCCATAAGTAGGAAATCTTGTCCTTTTGTGTCCCAAATTAGCCAAAAGTTGTAGTTGGATTTCTCTTTGAGCCCATCATTTCTTCCTTAAGGAACTCACTTCATAGACCAGGAACACTGTTGTTTATTGGAACAAGTTCTGGTAGTCCCTGCAGAGACTAAATATAAGGTGCGGGGGTTGTCTAAGAAATGGCCAACTGCCCCTATCACTGTATGAGCAATAATATCTTGGCAACTCTTTTGAATAATTAAAGACTCCCACCTTCAGATAGAAAAAGTGTAATATCTAAAAATTGTTGTGCATTGCATTTGGTACGGAATAATGGGCACATGAAAATCGTTTAGTTAGTCTCTCTTAGTGTTCTGAAATGTTTGTCTTATTACAATAAAAACAATTAAAGTACAGCCAACCTTAAAGAGTAGAAGTAGTCTCAAATTGGGCAGACTCTAAGATGCATACATATTACATTTTTCTTAAGTTGTAAATCAGGAGTTCATTCTACATTTGCATAGTCTATGTGATTCAGGGAAACCCTGAATTTTAAACCAGGGCTTTTCCTTTAGCATGTGTCAGTCAGAATCATCTGGAGAGATTGTTAAGGCACAGATTACCTGATCACACCCCCAGATTACTGGTTCAAAAAAATTACATTTCTAACAAGTTCAAAGGTGATATTGCTGCTGGTGAAGTGCACACTCTTTGAAAATCACTGTTCTAAGTTGATTCTATTCCCGTTTGCTCAGGAAACTGGTTTAGACCAATCAAAATCCGCAATCCCCTGGGGAAGACTATTAGTCTAACTAAGGACTCCTGATGTAGTTCCTGGGTCTGTTGAGGGGAAGGACTACTATACCATGACTGGAGAAGCTGACTGCACACTTCCTCTGCAGCAATTTAGTAAGCATGTAGCTCCAACTTCTACTGGAAGCCATCTATAAGCACAAAGGAATTCAGCTTTGGAATGATTACAGTGATATGAATGTCAGAGCAGGATAACTTCAGATCTACCCAAACCTGGGAGTCCCACTATGTGAGATGGTAAATATTCTTATTGATAAAATATCTGAGCTGGGGTTTCTTTCCCAGCCCTTGAAAACATCCTGTTGAAACAATGTTACCAGGAGAGATGTATCTATACATGCAGTTAAATAAGATGCAGTTTGAAGGAATTTGATGAGTGGGTTAAGTAGAAGCTTTCTTTAATTTGGTTAAAAGTCTTAGGCTGGATTTGATCTACCTTTATCTCAGGTAAAGAGAAAAATAAAGGTTGTTCTCGCTTTTTTTTTCTCTGAGGGATGATGCTTGAGTTTCAATTGGCAGAGGTAGCAGTGAAGAATGAAAATATGAAGGAGAAGGCAAAAGTGAATTCCAGACAGAATAACGAGTTATAAATCAGGGGCCAGCTCATAGCAAACTTCATGTGCTGAGTTAAGAAGTTTGAGCTTTGATGCACCATGGTGAAGCCAACAAAGGTTTCTAAGTACAGTAATGACAAATTACTCTGGTGGTGCTATGGAAAATGGATTGAAGCAGATATTGTACACAGGAAAACTCCAGGGAGGCTATGGGAATAACCCAGGTGAGAAGTTTCAAGGGCATGAAGTAGGGCATCAATCTTGAAAATGGAGAGAAAACTATAAGGGCCTCTTTAAAAGGATGATTGGGGGGCTTCCCTGGTGGCACAGTGGTTGGGAGTCCGCCTGCCGATGCAGGGGACATGGGTTCATAACCTGGTCTGGGAGGATCCCACATGCCATGGAGCGGCTGGGCCCGTGGGCCATGGCCACTGGGCCTGTGTGTCCGGAGCCTGTGCTCTGCAATGGGAGAGGCCACAACAGTGAGAGGCCCACGTACTGAAAAAAAAAAAAAAAAAGGATGATTGGGATGTTGAAGTAAAGGAGATGAAGGAGCACAGGGATCTCTTGTGAGTTAGTTGGATGGATGTAGTGTCAGGATAGGAAGGAGACAGAAGCCAAAGCCTAGAAGTCATCTTTGACATCTTCTTCTCCCTCAGGTATTATGTGAGATCTTGCACCAAATTCCTCACATCTCTCAACCTTCCTCCATCTCTACTGCCACTACACACCATCAGCTCTCTGACATGTGCTTCTGCTGTATTCACATTCTGGTTTCTTCTCCTCCATTCAGATCACTTCTCCAAACTGTTTTCCAAATGAAAATTTATTTCAGTCAACTTCTGCTTAGAACAGTTCAGAGGATTTCCATGGTTCTCTGGCCAAAGACCAAGGGCTTTGTGGCTCAGCTCTCTGTGACCAGGCCTCCATGCAGATCAGCTTTTGTTCAGCTACTCACTGAGTCTTTGCACATGGTATGTCCTGCATTTAATATATTAATTCCAGTCCATCCGTCAAATCTTATTTCAAGGTTGACTTCCTCAGGAAGTCATAATTTCTGAATGTAGAAAAAAATTCCTTTACAACAAAGAGCTATGTGCCTTTCTTCACATAATATGTCAATTTGTAATTACTTATTGTGCTTATTTGATTTGTGTGTCTTCCCTACTTGACTGCCAACTTCTTGAGAGAAAGCTCTGTTTAATTTTGTTCACCCTCCACATTTAACACAGTGCCTGTCACATAAAAAGACCTCAATAAATATTTGTTGGATGAAAGATTGAATTTGTTTTGGGAGCTAGATCATGAGTTTCTTTTGGATATCAGAGACTGAGATGCTTGCAGGAAACCCAAAGGAGTTTCTAGCAGCTAGTTTTACAGAGGGCAGGTTCAACATGTCCAAAATGAAAAAAAAGGTTGATAATACTCAATGTAATATATGAGACAGGGTTTAATAGCTTTGCTCACAAGTGAGAAGTTTCCAGTGTTAGCCTAAAGTGCCAATGATATTTTTTTATTATAGCACTGAAAATGTCAAAATTAATGGAATATTTTACAAATCAACATGCAGATAATATTGGCAGATATTTCATATTTCTGAAATTTAAAGGGAAAATTTAAACAGTGTACTCCTGTCATTGACATGTTTAAAAATATAAGGAAAAAAATCATTTTGCCAAAGAATTACACAAATTATTTCAAAATGTGATAAGCCAACAATAAAGAAGAAAAAATTAACATTATCCTCTGTACTAGAAGTTATTAGTGCTATGATGGAAAGACCCTCAAATGAATTAATTTATTCTATTCCATTAAATTATAATATGGTTTTAAGAATAGTCAATGAGATGAAGAAGATATAAAGAATCAAAATAATGATCACCACAGGAGGATAAAAGGATCATAAGAGGATGTTTTCCTGTTCACTCATGTAATATTCATAAGAATTGAAAAAGCCTGGGAGGAAATGTTATTTTAACGTTACTGACAATGGATACAAAAAGGTTGTCAACACTGAGAGTTTTAAAAGTTATTTTATGAGAAAAAATATTTTCTTTGCCAAACCTATTGTTTGCACAAACACAGGGAGCACTGAGTGAGGCTGGCAATGGGATGAGGGCATACTAAATTTAGAAAAGTAGTACTGGATGCTTTATCCAGTGTCAACACTTAATCATCAAAGATCTTAGAGAAATTTTCCCAAATCAGTGAATGTCATTTTAGCAGTGCTATTAATAAGTTTCAGAGTAACCCCTTGAATAATAGGTTATTTGTAAGCTTTACAATAACAATGAAGAGGAAATGATATTCCCACATATGTGCTGTGTGTTTATTAGTATCAAAATAATTTCCTATATTATAAAATAGAATGGGGTAAAGAAAGAGTATAGAAAACATAGCTATCATATGGAAGTCTTATCATATGGAAGTATATATTCAGTATGAAGTTCTTAAAAACTTTTGGAGATCATATCTTTGCTAAACAATGGGGAATAGAAGATGGATTGGAAAAAAGAAATAAGACAATGCAGAGAAGATATGGTAGATCTCTAATAATGGAAAGATTAATAACTAACCAGTAACTAAAATTTTTCTTAAATCAATATGTAATTTTCACAAGACACAGTCATGTAATTCTACCTAAAAATGTACATACATACAAGATGTCAATTCTAAAAAGTGTTTGAAAGTGACATTTATCGGGCTTTCCTGTTGGCGCAGTGGTTAAGAATCTGCCTGCCAATGCAAGGGACACGAGTTCGAGCCCTGGTCCTGGAAGATCCCACATGCTGCAGAACAACTAAACTCATGCACCACAACTACTGAGCCTGAGCTCTAGAGCCTTCAAGCCACAACTACTTAGCCCATGTGCCACAAGTACTGAAGCCTGTGTGCGTAGAACCCATACTCTGCAACAAAAGAAGCCACGACAATGAGAAGCCCGCTCACTACAACAGAGAGTAGCCCCCACTCACCGCAACTAGAGAAAGCCTGTGCATAGCAACAAAGACACAACACAGCCAAAAATAAATAAATAAATAAATAAATAAGTGACATTTATCAATAAAATTCAACATTACTATGTTCCAAGTGTCTTAGATAATTTAATAATACAGGAGGTTCTGCTATAATACCATAATATAATATTATAAAATTATAATATAATACCATAATATAATATATGGATTTTAATATATTTCGGCTATAATCCAGAATAAAATGTATGGCTTTTTAAAATTTGTGTTAAAAAACACTTAATGTAGACTTTACCATCTTAACCATTTATAAGTATAGAGTACAGTAGTGTTAAGTATACTCATGTGCAATATATTCAGGAAAAAACGCATACGCCCTTTTCGGCCAAGTGCATCATTGTCGAAGTTCTGCCGCTTTTCATGTGCTTTAAAGGCGATTCCAATCTTCCTCTTGAAATCTGTTTCCTGCAATTCTGCCTCGCTTTCAAGTCCTCCGCGTTGCCTTCCCTCAACAGATTTTTGGACGACAGCTGTCCTTTAAAACTCTGCAGGTTTCTGAATTGCTGTGCCGCTGAGCTCCATTTTTCAACTCGCTTTTTTGTGAGCTGGCCGCAAAACCGCAGGATTGCTTCAGGCCCTATTCTGTTTCCGGGGCGGCAGGCTGAGCCTTTGGTTAATTCTTCTTCCTGATGGGAAATTAGAGTGACATGTGCCCGTCCAAATGCCTACAGCTAGTCTCTCATTGGTTCCCCCTCTTCCCTTTCATCCTCTGCACAAATTGCAAACTGCAAAACAGGAGGTTAAAGGCGCTGACTCTCCAAGTGGGGAGATTGATAGTAAAGCGGCTGGAAAGGCAAACCTGAGCACCAGGAGAGGAAAAATGAGGTACGTTTTAGAAACCTTTCCTGAGCACACGGTGTCCCATCCTCTGGGTTTCCCATGCATGTTTTATCTGTATTAAGATTCCCTTAAACCTGGAGAGTTGGGACCCATGGAATGGGTGGCACGCATTATTGCTTTAAAGGGTCTGCATTTGCTCACCCAACCTCACCAATCCTCTCAGCCCCAAGTGTCAAGCCTTATGTCTCATCCAGCTGTGGGTGTAGATGGGGTCAATCCAGGTTGCATCAGAGCCCCTGAACGAATTGTGTAAGAATTTCGCTGTTTTGTGTTTTGTTTTTGAATTTATTTTTATAATGAGGTTGAGCTGATTTTCACTGCCATGTTTATGCCGCTCTACGCACACTTGATTCACTGACACAGAGATATCAATACATAGGTTTTAATATTCTTACTAGTCAGGTATATTCCTCTGTGGTGAATAGGGGATGTTGAGTCCAGTTCATTGAGCAAGGAGTAGGTCTCTTCTATTACAAATTTGGTTTATGGAACGGTATCTGTGCTAATTTCAAACTCTGGTTTTATGCATCACCCCACCTCACCTTTCCCCTTAAGCAGGCATATGTGTGTTTTCTAAATGTAAGACTGTGTTCTGCTTTGTAATTCAGCTCATGTGTAGCCATGTTTACATTCACTCTCTAAGTGATATCTTATGATAAGTTTTTTTTCTGTGTGACTTATTTCACTTAGAATCATCTTACCTAAATCCACTCATTATGCTGCTACTGGCCTTATGACATTGATTTCATGGCTGAGTGATATTCCATTGTACAAAAGTACCACAACTTCTTTATCCATTTTTCTCTTTCCTGGGCTATTTAAGGTGTACAGAGACAGAGGTTCTTGTAAACAGAGCAACCCTAAATTTTGGGGTGGCAGTGTCTTGTTGATTTTTAGTTTTCCCAAGATATACGCCCATGAGTGCAAGAGCCCTATGCTCTGTAGCTCTGGTTTTTAGATGTTTTAGGAAACACCACGCACTTTTCCAGAGTGGCTGTTGGCAATTTTCATCCCGCCAATTAGCAAAAAAAGGCTCCCTGTTCTCCATGGCCTGTCCTGACTTTCTGGTTTTTACAGTTTTTTCGGATGGCCCTTTTGACCGGTGGGAAGTTAGACTTCTTTGTAGTGCAGATTTGCATTGCCCACTTGCTTGGTTGGCCAAAAAGGGCGTATGTGTTTTTTCCTGAATATATTCAGGAAAAAACGCATACGCCCTTTTTGGCCAACTGCATCATTGTCGAAGTTCTGCCGCTTTTCATGTGCTTTAAAGGCGACTCCAATCTGTCTCTTGAAATCTGTTTTCTGCAATTCTGCCTTGTTTTCAAATCCTCTTTGTTGCCTTACATTAGTATGTTTTTGGACGATAGTTGTCCTTTCTAGCTCTGCATGTTTGTGAATTGCACTGCCCCTAGCTCCATTTTTCAACTCTCTTTTTTGTGAGCTGGTCGAAAAACCGCAGGATTGCTTCAGGCCCTATTCTGGTTCCGCGGCAGCAGGCTGAGACTTTGGTTAATTCTTCTTCCCGATGGGAAATTAGACTGACATGTGCCTGTTGGAACACCTACACCTAGTCTCTCTGTGGTTCCCCCTCTTCCCGTTCATCCTCCGCACACATTGCAAACTGTGCGAAACAGGAGGTTAAAGGCCCTGAATCTCCAAGTGGGGATATTGTTAATAAAGTGTCTGGAATGGCGAACCCAAGCACCAGGAGATGAAAAATGAGGTGCATTTTAGACACCTTTCCCGTTTACATGGTGTACAGTCTTCTGGGTTTCCCATGCATGTTTTAGCTGTAGGAAGATTCCCTTGAACCTGCAGATTTGGGACCCATGGAATGGGTACCAGGCAGTATTACTGTAAAGGGTCTGCATTTCCTCACCCAACCTCACTAGTTCTCTTAATGTGAACAGTTTCCAGCCTTATGTCTCATCCTGTTGTGTGTCTAGATGTGTTCAATCCATGTTGCATCACAGCCCCTGTGCAAAAGTTGTAAGAATTTTTGTGTCTCGTTGTCTTTTATTTTTTTAAATTTATTATTATTTTGGTTGCAGCTGATTTTCAATGGTCTGTTCCTTGCTTCTGTACAACCACTTGATTCACGTACAGAGAGACATCAGTAAATTCTTTTTCAGATTCTTACCAGTCGTATATATTCTTTTCCAGTGACTTGAGTGTGCTGAGTGCAGTCCTCTGAGGTACTGTGTAGTCCTTGTTGATTATCAATTTGGTATTTGGAATGGTACCTTTGCTAATTTCAACCTCCTGGATAATGCCTCACCCCTCCCCACCTTTCCTGTTTAGCAGCCTTATGTGTGTTTTCTACATATTTGACTATGTTTCTCTTTTGTAATTCATTTCATGTGTAGCCATTTTTGATTCCACCTTTAAGTGATATCTTATGATATGTGTCTTTTTCTTTTTGACTTATGTCACTTAGAATGATAGTACGTAACTCCTTTGGAGTTGTTGCAACTGGCCTTATTTCATTGATTTCCGGGCTGAGTAATATTCCACTCTACATAAGTACCACATATCTTTTATCCATTTTTTCCTTCCAGGGACATTTAGGTTATATCCAAGTTGAGGCTCTTTTAAACAGAGAGGCGGTAAACGTTGGGGTGCCTGTGTCCTGTCGATTTTTGTTTTTCCCAAGATATACGTCCATGAGTGCAAGTGCCCTATGCTCTGTAGCTCATTTTTTACATGTTTTAGTAAACACAATACACTTCTCCAGAGTGGCCGTTGGCAATTTACATTTCCACTATCAGCCTCACAGGGCTCCATTTTCTCCTCACCCTGTCCTGCATTTCTGGTGTTTACACTTTATGAGGATGGCTCTTCTGACTGATGTGAAGTGATACCTTTTGTAGTATTGATTTCCAGTGCCCACTTGTTTGGTTGGCTAAAAAGGGTGTATGCCCTTTTCTTGAATATATTCAGAAAAAATGCATACGCCCTTTTTGGCCAACTGCATCGCTGGCGATGTTCAGCCCCTTTTCTTGTGCTTTAATGGTGAGTCCTTTCTACCTCTTCAAATCCCCTTCCTGCCATTCTCCCTTGCTTACAAGTCCTTTTTGGTGACTTACCTCAAGACATTCATTTTTCGATGATAGATATTTTCAACACTGCAGTTTCGTGAATTTTAGTGCCCCTGAGTTCCATTTTTCAACTTGTGTTTTTGGGAACTGGCCACAAAACAGCGGGATTTCCTCAAGCCCTATTCTGTTTCCGTGGGCAATCCTAGCCTTTGGTCAATTCATCTTCCTGATTGGAAATTAGAGTGACATGTGCCTGTCCGAACACCTAGGACTTGTCTCTCATTGTTTCTCATCCTTCTGCTTCATCCTCTGGACAAATTCCAAACTTTGAGCAACAGGATGTTGACGGTGCTGACATCCCCAAGTGGGGAGATTGTTAGGAAAGACACTGGAGGGGTGAAGCCAAGCACCAAGAGATGTGGAGATGAGATGCCTTTTCCAAACTCTTCCTGATCAAACGGTGTACCATCCTCTGGGTGTGACAGGCATGTTTTAGCCGTAGGAAGGGTCCCGGGCATGTAAGGAGAACACCAGGGATTTTTCCAAATTAGTGTCTCCCCGAACCCCAAACTGGGTTATTTTTAAGCTACGGCTACACGTATGTTTATTAAGGGCCTTGGGAAGTAGGCAGAGTCCGAACTTTAGATGATTGAAGTCTTCAGTGTCAGAAGCGCTCACCACCGGCTTCCCTTAGGTTACATTTTATCTGTCATTGATAGATGATGTCGATAAAAATATCTGTTCTTTTTCAGATTATTTCCCCTTATAGGTTATTGCAAAATATTGAGTGTAGTTCTCTGTGCTATACAGTAGTTCCTTGTTGATGATCTATTTTATACATAGCAGTGTGTATGTGTTAATCCCAACCTGTTAATTTATCCCTCCTCCCACCTTTCCCCTTTGGTAATAATAAATTATAAGATTTTATACTTCTCAGAAATGGGGGAGCTGAAAGAGAGGTATCATTTTCAATGGAAAAGCATTCAAACCAAGATTGAAGCTTCAGCCAAGATTATTAGATATACATCCTTGGAAAGAAATCACTTCATTTCTCTAATGTTGACCTGACAAATAAGACAAACCTCTTCACTGATCTTGCTTATAATAAAGTGATGGAAATATCAAATGGAAGTGTTAGAAACATCTTGTTTTACCCGAGCCTTATACACTGCTTTATGTTAATTACAGTTTGGCTCACACATCTGTTCATTGAAGTTACAATGTTCTCAATTTCTGTTACTGATCCTCCAGAGTGGGCCCCAACAAGGGTCCGCCTGCCCAGTGTCATTGGAGCCAACAGATCGAGACTGAGTTTGATTCAGAAGCAAAGGAAACTTTATATTTTGATCAGAGAATGGAGAGGTGAGAGCGTGCGCTCCCCCGTGGGCTGTGGGCGGGGCCGCTGTGTAGGGATCCCGGCAGCATCAGCGGGAGGGAGGGGGCGGAGCTCTCGAGGGCCAGGTTGGCTGGAGCTCAGGCTCTATTTCGCGGAGTCTGCATGGGGCCCCGCGAGCTGAGGTGTCGACCCAGCCACTCTGCACTAGGAAATCGTGTCTGAAGTGCCGGGTGTGGGACCTCTGCATGCGGAACCCTAGGAGCATGTGAAATTAGACAAAGCACAAAGGAAAAAAAGGTTAGACTTTATTTTATTGCCCAGATTCTATTCTATTGCCCAGGAATTTTTCATGGGCTTTGCCGGTGACAAACCCCTCCTCCACCTTTTGTCCCGTTCCTCATTCTTGGGGTGCTGAGGGTGCAGACCCCTCTTTTGTAACTGCTTCATGCTGAGTTGGGAGTCCTCATCCCTGGGGTGGAGGGGCAGAACTCCCCGGCAGCCTCCAGGTGAGGTTGATTGTCCCCAGGCCTCCTGCCTCACTGCTCGTCTGCCTGAGCACCAGCATTGGAAGTGTTATAGATTCTAATGACCTTTAAGGGTCCACAAAAGAGATGCGAAGAGACGCTGTGGGGGGGGCGGTTTTACCCCACCCCACATTTGTTCGGCCACCTTAGGCTGACCGTTTCTGCCAGCCTAGATGCTCTGACCAGTAGGCTGTGCTTTCTTCAATTAGGCCCCTGAATTAACGTACAAACAGCACCAGGTGTCAGAGCCCTGCCCGCTCAAATCCCAGACAGTCCAGAGTCAGTGGTGATCCAGGATCGTGATGGCCACTGAGTCAACGGCCTTTGAAGTAGCCAGGAGTCCAGCCAGTCTCATTGGCCACCATCACCGCGGTGTCTGTAGGCTTTTCTATGGTGACAGCATGATATACAGTTCCCCCGCCAAGCTTTTTAGCTCCCCTCTGGGTGCAGTAAGTCCTGCAAGCAGTAGTCTGCTCTTTTGGGGCACACTTTTGTTGTTTTCTGAGAGAAACTCCAGGTCAAGTGATGGTCACACGAGTCGTCATGGGAGCCCACTGCCCCCGGTTGTCTCTCTGGAGGTTGGAGTTGGAGGGCCTCCTCTCTCGAGGTCTGTGTGCCCACGGAGTGACCCCTGCAACTTCAGGGCATGGTGGGTGGTTAGGATCACCATGTGGGGTCCTTTTCCCTTAGGAGGGAGCTGGCCTTGCGGGCTGCTGATTTCCAGGTTTTTAGATACTCCCAGTATTTTGTCCAGATGGGGGAGTGGGCCAAGCCCTTGGTGACTGTAGTTTATCCTACCTGGAGGGCATTCTTGCATTGTTCCATTTCAAGTGGTCCCAGTTTTTGCACTAATACTCCAAGAGCGATTCACCTTTGACCAGGAATGTAAAGGTCAAAGGGTTTAGCTAAATTAGGGAGTTCCAGGGCAAGGGTCTGAACTGACTGCTCTTTCCATTCCTGAAAGGCCGCTTCTGGATTCTATTCAAAAGTATCATCATCTTTTCCTTTCAGTGTTTCATATAGAGGCTGTAGTTAGGGATCCAGATGCAGCAAACACCGGCCTCCACAGGAACCCGTAAGCTGTCTTCTAGTTTTAGAAGGGGTAAGGCTGCAAATGGCTTCTTCCCTTTCCTGGGGTGGGCTTCTCCGGCCTTCTGTGAGAATGAAGCCCAGGCAGGTCACCTTAGTCTGTGATATTTGAGCCTTTTTCTTGGACACCTTCTATCCTTTATTGGCTAGGTAGTTCAGAGGCCTCCTTAGTAGGGCTGGCAAACAGAATATCATCTGCATATTGAAGGAGGGTTCCCTTTTCCAGAGGTAGAACTTTTAGGTCTTTAGCTAACATTTCCCCAAAGATGGTGTGGGAATTTTTGAACCCTTGGGGCAGGACGGCCCAGCACTATTGTTTTTGTTGTATGTTGAGTCCTGCCACTCACAAGCCAAAATTTCTTGTGACTCTGGGACTAACAGAATACAGAAAAAGGCATCATTGAAGTCTAATACAGAATACCATGTCCTGGTGGATGGTAGAATGACCAACAGGGTGTAGGAATTAGGAACTACTGGATGTATATCCTCGGTGGCTTCACTGACTGTCCTGACATCCTTTACCAGGTCCCCATCAGCCCACGGGGCTCTCATGGTCAGGGAACTCGCAGGATATGGAGCTCACCTGAGCAGGTCCCCAGCAGCCAATGGGGCTTTCATGGTCAGGCCACTCCCAGGATATGGAGCTCACCTGGGCAGGTCCCCAGCAGCCAATGGGGCTTTCATGGTCAGGCCACTCCCAGGTTATGGAGCTCACCTGAACAACTACCCAGCAGCCCATGGGGCTCTCGTGGTCAGGCCCCTCCCAGGATATGGGGCTCACCTGGGCAGGTCCCCAGCAGCCAACGGGGCTCTCATGGTCAGGCCACTCCCAGGTTATGGAGCTCACCTGTGCAACTACCCAGCAGCCCATGCGGCTCTCATGGTCAGGCCCCTCCCAGGATACGGAGCTCCCCTGGGCAAGTACCCCGGCAGGGCTGGGCACACAGAAACTGTGCACATAGCCCTCATTGCAGAGCACCCCTGATCACCTGTCACTCAGAGCTGACACAGAGCAACTCAGAGCAGGACTTGATCTAACAAACAGCAGCTCCCACAGGTCTGTGACCCTGGGCATCACTCTGTGCGGCCTCTCTCTGCCTGGTCTTCCAGAGACTTCCACTGCAGCCGGGGCACCAGGCCTCTGTCTCCACCCATCACCCCTCCTCTCCCTGAATCCTGGGTTCCTCTCATTAGGAGAGGGTCTTCTTGAAGTTGTCTCCCACTCATGGGCCAGATAAAATGATTAGAAAACAAGCCGGAGCTGCAGCCCCTTGTCTATCCTGACTCTCAGGAGCCCACACCTGTTCCTTGGACCTGGCTGGTTCAGCGAGGTCCATTTTCTGCAATGTGAGCCCCTGAGGGGTGAGGATTGGCTGACCTGGGCAGCCTGACTCTGCCGGCCAGCCCTCCCCAGGTGTGCCTGGGTTGAGGTCAATATAAACACTGCTCCAGGCAGCAAGAGCACCTGCAGCTGTGCCTGACGCCATATTCTCTGCCCTGTCAGCAGTGTCGGGGCTGTGCTGGTGGGAGGGAGTGAGGGGCCACGGCTTTGTGGGTGGCCCGGTGTGAGTGGGGCTCTGCTGGACTTCCTGCAGGAGTTGCCAGGCTGCCACCTGCTAAAGAAGAGGATGTGTCACCCATACCTTCCACTGGAATTTCTCCCCAGGCAGAGGTGAGGAAGGAAAAAAGCAGTGGGGGCTGGGACAGGAGGGGTACCTCAGGCAGGGAAATGGAAAGCTTCCAGAAGAGCGCCCGGGGCCAGGACCATCCTGGCTGGCCTGCAGGCACCAAGTCGGCCTGCATGCTGTCACTGGTGTGGCTCCATGGCCCTTCCTCTAGGCTTTCAAGTCCTTGTACATATTCAGGTGTTTTACCTGGGAAGGGTGGGAACAGTTCAGCAGCAGCTGGCCTGGGGCTCAGGTCACGTTTACTCACAGACGCCTCAGCACAGTCCTCCAGCTTTGCAATGAGGACGCTCCTTGTAGGGGAACTGCTGGCTGCATGGGAGATGATTCCCCACCTCTGACCAACTTCAGAATTATTTACCACTGGAGCAAGTGCCCTGATAGGGTTTTCCTCTGTACAACTAGTGGGTTCTGTTTTTTTTTTCTTTTTTGATTCAAGGTAGATTTTATTCCTCTTTTATGTATTTATAGATATAAGCATGGAAATAATTCATTCATCTAAACACATCTGTGTGAAGGGAAGAACTTTTTTCTGTTTTATTTTTTAAATTTTATTTATTTTTAAAAATTTAAAAATTTAATTTTATTTATTTATTTATACCACAGGTTCTTATTAGTTATCTATTTTATACATATACATGTATACAGGTCAATCCCAATCTCCCAACTCATCCTACCACCACCACCCCATGGCTTTCCCCCCTTGGTGTCCATACGTTTGTTCTCTACCTCTGTGTCTCTATTTCTGCCCTGCAAACCGGTTCACCTGTACCATTTTTCTAGGTTCCACATATATGCATTAATATACAATATTTGTTTTTCTCTTTCTGACTTACTTCACTCTGTATGACAGTCTCTAGATCCATCGACATCTCTACAAATGACCCAACTTCATTCCTTTTTATGGCTGAGTAATATTCCATTTTATATATGTACCACATCTTTATCCATTCATCTGTCTGTGGGCATTTAGGTTGCTTCCATTACATGGCTATTGTAAATAGTGCTGCAATGAACACTGTGGTGAATGTGTCTTTTTGATTTATGGTTTTCTCTGGGTATATGCCCAGAAGTGGGATTGCTGGATCATATGGTAATTCTATTTTTAGTTTTTAAGGAACCTCCATACTGTTCTCCATAGTGACTGTATCAATTTACATTCCCACCAATAGTGGAAGACGGTTCCTTTTGTCCACACCCTCCCCAGCATTTGTTGTTTGTAGAGTTTCTGATGATGCCCATTCTAACAGGTGTGAGGTGTTACCTCATTGTAGTTTTGATTTGCATTTCTCTAATAAATAGTGATGTTGAGCAGCTTTTCATGTATGTCTTGGCCATCTCTGTGTCTTCTTTGAAGAAATGTCTATTTAGATCTTCTACACATTTTTGTATTGGGTTGTTTGTTTGTTGTTTGTTTTGTTTTTTTAATATTAAGCTGCATGAGTTGTTTATATATATTGGAGATTAAACCTTTGTCCATTGATTCGTTTGCAAATATTTTCTCCCATTCTGAGGGTTGTCTTTTCATCTTGTTTGTAGTTTCCTTTGCTTTGCAAAAGCTTTTACATTTCATTAGGTCCCATTTGTTTAGTTTTCTTTTTTATTGCATTAATCTAGGAGGTGGATCAAAAAAGGTCTTGCTGTGATTTATGTCAGAGTATTCTTCCTATGTTTTCCTCTAAGAGTTTTATACTGTCCGGTCTTACATTAATGTCTCTAATCCATTTTGAATTTATTTTTGTGTATGGTGTTAGGGAATGTTCTAATTTCATTCTTTTACATGTAGTTGTCCATTTTTCCCAGCACCACTGATTGAAGAGACTGACTTTTCTCCATTGTATAGTCTTGCCTCCTTTGTCATAGATTAGTTGACCATAGGTGTGTAGGTTTATCTCTGGGCTTTTCTTTTCCTTTTACACCTTTATTGGAGTATAATTGCTTTACAATGGTGTGTTAATTTCTGCTGTATAACAAAGTGAATCAGCTATACATATACATATATCACCATATCCCTCCCTCTTGCATCTCCCTCCCACCCTCCGTATCCCACCCCTTTAAGTGGTCACAAAGAACTGAGCTTATCTCCCTGTGCAATGTGGCTGCTTCCCAGTAGCTATTGATGTTACATTTGGTAATGTATATATGTCCATGCCACTCTCTCACTTCGTCCCAGCTTACGCTTCCCCCTCCCCGTGTCCTCAAGTGCTTTCTCTACGTCTGTGTCCTTAATCCTGTCCTACCCCTAGGTCCTTCATAAACTTTTTTTTCCCTGTAGATTCCATATATCACTGTTAGCATACGGTATTTGTTTTTCTCTTTCTGACTTACTTCAGTGTGTAGGACTGACTCTAAGTCCATCCACCTCACTACAAATAACTCAGTTTTGTTTCTTTCTATGGCTGAGTAATATTCTATTTTATATATTTGCCAGATCTTCTTTATCCATTCATCTGTGGATGGACACTTAGGTTGCTTCCATGTCCTGGCTATTGTAAATAGAGCTGCAATGAACATTTTTGTACATAACTCTTTTTAAATTATGGTTTCCTTAGGGTAAATGCCCAGTAGTTGGATTGCTGGGTCGTATGGTACTTGTATTTTTAGTTTTTTAAGGAACCTCCATACTGTTCTCCCTAGTTGCTATATCAATTTACATTCCCACCAATATTGCAAGAACGTTCCCTTTTCTGCAGTAAATGCCTCTCCAGCATTTATTCTTTGTAGATTTTTTGATGATTGCCATTCTGACTGCTGTGAGGTGATACCTCACTGTAGTTTTGATTTGCATCTCTCTAATTAGTGATTAGTGATGTTCAGCATCCTTTCATGTGTTTGTTGCCAATCTGTGTATCTTCTTTGGAGAAATGTCTATTTAAGTCTTCTGCCCATTTTTGGATTGGGTTGTTTGTTTTTGTGATATTGAGCTACATGAGCTTCTTGTAAATTTTGGAGATTAATCCTTTGTCATTTGCTTCATTTGAAAATATTTTCTCCCATTCTGAGGGTTGTCTTTTCGTCTTGTTTATGTTTTCCTTTGCTGTGCAAAAGCTTTTAAGTTTCATTAGGTCCCATTTGTTTATTTTTGTTTTTATTTCCATTTCTCTAGGAGGTGGGTCAACAAGTATCTTGCTGTGATTTATGTCATAGAGTGTTCTGCCTATATTTTCCTCTAAGAGTTTTATAGTGTCTGGTCTTACATTTAGATCTCTAATCCATTTTGAGTCTATTTTTGTGTATGGTGTTATGGAGTGTTCTAATTTCATTATTTTACATGTAGCTGTCCAGTTTTCCAAGCACCACTTACTGAAGAGACTGTCTTTTCTCCATTGTATATCCTTGCCTCCTTTGTCATAGATGAGTTAGCCATAGGTATGTCGGTTTGTCTCTGGGATTTCTATCCTGTTCCATTGATCTATATTTCTGTTTTTGTGCCAGTACCATATAGTCTTGATCACTGTAGCTTTGTAGTGTAGTCTGGAGTCAGGAAGTCTGATTCCTCCAGCTCTTTTTTTTTTTTTTGTGGTACGTGGGCCTCTCACTGTTGTGGCCTCTCCCGTTGCGGAGCACAGGCTCCAGATGCGCAGGCTCAGTGGCCATGGCTCACGGGCCCAGCTGCTCTGCGGCATGTGGGATCTTCCCAGACCAGGGCACGAACCCGCGTTCCCTGCATCAGCAGGCGGACTCTCAACCACTGCGCCACCAGGGAAACCCCCTCCAGCTCTTTTAACTTCCCTCAAGACTGCTTTGGCTATTCGGGGTCTTTTGTGTCTCCATACAAATTTTAAGATTTTTTTGTTCTAGTTCTGTAGAAAATGCCACTGGTAATTTGATAGGGATTGCATTGAATCTGTAGATTGCTTTGGGTAGTATAGTCATTTTCACAATATTGATTCTTCTAATCCAAAAACATGGTTTATACCTCCATCTGTTTATATCATCTTTGATTTCTTTCAGCAGTGCCTTATAGTTTTCTGAGTACAGGTCTTTTACCTCCTTAGGTAGGTTCATTCTTACGCATTTTATTCTTTTTGTTGCAATGGTGAATGGGATTGTTTCCTTAATTTCTCTTTCTGATCTTTCATTGTTAGTGTATAGGAATGCAAGCGATTTCTGTGCATTTTGTATCCTGCAACTTTACCAAATCCATTGATTAGCTCTAGTAGTTTTCTGGTGACATCTTTAAGATTCACTATTTGTAGCATCGTGTCATTTGCAAACAGTGACAATTTTGCTTCTTCTTTTCCAATTTGTATTCCTTTTATTTCTTTTTCTTCTCTGATTGCTGTGTCTGGGACTTCCAAAACTATGTTGAATAATAGTGGTGAGAGTGGACATCCTTGTCTTGTTCCTGATCTTAGAGGAAATGCTTTTAGTTTTTCACCATTGAGAATGATATTTGCTGTGGGTTTATCGTATACAGCCTTTATTATGTTGAGTTAGATTCCCTCTATGCACACTCCTCGGAGTCTTTTTATCATAAATGGGTGTTGTATTTTGTCAAAAGCTTTCCTGCATCTATTGGGATGATCATATTTTTCTTCTACAATTTGTTAATATGGTGTATCACATTGATTGATTTGTGTATATTGAAGAATCCTTGCATCCCTGGGATAAACCCCACCTGATCATGGTGTATGATCCTTTTAATGTGTTGTTCAATTCTGTTTCCTAGTATTTTGTTGAGGATTTTTACATCTATATTCATCAGTGATATTGGTCTCTAATTTTCTTTTTCTGTAGTATCTTTGTCTGGTTTTGATATCAGGGTGATGGTGGCCTCATAGAATGAGTTTGGGAGTGTTCCTTCCCCTGAAAATTTCTGAAGAGTTTGAGAAGGTTGGGTGTTAGCTCTTGTCTAAATGTTTCATAGAATTCACCTCTGATGCCATTTGGTTCTGGATTTTTGTTTGTTGGAAGATTTTTAATCACAGTTTCAATTTCATTACTTGTGATTGGTCTGTTCATATTTTCTATTTCTTCCTGGTTCGGTCTTGGAAGGTTACACCTTTCTAAGAATTTGTCCATTTCTTCCAGGTTGTCCATTTTATTGGCATAGAGTTGCTTGTAGTAGTCTCTTAGGATGCTTTGTATTTCTGTGATGTCTGTTGCAACTTCTCCTTTTTCATTTCTAATCTTATTGATTTGAGTCCTCTCCCTCTTTTTCTTGAGTCTGGCTAAAGGTTTATCATTTTTGTTTATCTTCTCAAAGAACCAGCTTTTAGTTTTATTGATCTTTGTTATTGCTTTTATTTCATTTATTTTGGCTCTGATCTTTATGATTTCTTTCCTTTTACTAACTTTGGGTTTTGTTCTTCTTTCTCTAGTTCCGTTAGGTGTAAGGTTAGATTGTTTATTTGAGATTTTTCTGGTTTCTTGAGGTAGGCTTGTATTGCTATAAACTTCCCTCTTAGAACTGATTTTGCTGCATCCCATAGGTTTTGGATCATCATGTTTTGTTGTCATTTGTCTCTAGGTAGTATTTGATTTCCTCTTTTACTTCTTCAGTGATCTCTTGGTTATTTAGTAATGTATTGTTTAGCCTCCATGTGTTTGTGTTTTTTACTTTTTTCCCCTGTATTTGATTTCTAATCTCATAGTGTTTTGGTCAGAAAAATGCCTGATATGATTTCAATTTTCTTAAATTTACTGAGGCTTTATTTTTGACCCAAGATGTGATCTATCCTGGAGAATGCTCCATGTGCCATTGAGAAGAATGTGTAATCTGCTGTTTTTGGATGGAATGTCCTATAAATATTCATTAAATCTATCTGGTCTATTGTGTCATTTAAAGCTTGTGTTTCCTTATTAATTTTCTGTCTGGATGATCTCCATTGGTGTAAGTGTGGTGTTAAAGTCCCCCGCTATTATTGTGTTACTGTTGATTTAGTCTTTTATAACTGTTAGCAATTGCCTTATATATTGAGGTGCTCCTGTGTTGGGTACATATATATTTATAATTGTTATATCTTCTTGGATTGATCCCTTGATCATTATGTAGTGTCCTTACTTGTCTCTTGTAACATTCTTTATTTTAAAATCTATTTAATCTGATATGAGTATTGCTACTCCAGCTTTCTTTTGATTTTAATTTGCATGGAATATATTTTTCCATCCCCTGACTTTCAGACTATATGTGTCCCTAGGTCTGAAATGGGTCTCTTGTAGACAGCATATACATGTGTCTTGTTTTTGTATCCATTCAGTGAGCCAGTGTCTTTTGGTTGGAGCATTTAATCCATTCATGTTTAAGGTAATTATCGATATGTATGTTCCTATTACTATTTTCTTAATTGTTATAGGTTTGTCTTGGTGGGTCCTTTTCTTCTCTTGTGTTTCCCACTTAGAGAAGTTCCTTTGGCATTTGTTGTAGAGCTGCTTTTGTGGTGCTGAATTCTCTTAGCTTTTGCTTGTCTGTAAAGCTTTTGATTTCTCTGTCAAATCTGAATGAGATCCTTGCTGGGTGGAGTACTCTTGGTGGTAGGTTCTTCCCTTTCATCACTTTAAATTTATCATGCCACTCCCTTCTGGCTTGTAGATTTTCTGCTGAGAAATCAGTTGTTAACCTTATGGGAGTTCTGTTGTATGTTATGTGTCATTTTTCCCTTGTTGCTTTCAATAATTTTTCTTTGTCTTTAATTTTTGTCAGTTTGATTACTGTGTGTCTTGGCATTTTTCTCCTTTGGTTTATCCTGCCTGGGACTCTCTGTGCTTCATGGACTTCGGTGGCTATTTCTTTTCCCATGCTAGGGAAGTTTTTGACTATAATCTCTTCAAATATTTTCTCAGGTCCTTTCTCTCTCTCTTCTCCATCTGGGACCCCTATAATGTGAATGTTCTTGCGTTTAATGTTGTCCCAGAGGTCTCTTAGGGTGTCTTCATTATTTTTATTCTTTTTCTTTATTCTGTTCCATGGCAGTGATTTCCACCTTTCTGTCTTCCAGGTCACTTATCCGTTCTTCTGCCACAATTATTCTGCTACTGATTCCTTTTAGTGTATTTTTCATTTCAGTTATTGTATTGTTCATCTCTGTTTGTTTGTTCTTCAATTTTTCTAGGTGTTTGTTCCTTAGTTCTTCTAGGTCTTTGTTAAGCATTTCTTGCATCTTCTTGATCTTTGCCTCCATTCTTTTTCCAAGGTCTTGGATCATCTTCACCATCATTATTCTGCCTTCTTTTACTGGAAGGTTGCCTATCCCCACCTCATTTCGTTGTTTTTCTGAGGATTTATCTTGTTCCTTGATTTGGTATAAAGTCCTCTGCCTTTTCATTTTCTCTATCTTTCAGTGAATGTGGTTTTCCTTCCACAGGCTGCAGAATTGTAGTTCTTCTTGTTTCTGCTGTCTGCTCTCCGGTGATTGAGTCTGCTCTCCAGTGATTGAGTCTATCTTAGAGGCTTGTGCATGCTCCCTTATGGGAGGGACTGGTGGTGGGTAGAGCTGGGTGTTGCTCTGGTGGGTAGAGCTTTAATCTGCTTGTCTGTGGATTAAATAAAATTTTAATAAAAAGTTTAATCTGCTTGTCTGCTGAAGCATGGGGCTGGGTTCCCTCCCTGTTGGTTGTTTGGTCTGAGGTGACCCAGCACTGAAGCCTACCTTGCTCTTGCTGGGGCTAATGGCAGACTCTGGGAGGGCTCATGGCAAGGAGTATTTCCCAGAACTTCTGCTGCCAGTGTCGTAGTCCCCATGGTGAGCCACAGTCACTCCCCGCCTCTGCAGGAGACCCTCTAACACTAGCAATTAGGTACGGCCATTCACCTATGGGGTGACTACACCTTCCCCTGGGTCCTGATGTGCACACTACTTTGTGTGTGCCCTCCAAGAGTGGAGTCTCTGTTGAGACTCTGAGTCTCTGAGTGCAGTTGAGACTTGGAGTAGAGTCGCACAGACTCTGGATCCTGTGAAGCTTCGATGCTTTGTGGTTCTAGAAATCCTATAGGAGATGGTTCACAGCAGGTGAAGCTAATGCTGTTAGTAGAGGTGGTGAAGCCAAAGATCTGCAGTTCTGATCAGAGGTGCTGATGTACATACAGGACAAAATCATCTTGTGTGAATGTAGTTCAGGCACGTTTAAGATGAATGCAGTCATGTTAATGCCTAACATCTTCTATCTTGTGCCTCTCCTCAGGGACCCCCTCCTCAGTTCCTGAGGCTCCTGTATGTCACGTACAGGGGAATGGAGAGTGAGCTCTGTCCAGTCTGAGTCCTGAGTTACCCTGTGTGTATCTTAGGATACTTTGTATTTCTGTGGTGGCTGTTGTAACATCATCTCTTTCACTTCTGATTTATTTGGGCCATCTCTTTTTAACAAAACATACTACTGTTGTCTTTTATACTTTACAGAAGTTTAATAACTGTTTGATCTACTACCCTTACTCTATGTATACTTTTTGCAGTGAGATTTTTACTTTTGTTTGTTTTCTTGTTACTATCAATAATTAGTGAGACTTCTTTTAAGCTACCTTCAACATTGCTTATAAAGTTGCTTTATTAGTGATGACAGAGCTTTAATGGAAGTCATGTTCTGGTTCTAAATTAGAATGCAAAAAGCCCCTTAAGTTTATGTCTCATTACTTCTTGTTCCTTTTATAATTTTTTATTTTTTATCAGAGCAAATTTGTTTAAAATGTTTTGTTTGTTCTAGGTGTGCAAGATGTTGTTCTTTTACACATATACATGTATCTATATTTCTTCAGATCGTTTTCTCATGTAGGTTATGACACAATGTTGAGTAGTCATCTCTTGGTATTCCGTAGGTCTCTGGTGATTATATATTTCACATGTGTTTCTATATCTATGTTAACCCCAACATCCTAATGTATCCAATCCTCACACCTTTCCATAAGGTGAACCATAACTTTGTTTAATGAATCTGTGATTGCCTTTCTCTGTGGAAATATCTTCATTGGTATCAATTTTTAGCTAACAGCTATAAGTGATATTATAGGATATGTGTCTTTTGCTGTCTGACTTAGTACAATTTGCCTGATTACCTCTAGAGTCATCTATGGTGCTGCAAATGGCATTGTTTCATTTTTTTCCCTAGCTAATATTCCATCTGTACATGTACCAGTTTTTCTTTGTCCACTCACTTCTGGATGGACTTTTTGGTTGCCTCCATGTCTTGGCTATTGTAATACTGCTGCAATGCACATTTGCCTGCCTGTGTCTTTCCAATTCTGTCTTCTTATGTTATAGGCCCAGGAGTGGGCCTCCTGTATCATATGGTATCTCAGGGTTTACCTTTTAAATGCACCACGATTCTGTTCTCATTAGTGGCTCTTTCCAGTTTACATTCCACTTAAAGTTGAGGGTATGCATTTCTCCACAACACTTTCAGCATTTATTGTTTGTAGTTTTCTTGCTGACGGATATTCTGACTGGTGTGAGCTGATACATCTTTGTGGCTGAATTTGCATGTGACTCATAATCCATTGAAATTGAGCTTTAAGGCATGTCCTTTTTATTTTTCAAACTGTGATTACAGCTTAGTTCTTCAAAGTGTTTTCTTAAAATATGTGTCACATTTTGAAATTTATTGGCCATTACCTCCCTCAAGACATTTTGAAGGCAGGTTTCATTTATAGCCCTGCAGTACTTGTTCACATGCAGTGACCATTAGCACAGGCTTCCAAGCTGCTTTTTCAGATAACAGCCAGAGTGCAGCAGCCTTTCTTCTTTCCCCATGCTGGTACTAGGGAAACACACCTTCCAGCCAGTGATCTGCCTCGGTTATAAATTAGAGTGGAAGGTGCCCAGATAAACCCCCAAAAGCTGATGTCTCCTTACTTTTATTTGTTTTTTTAATTTAATTTATATTTTTATTGGAGTAATATTCCATTGGGTATATGGACAACTTCTTGGTGCATTCCTCTGTTGATGGACATTTTCTTTCCCTCCAATTGTTGGCTATATTAAATGTTGCTGGAGTGCAAGATTGCCAGCCTGTGACTTTTTGATTCTCAGTTTCTCAGGTGATAGGCCCAGCAGGGGGTGTGACTGATTGACTAGTAGCTAAATGTTGACCTTTTCAAAGCAGCTCCATTGTGTTTTCATTAGTGGCTCTTACCATGTCCCCCTTAGAACCGAGGGTACGAATTTCTCCACAATCCCTTCAGCAGTTATTGTTTGCAGCATTTTTGCTAATGGCCATTCTGACTGCTGTGACCTGAAAGGTTCTTGTAATTTGGGTTTGCATGTCTTTACAAATTCCTAAAATTCATGATTTTTCAATGCCTTTTTTTTCTGTCAAAAAAAGTGAGTACAATATATCTCTTGAAATTGTCTTCTTGGAAGGTTGCCCTCTTTTAAATTTTCGGTCGATATTCGACCCCAGGATTTTTTTGGAGGGCAGGTGTCATTACAGAACTGCAATGAGTGTGAATATTTAGTGACCATTAGCCCTGGGTTTAAAGCTGCTGTTGTGGGAAACGGCCACAAGGCGGCAGCATTTCTGCGTTCCGAAATCTGGTTACTAGGGCAGCAGAGCCTTTCTAGAAGTCGTGTTCCTAGGTTGTAAGTCAGAATGGAATGTGCCAGGAGAAACGCCCATAAGTATATGTCTGATTACTTCTTGGTTTTTAAAATTTATTTAATCGGGGTAATGATTAGATATTGTTTGTCCAGGTGTACACAATCTGGTTTATTTGTACAATATATATGTCTATTCATGTTCAGATCCTCTTCCCATGTAAAATATTACAGAGTGTTCTGTAAACCTCCCTTGTTATATGATCAGTCTTTTTGATATATGTTTATAATATGTATTTGTATACGTATGGTAACACTAATATTAATTTACCATTCCACCCACCTATCCTTTTAGATAAGCATACTTCTAAGTCTGTGAGTGTCTTACTCTGTGGAAATATGTTCATTTGTGTTAGATATTAGATAACGCCTATAAGTGATATCATACGATATAGGTCTTTTGCTTTCTGACTTACCTCATGTTCTGTGATTATCTCCAAGCTCATCTATGGTGCCTCAAATAGCAGTGTTCCATTTTTTTCTATGGCTAATATTCTGTTGTGTACATGGGCCAATTCTTCTTTATCCATTCATCTGTTGATGGACATTTTGGTTGCTTCACTGTTTTGGCTATTGTGAATAAGGCTGCAGTGCAGCTTTTGCAGCCTGGGTCTTCTCGATTCTGGTCTCAGGTGAGAGGCCCAGTGGTGTGATTGCTGGATTGAAGGGTACCCCAATTTTTATTTTAATTGCAGCTCCCTTCTGTTCTCATTATTGGCTGTTAACACTTTACATCTCACCAGCAGCTACAGGGTACAGAGTTCTCTAAAACCCCTTCAATATTTATTGTTTGTAGACTTTTGGCTGATGGCCAGTCAACTGGAGTGAGTTGAAATCTTTTTGTAGATTAGATTTACATGAGTCTAATAATTACTGAGGTTGAGCTTTTATCCATTTTCCTTTTTTTTTAAAGAGAGTGAGTCAAACTAACCTCTTCATAATATTTTCTTGAAAAATTTGCCAGTTTTGAATTTTTTCCGCCATTTCCTACCTCCACACAATTGTTAAGGGCAGGTGTCCTTTACAGCCCTGAGTCCTTGTGAATGTTAAGTGACCATTAGCTGTGGGTTTAAAGCCACTCTTGTGGGAAACGGCCACAAGGTAGCAACATTTCTACATTTCCAACTCTGGGTTTTTGGGCAAGAGAGCTTTCCTGGAAATTGTGTTAGTAAGCTGCATATTAGAGTGGAATGTGCCAGCGCAAACCCCCAAGAGCTTATATCTCCTAAAATGTTGTTTGTTTTTTAAATTTAATTTTTATTAACTATCAGAGCAAATTTGATAAAAATGTAGATTCTCCTAGGTGTACAGTTTCTGGTTCATCCTATCAATGTATCTGTCTATTCCTCTTTGGATCCTCTCTGTGTATGTTATTATAGAGTGTTGAGTAGACCTCTCTTCGTATTCCATAGGTATATTGTGATTATATATTTCATATGTATTAGTACATGTCTGTTAACCCCCATGTCCTAACTCATACATTCTTTTTTTTTTTTTTTTTTTTTTTTTTTTTTATTTTTTTCTGTACGCGGGCCTCTCACTGCTGTGGCCTCTCCCGTTGCGGAGCACAGGCTCCGGACACACAGGCTCCGCGGCCATGGCTCGCGGGCCCAGCCGCTCCGCGGCATGTGGGATCTTCCGGGATCGGGGCACGAACCCGTGTCCCCTGCATCGGCAGGCGGACTCTCAACCACTGCGCCACCAGGGAAGCCCATAACTCATACATTCTTTACACCTTTCCATTTCGTTAAATATAATTTGGATTTCTGAATCTATGCAACTCCTTCTCTTGGAAATTATTTCACGTGTATCAAGTTTTAGGTAACAACTATAAGTGATGTCATAGGATGTATGTCTTTCGGTTTCTTTCTTACTTCAAGTTGGGTGATTATCCCTAGGTGCTTCTATGGTGGTGCCAACGGCACTGTTCCATGCTTTTTCATGGCTACTATTCCATTGTGTACATGGACGACTTCTTCTTGGTGCATTTTTCTGTTGATGGACATTTTGGTTTCTTCCAGGTCTTGGCTATGGTACATGTTGCTGCAGTGCAGGATTGCCAGGCTGTGTCTTTTTGATTCTGGTCTACTCAGGTGATAGGCCCATGAGTGGGCCTACCAGATCACATGGTAGCTCCATTTTTACCCTTAAGCGCACCTCCATTCTGTTCTCACTACTGACTGTTACCAGGTTACTTCGCACCAGCAGCTAAAGGGTACGCAGTTCTCTAAAATCCCTTCAGCATTTATTCTTTGTAGACTTTTTTTGCTGATGATCATTCTGACAGCCGTGAGGTGAACGTTTTTGTACACTGGATTTGCATGGCTTTATTAATTCCTGATGTTCAGCATTTTTCCATTCCCATTTTTTTTAACACAAAAGAAAGAAAAAGAGGGCCTCCCTGGTGGCGCAGTGGTTAAGAGTCCGCCTGCCGATGCAGGGGATACGGGTTCGTGCCCCGGTCTGGGAGGATCCCATATGCCGCGGAGCGGCTGGGCGCGTGAGCCATGGCCGCTGGGCCTGCGCATCCGGAGCCTGTGCTCCGCAACGGGAGAGGCCACAACAGTGAGAGGCCTGCATACCGCAAAAAGAAAAAAGAAAAAAAAAAAAAAAAGAAAGAAAAAGAAACAGAAGACAAATGTGCGTAAAATATGCCTCTTGAAACTGTCATTTTGAAATATGAACGTCTTTTGAATTTTTTGGTCGATATTCGACCACAGGATTTGTTTTCAGGGCAGGTGTCATTTACAGGCCTGCAATTATTTTGAATATCAACTGACCATAAGCGCTGAGATTAAAGCTGCTGTTGTGTGAAACGGCCACAAGGTGGCAGCAGTTCTCGTTTAACAAACTGGTTACTAGGGCATCAGAGCCTCAATGGAAGTCGTGTTCTGCATTGTAATTTAGAATGGAATGTGCCAGGAAAAAGGCCCTTAAGTTTAGGTCTCACTATTTCTTATTCGTTTATTTAATTTAACTTTTATTTTTTATCACAGCAAGTTTGATTACAATGTTTGGCTTGTTCTAGGTGTGCAAGATGTGGCTCTTTTACACATATACATATGTCTATTCTTCCTGGGATACTTTTCCCATGTACGTTATGACAGAATGTTGAGTAGTCTTCTCTTGGTATTCCTTAGGTCTTTGGTCATTATATATTTCACCTGTGTTTGTATATGTCTGTTAACCCCAATATCCTAATGTATCCCATCCTCACACCTTTCCATTGGTGAACCATAAGGTTCCTTAATGAATCTGTGAATGCCCTTCTCTGTGGATATATCTTCACTGGTATCAATTTTTAGGTAACACCTATAAGTGATATCATACGATATGTGTCTTTCTCTTTCTGACTTACTACAAGTCGCGTGATAACTTCTAGACTCATCTACTCTGCTGCAAATGGCATTGTGTCCTTTCTTTCCTTGGCTAATATTCCATCTGTACATGTACCAGTTTTTCGATGTCCAATTATCTGTTGATGGACTTTTTGATTGCTTCCATGTCTTGGCTATTGTAATACTGTGGCAATGCGCATTTGCCTGCCTGTGTCTTTCCAATTATCTCTTCTTAGGTTATAGGCCCAGGAGTGGGCCTGCTGGATCATATGGTAGCAAACTGTTTACCTTGTAAAAGCACCTCTATTCTGTTCTCATTAGTGGCTCTTACCAGGTTACGTCCCATTAAAAGTTGAGGGTATGCACTTCTCCACAACACCTTCAGCATTTATTGTTTGTAGTTTCTTTGCTGATGTTTATTCTCACTAGTGAGACCTGTTACCTCTTTGTGGTTGGATTTGCATGTGTCTCATAATCCCTTGAATTTGAGCTTTCTGGCATGTCCTTTTTTTCTTCAAACTGTGAGTACAGCTTACCTCTTCAAATTGTTTTCATGAAGTATCTGTGACATTCAGGAATATTTTGGCCATGACTTCCCTCAAGACATTTTGAGGGCCGGTTTTATTTACAGGCCTCCAGTACTGGTGCATATGAAGTGACCCTTAGCAGAGGTTTTAAAGATGCTGTTGCAGGTAACGGCCAGAGGGCGGCAGCATTTCTGCTTTTCCAAATGTGGTAACTAGTGAAACAGACCTTCTTGGCAGTGATGTTCCTCGGTTATAAATTAGAGTGGAATATGCCCGGATAAACCTCCAAAAGCTGTTTTCTCCTTACTTATGATTTTTTCGTAAATTGAATTTATATTTTTTTTTACTGGAGTCATATTCCATTGTGTACATAGACCACTTCTTGTTTGTGCATTCCTCTGTTGATGGACATTTTTGTAGCTTCCAAGAGTTGGCTATGGTAAATATTGCTGGAGTGCAGGATTGACAGCCTGGGTCTTTTTTTTTTTTTTTTGTGGTACGTGGGCTTCTCACTGCCATGTCCCCTACCGTTGCAGAGTACAGGCTCCATACGCGCAGGTCCAGCAGGCATAGCTCACAGGACCAGCCACTCTGCGGCATGTGGGATCTTCCTGAACATGGGCATGAACCCATGTCCCCTGCATCGGCAGGAGGACTCACAACCACTGCGCCACCATTGAAGCCCAGCCTGTGTCTTTTTGATTCTCATCCTGTCAATCGATAGGCCCTGCACTGGGTATGCCTGATTGAATGGTAGCTCAGTATTTACCTTTTCAAGGAATCTTGTTTCTGTTTTCCTTACTGGTTCTTACCTTATCCCAAGTGGAACCAAGGGTAGGCATTTCTCCACAACCCCTTCAGCATTGATTGTTTGCAGAATTTTTGCTGATGGCCATTCTGACTGGTGTGAGCTGATAGGTTTTTTGTAAATTGGATTTGCATGTCTTTAATTATTCCTAATGTTCAGCATTTTTCCATGCTTTTTAAAATTTCTGTTAAAGAAAAACTGAAAAAAACAGAGAGTACAGTTAACCTCTTGAAATTGCGTTCTTGAAAGGTTGCCCTCTTTTGAATTTTTTGGTCAGATTTCGACCCCAGGATTGTTTTTGAGGGCAGGTGTCATTTACAGGCCTGCAATGAGTGTGAATATTTAGTTACCAGTAACACTGTCTTTAAAGCTGCTGTTGTGGGAAACGGTCACAAGGCGGCGGCATTTTTCCATTCCCAAATCTGATTATTAGGGCAGAAGAGCTTTTCTGGAAGTCCTGTTCCTAGGTTGTAACTTAAAATGGAATGTGCAAGGAGAAACGCCCATAAGTTTATGTCACATTACATTTTGTCCATTGTTTTAATTTTTTTAATCGGAGTAATGTTTAGAATATTCTTTGTCCTAGGTGTACACAATCTGGTTCATTGTTACATATATATATATATATATATATATATACATACACTCATGTACAGATTCACTTCCCATGTAAATTATTGCAGAGTGTTCCATAAACCTCCCTTGCTATATGGTCAGTCTTTTTAGTATATGTATTTAATAGGTATTTGCACACCTATGGTATCCCTAATCTTAATTTTTCCATCCCCGCCACCTTTCCTTTTAGATAAGCATAGTTTGTTTTCTAAGTCTGTGAGTGTCTTTCTCTGTAGACATATGTTAATTTGTGTCAGTTATTAGATAACGCCTATAAGTGATATCATAGGATATGTCTTTTGCTTTCTGACTTACCTCATGTTCTGTGATTATCTCTAGGTTCATCTATGGTGCCTCAAAGAGCAGTGTTTCATTGGTTTCCTTGGCTAATATTCCACTGTGTACATGGACCACTTCTTCTTTATCCATTCATCTGGTGATGGACATTTTGGCTGCTTCCGTATCATGGCTATTGTGAAAATTCCTTCTGTGCAGCTGTTGAAGTATGTGCCTTCTCGACTCTGGACTTCTCAGGTGAGAGGCTCTGTGCTGAGCCTGCTGAATGGAATGGTGGCTCAATTTTTACTTTTAAATGCAGCTCCTTTCTGTTCTCATTATTGGCTGTTACCACTTTACATCTCTCTAGGAGCTAGAGGGTACACATTTCTCTAAATCAACTTCAACATTAAATGTTTGTAGACTTTTAGCTGATGGTAGTTGAGCTGTGTAAACTGAAATCTTTTTGGAGGTTAGATGTGCATGAATCTAATAATTCCTGATGTTGAGCTTTTATCCATTTTCCTCTTTTTTGAAAATGGGTGAGTAAAACTTGCCCCACCATAATATCTCCTTGAAAAATTTACCAATATGAATTTTTTGGCCATTCCCTACCTCCACACAATTGTTTAGGGCAGGTGTCCTTTACAGCCCTGAGTCCTTGTGAATGTTAAGTGACCATTAGCTGTGGGTTTAAAGCTGCTCTTGTGGGAAACAGCCACAAGGCGGTAGCATTTCTACATTTCCTACTCTGGGTTTTTGGGCAACGGAACTTTCCTGGAAATGGTGTTAGTAAGCTGCAAATTAGAGTGGAATGTGCCAGCGCAAAACCCCAAGAGATTATATCTCCTAAATTGTTGTATGTTTTTAAAATTTATTTTTTATTAATTATCAGAGCAAATTTGATAAACATGTAGATTCTCCTAGGTGTACAGTTTCTGGTTCATCCTATCAATGTATCTGTCTATTCCTCTTTGGATCCTTTCCCGTGTATGTTATTATAGAGTGTTGAGTTGACCTCTCTTCGCATTCCATAGGTGTTTTGTGATTATACATTTCATATGTATTAGTACATGTCTGTTAACCCCCATGTCCTAATTCATACATTCCTTACACCTTTCCATTTGGTTAAACATAATTTGGTTTTCTGAATCTATGCGTGTCCTTCTCTTGGAAATTATTTCATGGGTATCCATTTTTAGGTAACGCCTATAAGTGATGTCATAGGATGTCGGTCTTTCGGTTTCTTTCTTACTTCAAGTAGGGTGATTATCTCTGTATCCTTCTATGGTGGTGCCAATGGCACTGTTCCATGCCTTTTCATGGCTACTATTCCATTGTGTACATGGACGACTTCTTCTTGGTGCATTTTTCTGTTGATGGACATTTTGGTTTCTTCCAGGTCTTGGCTATGGTACATGTTGCTGCAGTGCAGGATTGCCAGCCTATGTCTTTTGATTCTGGTCTACTCAGGTGATAGGCCCATCAGTGGGCCTACGAGATCACATGGTAGCTCCATTTTTACCCTTAAGCGCACCTCCATTCTGTTCTCACTACTGGCTGTTACCAGGTTACATCCCACCAGCAGCTAAAGGGTACACGGTTCTCTAAAACCCCTTCAGCATTTATTCTTTGTAGACATTTTTTGCTGATGATCCTTCTGACCCCTGTGAGGTGAACGTTTTTGTACACTGGATTTGCATGGCTTTTATTAATTCCTGATGTTCAGTCTTTTTCCATTCCCTTTCTTTTAACAAAGATAGAAAGAAAGAAAAAGAAACAGAAGACAAATGTGCATAAAATATGCCTCTTGAAACAGTCATTTTGAAATGTGGACGTCTTTTGAATATTTTGGTTGATGTACGACCCCGGGATTTGTTTTCAGGGCAGGTGTGATTTACAGTCCTGCAATTATTTTGAATATCAAGTGACCATTAGGGCTGAGATTAAAGCTGCTGTTGTGTGAAATGGCCACAAGGTGGCAGCAGTTCTCGTTTACCAAATCTGGTTACTAGGGCATCAGAGCCTCAATGGAAGTCGTGTTCTACGTTGTAATTTACAAAGGAATGTGCCAGGAAAAAGGCCCTTAAGTTTATGTCTCCCTACTTCTTGTTCGTTTTTTTAATTTAATTTTTATTTTTTATCACAGCAAGTTTGATTACAATGTTCGGCTTGTTCTAGGTGTGCAAGATGTGGCTCTTTTACACATATACATATGCCTATTCTTCCTGGGATACTTTTCCCATGTACGTTATGACAGAATATTGAGTAGTCTTCTCTTGGTATTCCTTAGGTCTTTGGTCATTATATACTTCACCTGTGGTTGTATATGTCTGTTACCCCCAATATCCTAATGTATCCCATCCTCACACCTCTCCATTGGTGAACCATAAGTTTCCTTAATGAATCTGTGAATGCCCTTCTCTGTGGATATATCTTCACTGGTATCAATTTTTAGGTAACACCTATAAGTGATATCATACGCTATGTGTCTTTCTCTTTCTGACTTACTACAAGTCACGTGATTACCTCTAGACTCATCTACGGTGCTGCAAATGGCATTGTGTCCTTTCTTTCCTTGGCTAGTATTCCATCTGTACATGTACCAGTTCTTCTTTGTCCACTCATCTGTTGATGGGCTTTTTGGTTGCTTCCATGTCTTGGCTATTGTAATACTGCGGCAATGCACATTTGCCTGCCTGTGTCTTTCCAATTCTGTCTTCTTAGGTTATAGGCCCAGGAGTGGGCCTGCTGGATCATATGGTAGCAAAATGTTTACCTTTAAAGGCACCTCCATTCTGTTCTCATTAGTGGCTCTTACCAGGTTACGTCCCACTTAAAGTTGAGGGTAGGCACTTCTCCACAACACCTTCAGCATTTATTGTTTGTAGTTTCTTTGCTGATGTTTCTTCTGACTAGTGTGAGCTGATACCTCTTTGTGGTTGGATTTGCATGTGTCTCATAATCCCTTGAAACTGAGCTTTCTGGCATGTCCTTTCTTTCTTCAAACTGTGAATACAGCTTACGTCTTCAAATTGTTTTCTTGAATTATGTGTGACCTTTAGAAATATTTTGGCCATTACCTCCCTCAAGACATTTTGAGGGCAGGTTTCATTTACAGCCCTCCAGTGCTGGTGCATATGAAGTGACCCTTGGCACAGGTTTTAAAGCTGCTGTTGCAGGTAATGCCCAGCGGGCGGCAACATTTCTGCTTTTCCCAATCTGGTAACTAGGGAAACAGACCTTCCTGGCAGTGGTGTTCCTCGGTCATATATCAGAGCGGAATGTGCCCGGACAAACCCCCAAATGCCGATGTCTCCTTACTTATGTTGGTTTTCTAAATAGAATTTATATATATATATATATTTTGGGAGTCATATTCCACTGTGTACAAGGACCACTTTTTCTGTGTGCATTCCTCTGTCGATGGACATTTTCGTAGCTTCCAAGTGTTGGCTATGGTCAATATTGCTGGAGTGCAGGATTGCCAGCCTGTGTCTTTTTTTCTTCTTTATCCCAGTACGTGGGCCTCTCACTGCCGTGGCCCCTCCCGTTGCAGGGCACAGGGTCCGGACGCGCAGGCCCAGAAGCCATAGCTCATGGGACCAGCTGCTCCGCTGCATGTGGGATCTTCCCGAACCGGGGCACAAACCCGTGTCCCCTGCATCGGCAGGCGGACTCTCAACCAGTGCGCCAGCAGTGAAGCCCAGCCTGTGTCTTTTTGATTCTCATCCTCTCAGGCGATAGGCCCAGCAGTGGGTATGCTTGATTGAATGGTAGCTCAGTATTTACCTTTTCAAGGCACCTCCTTTGTGTTTTCCTTACTGGCTCTTACCATGTCCCACATTGAACCAAGGGTAGGCATTTCTCCACAACCCCTTCAGCATTGATTGTTTGCAGAATTTTTGCTGATAGCCATTCTGACTGGTGTGAATTGATAGGGTTTTTGTAAATTGGATTTGCATGTCTTTAATTATTCCTAATGTTCAGCATTTTTCCACGCCTTTTTAAATTTCTGTTAAAGAGAAACAGAAAACAACGGAGAGTACAATTAACCTCTTGAAATTGTCTTCTTGGAAGGTTGCCCTCTTTTGAATTTTTTGGTCAGTTTTCGACCCCAGGATTGTTTTTGAGGGCAGGTGTCATTTACAGGCCTGCAATGAGTGTGAATATTTAGTGACCATGAGCACTGGGTTTAAAACTGCTGTTTTGGGAAACGGCCACAAGGCGGCGGCATTTCTCCATTCCCAAATTTGGTTACTACGGCAGCAGAGCGTTTCTGAAAGTCCTGTTCCTAGGTTGTAAATTAAAATGGAATGTGCCAGGAGAAACCCCCATAAGTTTATGTCACATTATTTCTTGTTCGTTGTTTTAGGTTTTTTAATTGGGGTAATGATTAAAATATTGTTTGCCCTAGGTGTACACATTCTGGTTCATTTGTATATTACATTTATATATATATATATATGTTCATGTACCTATCCACTTCCCCTGTAAGTTATTGCAGAGTGTTCCATAGACCTCCCTTGCTATATGGTCGGTCTTTTTGATATATGTATTTAATAGGTATTTGTACACGTATGGTAACCCTAATCTTCATTTTTCCATTCCCCCCACCTTTCCTTTTAGATAAGCATAGTTTGTTTTCTAAGTCTGTGAGTGTCTTTCTCTGTGGAAATATGTTCATTTGTGTCCGTTGTTAGATAACGCCTATAAGTGATATCATAGGATATGTCTTTTGCTTTCCTCCGACTTACCTCAAGTTCTGTGATTATCTCTGGGCACATCTATGGTGCCTCAAAGAGCAGTGTTTCATTGTTTTCCTTGGCTAATATTCCATTGTGTACGTGGACCACTTTTTCTTTGTCCATTCATCTGGTGATGGACATTTTGGCTGCTCCCGTGTCCTGGATATTGTGAAAATTCCTGCAGTGCAGCTGTTGAAGCCTGTACCTTCTCGACTCTGGACTTCTCAGGTGAGAGGCTCAGCGGTGGGCCTGCTGAATGGAATGGTGGCTCAATTTTTACTTTTAAATGCAGCTCCTTTCTGTTCTCATTATTGGCTGTTACCACTCTACATCTCTCCAGGAGCTAGAGGGTATACATTTCTCTAAATCAACTTCAACATTTATTGTTTTTAGACTTTTACCTAATGGTAGTTGAGATGTGTGAATTGAAATCTTTTGGGAGGTTAGATGTGCATGAGTCTAATAATTCCTGATGTTGAGCTTTTATCCATTTTCCTCTTTTATCAAAATGAGTGAGTAAAACTTACCCCTCCATACTATCTCCTTGAAAAATTTGCCAGTATGAATTTTTTGGCCATTCCCTACCTCCACACAATTGTTTAGGGCAGGTGTCCTTTACAGCCCTGAGTCCTTGTGAATGTTAAGTGACCATTAGCTGTGGGTTTAAAGCTGCTCTTGTGGGAAACAGCCACAAGGCGGTAGCATTTCTACATTTCCTACTCTGGGTTTTTGGGCAACGGAACTTTCCTGGAAATGGTGTTAGTAAGCTGCAAATTAGAGTGGAATGTGCCAGCGCAAAACCCCAAGAGATTATATCTCCTAAATTGTTGTATGTTTTTAAAATTTATTTTTTATTAATTATCAGAGCAAATTTGATAAACATGTAGATTCTCCTAGGTGTACAGTTTCTGGTTCATCCTATCAATGTATCTGTCTATTCCTCTTTGGATCCTTTCCCGTGTATGTTATTATAGAGTGTTGAGTTGACCTCTCTTCGCATTCCATAGGTGTTTTGTGATTATACATTTCATATGTATTAGTACATGTCTGTTAACCCCCATGTCCTAATTCATACATTCCTTACACCTTTCCATTTGGTTAAACATAATTTGGTTTTCTGAATCTATGCGTGTCCTTCTCTTGGAAATTATTTCATGGGTATCCATTTTTAGGTAATGCCTATAAGTGATGTCATAGGATGTCGGTCTTTCGGTTTCTTTCTTACTTCAAGTAGGGTGATTATCTCTGTATCCTTCTATGGTGGTGCCAATGGCACTGTTCCATGCCTTTTCATGGCTACTATTCCATTGTGTACATGGACGACTTCTTCTTGGTGCATTTTTCTGTTGATGGACATTTTGGTTTCTTCCAGGTCTTGGCTATGGTACATGTTGCTGCAGTGCAGGATTGCCAGCCTATGTCTTTTGATTCTGGTCTACTCAGGTGATAGGCCCATCAGTGGGCCTACGAGATCACATGGTAGCTCCATTTTTACCCTTAAGCGCACCTCCATTCTGTTCTCACTACTGGCTGTTACCAGGTTACATCCCACCAGCAGCTAAAGGGTACACGGTTCTCTAAAACCCCTTCAGCATTTATTCTTTGTAGACATTTTTTGCTGATGATCCTTCTGACCCCTGTGAGGTGAACGTTTTTGTACACTGAATTTGCATGGCTTTTATTAATTCCTGATGTTCAGTCTTTTTCCATTCCCTTTCTTTTAACAAAGATAGAAAGAAAGAAAAAGAAACAGAAGACAAATGTGCATAAAATATGCCTCTTGAAACAGTCATTTTGAAATGTGGACGTCTTTTGAATATTTTGGTTGATGTACGACCCCGGGATTTGTTTTCAGGGCAGGTGTGATTTACAGTCCTGCAATTATTTTGAATATCAAGTGACCATTAGGGCTGAGATTAAAGCTGCTGTTGTGTGAAACGGCCACAAGGTGGCAGCAGTTCTCGTTTACCAAATCTGGTTACTAGGGCATCAGAGCCTCAATGGAAGTCGTGTTCTACGTTGTAATTTAGAACGGAATGTGCCAGGAAAAAGGCCCTTAAGTTTATGTCTCCCTACTTCTTGTTCGTTTTTTTAATTTAATTTTTATTTTTTATCACAGCAAGTTTGATTACAATGTTTGGCTTGTTCTAGGTGTGCAAGATGTGGCTCTTTTACACATATACATATGCCTATTCTTCCTGGGATACTTTCCCCATGTACGTTATGACAGAATATTGAGTAGTCTTCTCTTGGTATTCCTTAGGTCTTTGGGGTTTATATATTTCACCTGTGTTTGTATATGTCTGTTAACCCCAATATCCTAATGTATCCCATCCTCACACCTCTCCATTGGTGAACCATAAGTTTCCTTAGTGAATCTGTGAATGCCCTTCTCTGTGGATATATCTTCACTGGTATCAATTTTTAGGTAACACCTATAAGTGATATCATACGCTATGTGTCTTTCTCTTTCTGACTTACGACAAGTCACGTGATTACCTCTAGACTCATCTACGGTGCTGCAAATGGCATTGTGTCCTTTCTTTCCTTGGCTAGTATTCCATCTGTACATGTACCAGTTCTTCTTTGTCCACTCATCTGTTGATGGACTTTTTGGTTGCTTCCATGTCTTGGCTATTGTAATACTGCGGCAATGCACATTTGCCTGCCTGAGTCTTTCCAATTCTGTCTTCTTAGGTTATAGGCCCAGGAGTGGGCCTGCTGGATCATATGGTAGCAAAATGTTTACCTTTAAAGGCACCTCCATTCTGTTCTCATTAGTGGCTCTTACCAGGTTACGTCCCACTTAAAGTTGAGGGTAGGCACTTCTCCACAACACCTTCAGCATTTATTGTTTGTAGTTTCTTTGCTGATGTTTCTTCTGACTAGTGTGAGCTGATACCTCTTTGTGGTTGGATTTGCATGTGTCTCATAATCCCTTGAAACTGAGCTTTCTGGCATGTCCTTTCTTTCTTCAAACTGTGAATACAGCTTACGTCTTCAAATTGTTTTCTTGAATTATGTGTGACCTTTAGAAATATTTTGGCCATTACCTCCCTCAAGACATTTTGAGGGCAGGTTTCATTTACAGCCCTCCAGTGCTGGTGCATATGAAGTGACCCTTGGCACAGGTTTTAAAGCTGCTGTTGCAGGTAATGCCCAGCGGGCGGCAACATTTCTGCTTTTCCCAATCTGGTAACTAGGGAAACAGACCTTCCTGGCAGTGGTGTTCCTCGGTCATATATCAGAGCGGAATGTGCCCGGACAAACCCCCAAATGCCGATGTCTCCTTACTTATGTTGGTTTTCTAAATAGAATTTATATATATATATATATTTTGAGAGTCATATTCCACTGTGTACAAGGACCACTTTTTCTGTGTGCATTCCTCTGTTGATGGACATTTTCGTAGCTTCCAAGTGTTGGCTATGGTCAATATTGCTGGAGTGCAGGATTGCCAGCCTGTGTCTTTTTTTCTTCTTTATCCCAGTACGTGGGCCTCTCACTGCCGTGGCCCCTCCCGTTGCAGGGCACAGGGTCCGGACGCGCAGGCCCAGAAGCCATAGCTCATGGGACCAGCTGCTCCGCTGCATGTGGGATCTTCCCGAACCGGGGCACAAACCCGTGTCCCCTGCATCGGCAGGCGGACTCTCAACCAGTGCGCCAGCAGTGAAGCCCAGCCTGTGTCTTTTTGATTCTCATCCTCTCAGGCGATAGGCCCAGCAGTGGGTATGCTTGATTGAATGGTAGCTCAGTATTTACCTTTTCAAGGCACCTCCTTTGTGTTTTCCTTACTGGCTCTTACCATGTCCCACATTGAACCAAGGGTAGGCATTTCTCCACAACCCCTTCAGCATTGATTGTTTGCAGAATTTTTGCTGATAGCCATTCTGACTGGTGTGAATTGATAGGGTTTTTGTAAATTGGATTTGCATGTCTTTAATTATTCCTAATGTTCAGCATTTTTCCACACCTTTTTAAATTTCTGTTAAAGAGAAACAGAAAACAACGGAGAGTACAATTAACCTCTTGAAATTGTCTTCTTGGAAGGTTGCCCTCTTTTGAATTTTTTGGTCAGTTTTCGACCCCAGGATTGTTTTTGAGGGCAGGTGTCATTTACAGGCCTGCAATGAGTGTGAATATTTAGTGACCATGAGCACTGGGTTTAAAACTGCTGTTTTGGGAAACGGCCACAAGGCGGCGGCATTTCTCCATTCCCAAATTTGGTTACTACGGCAGCAGAGCGTTTCTGAAAGTCCTGTTCCTAGGTTGTAAATTAAAATGGAATGTGCCAGGAGAAACCCCCATAAGTTTATGTCACATTATTTCTTGTTCGTTGTTTTAGGTTTTTTAATTGGGGTAATGATTAAAATATTGTTTGCCCTAGGTGTACACATTCTGGTTCATTTGTATATTACATTTATATATATATATATATGTTCATGTACCTATCCACTTCCCCTGTAAGTTATTGCAGAGTGTTCCATAGACCTCCCTTGCTATATGGTCGGTCTTTTTGATATATGTATTTAATAGGTATTTGTACACGTATGGTAACCCTAATCTTCATTTTTCCATTCCCCCCACCTTTCCTTTTAGATAAGCATAGTTTGTTTTCTAAGTCTGTGAGTGTCTTTCTCTGTGGAAATATGTTCATTTGTGTCCGTTGTTAGATAACGCCTATAAGTGATATCATAGGATATGTCTTTTGCTTTCCTCCGACTTACCTCAAGTTCTGTGATTATCTCTGGGCACATCTATGGTGCCTCAAAGAGCAGTGTTTCATTGTTTTCCTTGGCTAATATTCCATTGTGTACGTGGACCACTTTTTCTTTGTCCATTCATCTGGTGATGGACATTTTGGCTGCTCCCGTGTCCTGGATATTGTGAAAATTCCTGCAGTGCAGCTGTTGAAGCCTGTACCTTCTCGACTCTGGACTTCTCAGGTGAGAGGCTCAGCGGTGGGCCTGCTGAATGGAATGGTGGCTCAATTTTTACTTTTAAATGCAGCTCCTTTCTGTTCTCATTATTGGCTGTTACCACTCTACATCTCTCCAGGAGCTAGAGGGTATACATTTCTCTAAATCAACTTCAACATTTATTGTTTTTAGACTTTTACCTAATGGTAGTTGAGATGTGTGAATTGAAATCTTTTGGGAGGTTAGATGTGCATGAGTCTAATAATTCCTGATGTTGAGCTTTTATCCATTTTCCTCTTTTATCAAAATGAGTGAGTAAAACTTACCCCTCCATACTATCTCCTTGAAAAATTTGCCAGTATGAATTTTTTGGCCATTCCCTACCTCCACACAATTGTTTAGGGCAGGTGTCCTTTACAGCCCTGAGTCCGTGTGAATGTTAGGTGACCATTAGCTGTGGGTTTAAAGCTGCTCTTGTGGGAAACAGCCACAAGGCGGTAGCATTTCTACATTTCCTACTCTGGGTTTTTGGGCAACGGAACTTTCCTGGAAATGGTGTTAGTAAGCTGCAAATTAGAGTGGAATGTGCCAGCGCAAAACCCCAAGAGATTATATCTCCTAAATTGTTGTATGTTTTTAAAATTTATTTTTTATTAATTATCAGAGCAAATTTGATAAACATGTAGATTCTCCTAGGTGTACAGTTTCTGGTTCATCCTATCAATGTATCTGTCTATTCCTCTTTGGATCCTTTCCCGTGTATGTTATTATAGAGTGTTGAGTTGACCTCTCTTCGCATTCCATAGGTGTTTTTTGATTATACATTTCATATGTATTAGTACATGTCTGTTAACCCCCATGTCCTAATTCATACATTCCTTACACCTTTCCATTTGGTTAAACATAATTTGGTTTTCTGAATCTATGCGTGTCCTTCTCTTGGAAATTATTTCATGGGTATCCATTTTTAGGTAATGCCTATAAGTGATGTCATAGGATGTCGGTCTTTCGGTTTCTTTCTTACTTCAAGTAGGGTGATTATCTCTGTATCCTTCTATGGTGGTGCCAATGGCACTGTTCCATGCCTTTTCATGGCTACTATTCCATTGTGTACATGGACGACTTCTTCTTGGTGCATTTTTCTGTTGATGGACATTTTGGTTTCTTCCAGGTCTTGGCTATGGTACATGTTGCTGCAGTGCAGGATTGCCAGCCTATGTCTTTTGATTCTGGTCTACTCAGGTGATAGGCCCATCAGTGGGCCTACGAGATCACATGGTAGCTCCATTTTTACCCTTAAGCGCACCTCCATTCTGTTCTCACTACTGGCTGTTACCAGGTTACATCCCACCAGCAGCTAAAGGGTACACGGTTCTCTAAAACCCCTTCAGCATTTATTCTTTGTAGACATTTTTTGCTGATGATCCTTCTGACCCCTGTGAGGTGAACGTTTTTGTACACTGGATTTGCATGGCTTTTATTAATTCCTGATGTTCAGTCTTTTTCCATTCCCTTTCTTTTAACAAAGATAGAAAGAAAGAAAAAGAAACAGAAGACAAATGTGCATAAAATATGCCTCTTGAAACAGTCATTTTGAAATGTGGACGTCTTTTGAATATTTTGGTTGATGTACGACCCCGGGATTTGTTTTCAGGGCAGGTGTGATTTACAGTCCTGCAATTATTTTGAATATCAAGTGACCATTAGGGCTGAGATTAAAGCTGCTGTTGTGTGAAACGGCCACAAGGTGGCAGCAGTTCTCGTTTACCAAATCTGGTTACTAGGGCATCAGAGCCTCAATGGAAGTCGTGTTCTACGTTGTAATTTAGAACGGAATGTGCCAGGAAAAAGGCCCTTAAGTTTATGTCTCCCTACTTCCTGTTCGTTTTTTTAATTTAATTTTTATTTTTTATCACAGCAAGTTTGATTACAATGTTTGGCTTGTTCTAGGTGTGCAAGATGTGGCTCTTTTACACATATACATATGCCTATTCTTCCTGGGATACTTTCCCCATGTACGTTATGACAGAATATTGAGTAGTCTTCTCTTGGTATTCCTTAGGTCTTTGGGGTTTATATATTTCACCTGTGTTTGTATATGTCTGTTAACCCCAATATCCTAATGTATCCCATCCTCACACCTCTCCATTGGTGAACCATAAGTTTCCTTAGTGAATCTGTGAATGCCCTTCTCTGTGGATATATCTTCACTGGTATCAATTTTTAGGTAACACCTATAAGTGATATCATACGCTATGTGTCTTTCTCTTTCTGACTTACGACAAGTCACGTGATTACCTCTAGACTCATCTACGGTGCTGCAAATGGCATTGTGTCCTTTCTTTCCTTGGCTAGTATTCCATCTGTACATGTACCAGTTCTTCTTTGTCCACTCATCTGTTGATGGACTTTTTGGTTGCTTCCATGTCTTGGCTATTGTAATACTGCGGCAATGCACATTTGCCTGCCTGAGTCTTTCCAATTCTGTCTTCTTAGGTTATAGGCCCAGGAGTGGGCCTGCTGGATCATATGGTAGCAAAATGTTTACCTTTAAAGGCACCTCCATTCTGTTCTCATTAGTGGCTCTTACCAGGTTACGTCCCACTTAAAGTTGAGGGTAGGCACTTCTCCACAACACCTTCAGCATTTATTGTTTGTAGTTTCTTTGCTGATGTTTCTTCTGACTAGTGTGAGCTGATACCTCTTTGTGGTTGGATTTGCATGTGTCTCATAATCCCTTGAAACTGAGCTTTCTGGCATGTCCTTTCTTTCTTCAAACTGTGAATACAGCTTACGTCTTCAAATTGTTTTCTTGAATTATGTGTGACCTTTAGAAATATTTTGGCCATTACCTCCCTCAAGACATTTTGAGGGCAGGTTTCATTTACAGCCCTCCAGTGCTGGTGCATATGAAGTGACCCTTGGCACAGGTTTTAAAGCTGCTGTTGCAGGTAATGCCCAGCGGGCGGCAACATTTCTGCTTTTCCCAATCTGGTAACTAGGGAAACAGACCTTCCTGGCAGTGGTGTTCCTCGGTCATATATCAGAGCGGAATGTGCCCGGACAAACCCCCAAATGCCGATGTCTCCTTACTTATGTTGGTTTTCTAAATAGAATATATATATATATATATTTTTTTTTTTTTGGAGTCATATTCCACTGTGTACAAGGACCACTTTTTCTGTGTGCATTCCTCTGTTGATGGACATTTTCGTAGCTTCCAAGTGTTGGCTATGGTCAATATTGCTGGAGTGCAGGATTGCCAGCCTGTGTCTTTTTTTCTTCTTTATCCCAGTACGTGGGCCTCTCACTGCCGTGGCCCCTCCCGTTGCAGGGCACAGGGTCCGGACGCGCAGGCCCAGAAGCCATAGCTCATGGGACCAGCTGCTCCGCTGCATGTGGGATCTTCCCGAACCGGGGCACAAACCCGTGTCCCCTGCATCGGCAGGCGGACTCTCAACCAGTGCGCCAGCAGTGAAGCCCAGCCTGTGTCTTTTTGATTCTCATCCTCTCAGGCGATAGGCCCAGCAGTGGGTATGCTTGATTGAATGGTAGCTCAGTATTTACCTTTTCAAGGCACCTCCTTTGTGTTTTCCTTACTGGCTCTTACCATGTCCCACATTGAACCAAGGGTAGGCATTTCTCCACAACCCCTTCAGCATTGATTGTTTGCAGAATTTTTGCTGATAGCCATTCTGACTGGTGTGAATTGATAGGTTTTTTGTAAATTGGATTTGCATGTCTTTAATTATTCCTAATGTTCAGCATTTTTCCACACCTTTTTAAATTTCTGTTAAAGAGAAACAGAAAACAACGGAGAGTACAATTAACCTCTTGAAATTGTCTTCTTGGAAGGTTGCCCTCTTTTGAATTTTTTGGTCAGTTTTCGACCCCAGGATTGTTTTTGAGGGCAGGTGTCATTTACAGGCCTGCAATGAGTGTGAATATTTAGTGACCATGAGCACTGGGTTTAAAACTGCTGTTTTGGGAAACGGCCACAAGGCGGCGGCATTTCTCCATTCCCAAATTTGGTTACTACGGCAGCAGAGCGTTTCTGAAAGTCCTGTTCCTAGGTTGTAAATTAAAATGGAATGTGCCAGGAGAAACCCCCATAAGTTTATGTCACATTATTTCTTGTTCGTTGTTTTAGGTTTTTTAATTGGGGTAATGATTAAAATATTGTTTGCCCTAGGTGTACACATTCTGGTTCATTTGTATATTACATTTATATATATATATATATGTTCATGTACCTATCCACTTCCCCTGTAAGTTATTGCAGAGTGTTCCATAGACCTCCCTTGCTATATGGTCGGTCTTTTTGATATATGTATTTAATAGGTATTTGTACACGTATGGTAACCCTAATCTTCATTTTTCCATTCCCCCCACCTTTCCTTTTAGATAAGCATAGTTTGTTTTCTAAGTCTGTGAGTGTCTTTCTCTGTGGAAATATGTTCATTTGTGTCCGTTGTTAGATAACGCCTATAAGTGATATCATAGGATATGTCTTTTGCTTTCCTCCGACTTACCTCAAGTTCTGTGATTATCTCTGGGCACATCTATGGTGCCTCAAAGAGCAGTGTTTCATTGTTTTCCTTGGCTAATATTCCGTTGTGTACGTGGACCACTTTTTCTTTGTCCATTCATCTGGTGATGGACATTTTGGCTGCTCCCGTGTCCTGGATATTGTGAAAATTCCTGCAGTGCAGCTGTTGAAGCCTGTACCTTCTCGACTCTGGACTTCTCAGGTGAGAGGCTCAGCGGTGGGCCTGCTGAATGGAATGGTGGCTCAATTTTTACTTTTAAACGCAGCTCCTTTCTGTTCTCATTATTGGCTGTTACCACTCTACATCTCTCCAGGAGCTAGAGGGTATACATTTCTCTAAATCAACTTCAACATTTATTGTTTTTAGACTTTTACCTAATGGTAGTTGAGATGTGTGAATTGAAATCTTTTGGGAGGTTAGATGTGCATGAGTCTAATAATTCCTGATGTTGAGCTTTTATCCATTTTCCTCTTTTATCAAAATGAGTGAGTAAAACTTACCCCTCCATACTATCTCCTTGAAAAATTTGCCAGTATGAATTTTTTGGCCATTCCCTACCTCCACACAATTGTTTAGGGCAGGTGTCCTTTACAGCCCTGAGTCCTTGTGAATGTTAGGTGACCATTAGCTGTGGGTTTAAAGCTGCTCTTGTGGGAAACAGCCACAAGGCGGTAGCATTTCTACATTTCCTACTCTGGGTTTTTGGGCAACGGAACTTTCCTGGAAATGGTGTTAGTAAGCTGCAAATTAGAGTGGAATGTGCCAGCGCAAAACCCCAAGAGATTATATCTCCTAAATTGTTGTATGTTTTTAAAATTTATTTTTTATTAATTATCAGAGCAAATTTGATAAACATGTAGATTCTCCTAGGTGTACAGTTTCTGGTTCATCCTATCAATGCATCTGTCTATTCCTCTTTGGATCCTTTCCCGTGTATGTTATTATAGAGTGTTGAGTTGACCTCTCTTCGCATTCCATAGGTGTTTTGTGATTATACATTTCATATGTATTAGTACATGTCTGTTAACCCCCATGTCCTAATTCATACATTCCTTACACCTTTCCATTTGGTTAAACATAATTTGGTTTTCTGAATCTATGCGTGTCCTTCTCTTGGAAATTATTTCATGGGTATCCATTTTTAGGTAACGCCTATAAGTGATGTCATAGGATGTCGGTCTTTCGGTTTCTTTCTTACTTCAAGTAGGGTGATTATCTCTGTATCCTTCTATGGTGGTGCCAATGGCACTGTTCCATGCCTTTTCATGGCTACTATTCCATTGTGTACATGGACGACTTCTTCTTGGTGCATTTTTCTGTTGATGGACATTTTGGTTTCTTCCAGGTCTTGGCTATGGTACATGTTGCTGCAGTGCAGGATTGCCAGCCTATGTCTTTTGATTCTGGTCTACTCAGGTGATAGGCCCATCAGTGGGCCTACGAGATCACATGGTAGCTCCATTTTTACCCTTAAGCGCACCTCCATTCTGTTCTCACTACTGGCTGTTACCAGGTTACATCCCACCAGCAGCTAAAGGGTACACGGTTCTCTAAAACCCCTTCAGCATTTATTCTTTGTAGACATTTTTTGCTGATGATCCTTCTGACCCCTGTGAGGTGAACGTTTTTGTACACTGGATTTGCATGGCTTTTATTAATTCCTGATGTTCAGTCTTTTTCCATTCCCTTTCTTTTAACAAAGATAGAAAGAAAGAAAAAGAAACAGAAGACAAATGTGCATAAAATATGCCTCTTGAAACAGTCATTTTGAAATGTGGACGTCTTTTGAATATTTTGGTTGATGTACGACCCCGGGATTTGTTTTCAGGGCAGGTGTGATTTACAGTCCTGCAATTATTTTGAATATCAAGTGACCATTAGGGCTGAGATTAAAGCTGCTGTTGTGTGAAACGGCCACAAGGTGGCAGCAGTTCTCGTTTACCAAATCTGGTTACTAGGGCATCAGAGCCTCAATGGAAGTCGTGTTCTACGTTGTAATTTAGAACGGAATGTGCCAGGAAAAAGGCCCTTAAGTTTATGTCTCCCTACTTCCTGTTCGTTTTTTTAATTTAATTTTTATTTTTTATCACAGCAAGTTTGATTACAATGTTTGGCTTGTTCTAGGTGTGCAAGATGTGGCTCTTTTACACATATACATATGCCTATTCTTCCTGGGATACTTTCCCCATGTACGTTATGACAGAATATTGAGTAGTCTTCTCTTGGTATTCCTTAGGTCTTTGGGGTTTATATATTTCACCTGTGTTTGTATATGTCTGTTAACCCCAATATCCTAATGTATCCCATCCTCACACCTCTCCATTGGTGAACCATAAGTTTCCTTAGTGAATCTGTGAATGCCCTTCTCTGTGGATATATCTTCACTGGTATCAATTTTTAGGTAACACCTATAAGTGATATCATACGCTATGTGTCTTTCTCTTTCTGACTTACGACAAGTCACGTGATTACCTCTAGACTCATCTACGGTGCTGCAAATGGCATTGTGTCCTTTCTTTCCTTGGCTAGTATTCCATCTGTACATGTACCAGTTCTTCTTTGTCCACTCATCTGTTGATGGACTTTTTGGTTGCTTCCATGTCTTGGCTATTGTAATACTGCGGCAATGCACATTTGCCTGCCTGAGTCTTTCCAATTCTGTCTTCTTAGGTTATAGGCCCAGGAGTGGGCCTGCTGGATCATATGGTAGCAAAATGTTTACCTTTAAAGGCACCTCCATTCTGTTCTCATTAGTGGCTCTTACCAGGTTACGTCCCACTTAAAGTTGAGGGTAGGCACTTCTCCACAACACCTTCAGCATTTATTGTTTGTAGTTTCTTTGCTGATGTTTCTTCTGACTAGTGTGAGCTGATACCTCTTTGTGGTTGGATTTGCATGTGTCTCATAATCCCTTGAAACTGAGCTTTCTGGCATGTCCTTTCTTTCTTCAAACTGTGAATACAGCTTACGTCTTCAAATTGTTTTCTTGAATTATGTGTGACCTTTAGAAATATTTTGGCCATTACCTCCCTCAAGACATTTTGAGGGCAGGTTTCATTTACAGCCCTCCAGTGCTGGTGCATATGAAGTGACCCTTGGCACAGGTTTTAAAGCTGCTGTTGCAGGTAATGCCCAGCGGGCGGCAACATTTCTGCTTTTCCCAATCTGGTAACTAGGGAAACAGACCTTCCTGGCAGTGGTGTTCCTCGGTCATATATCAGAGCGGAATGTGCCCGGACAAACCCCCAAATGCCGATGTCTCCTTACTTATGTTGGTTTTCTAAATAGAATATATATATATATATATTTTTTTTTTTTTGGAGTCATATTCCACTGTGTACAAGGACCACTTTTTCTGTGTGCATTCCTCTGTTGATGGACATTTTCGTAGCTTCCAAGTGTTGGCTATGGTCAATATTGCTGGAGTGCAGGATTGCCAGCCTGTGTCTTTTTTTCTTCTTTATCCCAGTACGTGGGCCTCTCACTGCCGTGGCCCCTCCCGTTGCAGGGCACAGGGTCCGGACGCGCAGGCCCAGAAGCCATAGCTCATGGGACCAGCTGCTCCGCTGCATGTGGGATCTTCCCGAACCGGGGCACAAACCCGTGTCCCCTGCATCGGCAGGCGGACTCTCAACCAGTGCGCCAGCAGTGAAGCCCAGCCTGTGTCTTTTTGATTCTCATCCTCTCAGGCGATAGGCCCAGCAGTGGGTATGCTTGATTGAATGGTAGCTCAGTATTTACCTTTTCAAGGCACCTCCTTTGTGTTTTCCTTACTGGCTCTTACCATGTCCCACATTGAACCAAGGGTAGGCATTTCTCCACAACCCCTTCAGCATTGATTGTTTGCAGAATTTTTGCTGATAGCCATTCTGACTGGTGTGAATTGATAGGTTTTTTGTAAATTGGATTTGCATGTCTTTAATTATTCCTAATGTTCAGCATTTTTCCACGCCTTTTTAAATTTCTGTTAAAGAGAAACAGAAAACAACGGAGAGTACAATTAACCTCTTGAAATTGTCTTCTTGGAAGGTTGCCCTCTTTTGAATTTTTTGGTCAGTTTTCGACCCCAGGATTGTTTTTGAGGGCAGGTGTCATTTACAGGCCTGCAATGAGTGTGAATATTTAGTGACCATGAGCACTGGGTTTAAAACTGCTGTTTTGGGAAACGGCCACAAGGCGGCGGCATTTCTCCATTCCCAAATTTGGTTACTACGGCAGCAGAGCGTTTCTGAAAGTCCTGTTCCTAGGTTGTAAATTAAAATGGAATGTGCCAGGAGAAACCCCCATAAGTTTATGTCACATTATTTCTTGTTCGTTGTTTTAGGTTTTTTAATTGGGGTAATGATTAAAATATTGTTTGCCCTAGGTGTACACATTCTGGTTCATTTGTATATTACATTTATATATATATATATATGTTCATGTACCTATCCACTTCCCCTGTAAGTTATTGCAGAGTGTTCCATAGACCTCCCTTGCTATATGGTCGGTCTTTTTGATATATGTATTTAATAGGTATTTGTACACGTATGGTAACCCTAATCTTCATTTTTCCATTCCCCCCACCTTTCCTTTTAGATAAGCATAGTTTGTTTTCTAAGTCTGTGAGTGTCTTTCTCTGTGGAAATATGTTCATTTGTGTCCGTTGTTAGATAACGCCTATAAGTGATATCATAGGATATGTCTTTTGCTTTCCTCCGACTTACCTCAAGTTCTGTGATTATCTCTGGGCACATCTATGGTGCCTCAAAGAGCAGTGTTTCATTGTTTTCCTTGGCTAATATTCCATTGTGTACGTGGACCACTTTTTCTTTGTCCATTCATCTGGTGATGGACATTTTGGCTGCTCCCGTGTCCTGGATATTGTGAAAATTCCTGCAGTGCAGCTGTTGAAGCCTGTACCTTCTCGACTCTGGACTTCTCAGGTGAGAGGCTCAGCGGTGGGCCTGCTGAATGGAATGGTGGCTCAATTTTTACTTTTAAATGCAGCTCCTTTCTGTTCTCATTATTGGCTGTTACCACTCTACATCTCTCCAGGAGCTAGAGGGTATACATTTCTCTAAATCAACTTCAACATTTATTGTTTTTAGACTTTTACCTAATGGTAGTTGAGATGTGTGAATTGAAATCTTTTGGGAGGTTAGATGTGCATGAGTCTAATAATTCCTGATGTTGAGCTTTTATCCATTTTCCTCTTTTATCAAAATGAGTGAGTAAAACTTACCCCTCCATACTATCTCCTTGAAAAATTTGCCAGTATGAATTTTTTGGCCATTCCCTACCTCCACACAATTGTTTAGGGCTGGTGTCCTTTACAGCCCTGAGTCCTTGTGAATGTTAGGTGACCATTAGCTGTGGGTTTAAAGCTGCTCTTGTGGGAAACAGCCACAAGGCGGTAGCATTTCTACATTTCCTACTCTGGGTTTTTGGGCAACGGAACTTTCCTGGAAATGGTGTTAGTAAGCTGCAAATTAGAGTGGAATGTGCCAGCGCAAAACCCCAAGAGATTATATCTCCTAAATTGTTGTATGTTTTTAAAATTTATTTTTTATTAATTATCAGAGCAAATTTGATAAACATGTAGATTCTCCTAGGTGTACAGTTTCTGGTTCATCCTATCAATGCATCTGTCTATTCCTCTTTGGATCCTTTCCCGTGTATGTTATTATAGAGTGTTGAGTTGACCTCTCTTCGCATTCCATAGGTGTTTTGTGATTATACATTTCATATGTATTAGTACATGTCTGTTAACCCCCATGTCCTAATTCATACATTCCTTACACCTTTCCATTTGGTTAAACATAATTTGGTTTTCTGAATCTATGCGTGTCCTTCTCTTGGAAATTATTTCATGGGTATCCATTTTTAGGTAACGCCTATAAGTGATGTCATAGGATGTCGGTCTTTCGGTTTCTTTCTTACTTCAAGTAGGGTGATTATCTCTGTATCCTTCTATGGTGGTGCCAATGGCACTGTTCCATGCCTTTTCATGGCTACTATTCCATTGTGTACATGGACGACTTCTTCTTGGTGCATTTTTCTGTTGATGGACATTTTGGTTTCTTCCAGGTCTTGGCTATGGTACATGTTGCTGCAGTGCAGGATTGCCAGCCTATGTCTTTTGATTCTGGTCTACTCAGGTGATAGGCCCATCAGTGGGCCTACGAGATCACATGGTAGCTCCATTTTTACCCTTAAGCGCACCTCCATTCTGTTCTCACTACTGGCTGTTACCAGGTTACATCCCACCAGCAGCTAAAGGGTACACGGTTCTCTAAAACCCCTTCAGCATTTATTCTTTGTAGACATTTTTTGCTGATGATCCTTCTGACCCCTGTGAGGTGAACGTTTTTGTACACTGGATTTGCATGGCTTTTATTAATTCCTGATGTTCAGTCTTTTTCCATTCCCTTTCTTTTAACAAAGATAGAAAGAAAGAAAAAGAAACAGAAGACAAATGTGCATAAAATATGCCTCTTGAAACAGTCATTTTGAAATGTGGACGTCTTTTGAATATTTTGGTTGATGTACGACCCCGGGATTTGTTTTCAGGGCAGGTGTGATTTACAGTCCTGCAATTATTTTGAATATCAAGTGACCATTAGGGCTGAGATTAAAGCTGCTGTTGTGTGAAACGGCCACAAGGTGGCAGCAGTTCTCGTTTACCAAATCTGGTTACTAGGGCATCAGAGCCTCAATGGAAGTCGTGTTCTACGTTGTAATTTAGAACGGAATGTGCCAGGAAAAAGGCCCTTAAGTTTATGTCTCCCTACTTCCTGTTCGTTTTTTTAATTTAATTTTTATTTTTTATCACAGCAAGTTTGATTACAATGTTTGGCTTGTTCTAGGTGTGCAAGATGTGGCTCTTTTACACATATACATATGCCTATTCTTCCTGGGATACTTTCCCCATGTACGTTATGACAGAATATTGAGTAGTCTTCTCTTGGTATTCCTTAGGTCTTTGGGGTTTATATATTTCACCTGTGTTTGTATATGTCTGTTAACCCCAATATCCTAATGTATCCCATCCTCACACCTCTCCATTGGTGAACCATAAGTTTCCTTAGTGAATCTGTGAATGCCCTTCTCTGTGGATATATCTTCACTGGTATCAATTTTTAGGTAACACCTATAAGTGATATCATACGCTATGTGTCTTTCTCTTTCTGACTTACGACAAGTCACGTGATTACCTCTAGACTCATCTACGGTGCTGCAAATGGCATTGTGTCCTTTCTTTCCTTGGCTAGTATTCCATCTGTACATGTACCAGTTCTTCTTTGTCCACTCATCTGTTGATGGACTTTTTGGTTGCTTCCATGTCTTGGCTATTGTAATACTGCGGCAATGCACATTTGCCTGCCTGAGTCTTTCCAATTCTGTCTTCTTAGGTTATAGGCCCAGGAGTGGGCCTGCTGGATCATATGGTAGCAAAATGTTTACCTTTAAAGGCACCTCCATTCTGTTCTCATTAGTGGCTCTTACCAGGTTACGTCCCACTTAAAGTTGAGGGTAGGCACTTCTCCACAACACCTTCAGCATTTATTGTTTGTAGTTTCTTTGCTGATGTTTCTTCTGACTAGTGTGAGCTGATACCTCTTTGTGGTTGGATTTGCATGTGTCTCATAATCCCTTGAAACTGAGCTTTCTGGCATGTCCTTTCTTTCTTCAAACTGTGAATACAGCTTACGTCTTCAAATTGTTTTCTTGAATTATGTGTGACCTTTAGAAATATTTTGGCCATTACCTCCCTCAAGACATTTTGAGGGCAGGTTTCATTTACAGCCCTCCAGTGCTGGTGCATATGAAGTGACCCTTGGCACAGGTTTTAAAGCTGCTGTTGCAGGTAATGCCCAGCGGGCGGCAACATTTCTGCTTTTCCCAATCTGGTAACTAGGGAAACAGACCTTCCTGGCAGTGGTGTTCCTCGGTCATATATCAGAGCGGAATGTGCCCGGACAAACCCCCAAATGCCGATGTCTCCTTACTTATGTTGGTTTTCTAAGTAGAATATATATATATATATATATATTTTTTTTTTTGGAGTCATATTCCACTGTGTACAAGGACCACTTTTTCTGTGTGCATTCCTCTGTTGATGGACATTTTCGTAGCTTCCAAGTGTTGGCTATGGTCAATATTGCTGGAGTGCAGGATTGCCAGCCTGTGTCTTTTTTTCTTCTTTATCCCAGTACGTGGGCCTCTCACTGCCGTGGCCCCTCCCGTTGCAGGGCACAGGGTCCGGACGCGCAGGCCCAGAAGCCATAGCTCATGGGACCAGCTGCTCCGCTGCATGTGGGATCTTCCCGAACCGGGGCACAAACCCGTGTCCCCTGCATCGGCAGGCGGACTCTCAACCAGTGCGCCAGCAGTGAAGCCCAGCCTGTGTCTTTTTGATTCTCATCCTCTCAGGCGATAGGCCCAGCAGTGGGTATGCTTGATTGAATGGTAGCTCAGTATTTACCTTTTCAAGGCACCTCCTTTGTGTTTTCCTTACTGGCTCTTACCATGTCCCACATTGAACCAAGGGTAGGCATTTCTCCACAACCCCTTCAGCATTGATTGTTTGCAGAATTTTTGCTGATAGCCATTCTGACTGGTGTGAATTGATAGGTTTTTTGTAAATTGGATTTGCATGTCTTTAATTATTCCTAATGTTCAGCATTTTTCCACGCCTTTTTAAATTTCTGTTAAAGAGAAACAGAAAACAACGGAGAGTACAATTAACCTCTTGAAATTGTCTTCTTGGAAGGTTGCCCTCTTTTGAATTTTTTGGTCAGTTTTCGACCCCAGGATTGTTTTTGAGGGCAGGTGTCATTTACAGGCCTGCAATGAGTGTGAATATTTAGTGACCATGAGCACTGGGTTTAAAACTGCTGTTTTGGGAAACGGCCACAAGGCGGCGGCATTTCTCCATTCCCAAATTTGGTTACTACGGCAGCAGAGCGTTTCTGAAAGTCCTGTTCCTAGGTTGTAAATTAAAATGGAATGTGCCAGGAGAAACCCCCATAAGTTTATGTCACATTATTTCTTGTTCGTTGTTTTAGGTTTTTTAATTGGGGTAATGATTAAAATATTGTTTGCCCTAGGTGTACACATTCTGGTTCATTTGTATATTACATTTATATATATATATATATGTTCATGTACCTATCCACTTCCCCTGTAAGTTATTGCAGAGTGTTCCATAGACCTCCCTTGCTATATGGTCGGTCTTTTTGATATATGTATTTAATAGGTATTTGTACACGTATGGTAACCCTAATCTTCATTTTTCCATTCCCCCCACCTTTCCTTTTAGATAAGCATAGTTTGTTTTCTAAGTCTGTGAGTGTCTTTCTCTGTGGAAATATGTTCATTTGTGTCCGTTGTTAGATAACGCCTATAAGTGATATCATAGGATATGTCTTTTGCTTTCCTCCGACTTACCTCAAGTTCTGTGATTATCTCTGGGCACATCTATGGTGCCTCAAAGAGCAGTGTTTCATTGTTTTCCTTGGCTAATATTCCATTGTGTACGTGGACCACTTTTTCTTTGTCCATTCATCTGGTGATGGACATTTTGGCTGCTCCCGTGTCCTGGATATTGTGAAAATTCCTGCAGTGCAGCTGTTGAAGCCTGTACCTTCTCGACTCTGGGCTTCTCAGGTGAGAGGCTCAGCGGTGGGCCTGCTGAATGGAATGGTGGCTCAATTTTTACTTTTAAACGCAGCTCCTTTCTGTTCTCATTATTGGCTGTTACCACTCTACATCTCTCCAGGAGCTAGAGGGTATACATTTCTCTAAATCAACTTCAACATTTATTGTTTTTAGACTTTTACCTAATGGTAGTTGAGATGTGTGAATTGAAATCTTTTGGGAGGTTAGATGTGCATGAGTCTAATAATTCCTGATGTTGAGCTTTTATCCATTTTCCTCTTTTATCAAAATGAGTGAGTAAAACTTACCCCTCCATACTATCTCCTTGAAAAATTTGCCAGTATGAATTTTTTGGCCATTCCCTACCTCCACACAATTGTTTAGGGCAGGTGTCCTTTACAGCCCTGAGTCCTTGTGAATGTTAAGTGACCATTAGCTGTGGGTTTAAAGCTGCTCTTGTGGGAAACAGCCACAAGGCGGTAGCATTTCTACATTTCCTACTCTGGGTTTTTGGGCAACGGAACTTTCCTGGAAATGGTGTTAGTAAGCTGCAAATTAGAGTGGAATGTGCCAGCGCAAAACCCCAAGAGATTATATCTCCTAAATTGTTGTATGTTTTTAAAATTTATTTTTTATTAATTATCAGAGCAAATTTGATAAACATGTAGATTCTCCTAGGTGTACAGTTTCTGGTTCATCCTATCAATGCATCTGTCTATTCCTCTTTGGATCCTTTCCCGTGTATGTTATTATAGAGTGTTGAGTTGACCTCTCTTCGCATTCCATAGGTGTTTTGTGATTATACATTTCATATGTATTAGTACATGTCTGTTAACCCCCATGTCCTAATTCATACATTCCTTACACCTTTCCATTTGGTTAAACATAATTTGGTTTTCTGAATCTATGCGTGTCCTTCTCTTGGAAATTATTTCATGGGTATCCATTTTTAGGTAACGCCTATAAGTGATGTCATAGGATGTCGGTCTTTCGGTTTCTTTCTTACTTCAAGTAGGGTGATTATCTCTGTATCCTTCTATGGTGGTGCCAATGGCACTGTTCCATGCCTTTTCATGGCTACTATTCCATTGTGTACATGGACGACTTCTTCTTGGTGCATTTTTCTGTTGATGGACATTTTGGTTTCTTCCAGGTCTTGGCTATGGTACATGTTGCTGCAGTGCAGGATTGCCAGCCTATGTCTTTTGATTCTGGTCTACTCAGGTGATAGGCCCATCAGTGGGCCTACGAGATCACATGGTAGCTCCATTTTTACCCTTAAGCGCACCTCCATTCTGTTCTCACTACTGGCTGTTACCAGGTTACATCCCACCAGCAGCTAAAGGGTACACGGTTCTCTAAAACCCCTTCAGCATTTATTCTTTGTAGACATTTTTTGCTGATGATCCTTCTGACCCCTGTGAGGTGAACGTTTTTGTACACTGGATTTGCATGGCTTTTATTAATTCCTGATGTTCAGTCTTTTTCCATTCCCTTTCTTTTAACAAAGATAGAAAGAAAGAAAAAGAAACAGAAGACAAATGTGCATAAAATATGCCTCTTGAAACAGTCATTTTGAAATGTGGACGTCTTTTGAATATTTTGGTTGATGTACGACCCCGGGATTTGTTTTCAGGGCAGGTGTGATTTACAGTCCTGCAATTATTTTGAATATCAAGTGACCATTAGGGCTGAGATTAAAGCTGCTGTTGTGTGAAACGGCCACAAGGTGGCAGCAGTTCTCGTTTACCAAATCTGGTTACTAGGGCATCAGAGCCTCAATGGAAGTCGTGTTCTACGTTGTAATTTAGAACGGAATGTGCCAGGAAAAAGGCCCTTAAGTTTATGTCTCCCTACTTCCTGTTCGTTTTTTTAATTTAATTTTTATTTTTTATCACAGCAAGTTTGATTACAATGTTTGGCTTGTTCTAGGTGTGCAAGATGTGGCTCTTTTACACATATACATATGCCTATTCTTCCTGGGATACTTTCCCCATGTACGTTATGACAGAATATTGAGTAGTCTTCTCTTGGTATTCCTTAGGTCTTTGGGGTTTATATATTTCACCTGTGTTTGTATATGTCTGTTAACCCCAATATCCTAATGTATCCCATCCTCACACCTCTCCATTGGTGAACCATAAGTTTCCTTAGTGAATCTGTGAATGCCCTTCTCTGTGGATATATCTTCACTGGTATCAATTTTTAGGTAACACCTATAAGTGATATCATACGCTATGTGTCTTTCTCTTTCTGACTTACGACAAGTCACGTGATTACCTCTAGACTCATCTACGGTGCTGCAAATGGCATTGTGTCCTTTCTTTCCTTGGCTAGTATTCCATCTGTACATGTACCAGTTCTTCTTTGTCCACTCATCTGTTGATGGACTTTTTGGTTGCTTCCATGTCTTGGCTATTGTAATACTGCGGCAATGCACATTTGCCTGCCTGAGTCTTTCCAATTCTGTCTTCTTAGGTTATAGGCCCAGGAGTGGGCCTGCTGGATCATATGGTAGCAAAATGTTTACCTTTAAAGGCACCTCCATTCTGTTCTCATTAGTGGCTCTTACCAGGTTACGTCCCACTTAAAGTTGAGGGTAGGCACTTCTCCACAACACCTTCAGCATTTATTGTTTGTAGTTTCTTTGCTGATGTTTCTTCTGACTAGTGTGAGCTGATACCTCTTTGTGGTTGGATTTGCATGTGTCTCATAATCCCTTGAAACTGAGCTTTCTGGCATGTCCTTTCTTTCTTCAAACTGTGAATACAGCTTACGTCTTCAAATTGTTTTCTTGAATTATGTGTGACCTTTAGAAATATTTTGGCCATTACCTCCCTCAAGACATTTTGAGGGCAGGTTTCATTTACAGCCCTCCAGTGCTGGTGCATATGAAGTGACCCTTGGCACAGGTTTTAAAGCTGCTGTTGCAGGTAATGCCCAGCGGGCGGCAACATTTCTGCTTTTCCCAATCTGGTAACTAGGGAAACAGACCTTCCTGGCAGTGGTGTTCCTCGGTCATATATCAGAGCGGAATGTGCCCGGACAAACCCCCAAATGCCGATGTCTCCTTACTTATGTTGGTTTTCTAAATAGAATATATATATATATATATTTTTTTTTTTTGGAGTCATATTCCACTGTGTACAAGGACCACTTTTTCTGTGTGCATTCCTCTGTTGATGGACATTTTCGTAGCTTCCAAGTGTTGGCTATGGTCAATATTGCTGGAGTGCAGGATTGCCAGCCTGTGTCTTTTTTTCTTCTTTATCCCAGTACGTGGGCCTCTCACTGCCGTGGCCCCTCCCGTTGCAGGGCACAGGGTCCGGACGCGCAGGCCCAGAAGCCATAGCTCATGGGACCAGCTGCTCCGCTGCATGTGGGATCTTCCCGAACCGGGGCACAAACCCGTGTCCCCTGCATCGGCAGGCGGACTCTCAACCAGTGCGCCAGCAGTGAAGCCCAGCCTGTGTCTTTTTGATTCTCATCCTCTCAGGCGATAGGCCCAGCAGTGGGTATGCTTGATTGAATGGTAGCTCAGTATTTACCTTTTCAAGGCACCTCCTTTGTGTTTTCCTTACTGGCTCTTACCATGTCCCACATTGAACCAAGGGTAGGCATTTCTCCACAACCCCTTCAGCATTGATTGTTTGCAGAATTTTTGCTGATAGCCATTCTGACTGGTGTGAATTGATAGGTTTTTTGTAAATTGGATTTGCATGTCTTTAATTATTCCTAATGTTCAGCATTTTTCCACGCCTTTTTAAATTTCTGTTAAAGAGAAACAGAAAACAACGGAGAGTACAATTAACCTCTTGAAATTGTCTTCTTGGAAGGTTGCCCTCTTTTGAATTTTTTGGTCAGTTTTCGACCCCAGGATTGTTTTTGAGGGCAGGTGTCATTTACAGGCCTGCAATGAGTGTGAATATTTAGTGACCATGAGCACTGGGTTTAAAACTGCTGTTTTGGGAAACGGCCACAAGGCGGCGGCATTTCTCCATTCCCAAATTTGGTTACTACGGCAGCAGAGCGTTTCTGAAAGTCCTGTTCCTAGGTTGTAAATTAAAATGGAATGTGCCAGGAGAAACCCCCATAAGTTTATGTCACATTATTTCTTGTTTGTTGTTTTAGGTTTTTTAATTGGGGTAATGATTAAAATATTGTTTGCCCTAGGTGTACACATTCTGGTTCATTTGTATATTACATTTATATATATACATATATATATATATATATTCATGTACCTATCCACTTCCCCTGTAAGTTATTGCAGAGTGTTCCATAGACCTCCCTTGCTATATGGTCGGTCTTTTTGATATATGTATTTAATAGGTATTTGTACACGTATGGTAACCCTAATCTTCATTTTTCCATTCCCCCCACTTTTCCTTTTAGATAAGCATAGTTTGTTTTCTAAATCTGTGAGTGTCTTTCTCTGTGGAAATATGTTCATTTGTGTCCGTTGTTAGATAACGCCTATAAGTGATATCATAGGATATGTCTTTTGCTTTCCTCCGACTTACCTCAAGTTCTGTGATTATCTCTGGGCACATCTATGGTGCCTCAAAGAGCAGTGTTTCATTGTTTTCCTTGGCTAATATTCCATTGTGTACGTGGACCACTTTTTCTTTGTCCATTCATCTGGTGATGGACATTTTGGCTGCTCCCGTGTCCTGGATATTGTGAAAATTCCTGCAGTGCAGCTGTTGAAGCCTGTACCTTCTCGACTCTGGACTTCTCAGGTGAGAGGCTCAGCGGTGGGCCTGCTGAATGGAATGGTGGCTCAATTTTTACTTTTAAACGCAGCTCCTTTCTGTTCTCATTATTGGCTGTTACCACTCTACATCTCTCCAGGAGCTAGAGGGTATACATTTCTCTAAATCAACTTCAACATTTATTGTTTTTAGACTTTTACCTAATGGTAGTTGAGATGTGTGAATTGAAATCTTTTTGGAGGTTAGATGTGCATGAGTCTAATAATTCCTGATGTTGAGCTTTTATCCATTTACCTCTTTTATCAAAATGAGTGAGTAAAACTTACCCCTCCATACTATCTCCTTGAAAAATTTGCCAGTATGAATTTTTTGGCCATTCCCTACCTCCACACAATTGTTTAGGGCAGGTGTCCTTTACAGCCCTGAGTCCTTGTGAATGTTAGGTGACCATTAGCTGTGGGTTTAAAGCTGCTCTTGTGGGAAACAGCCACAAGGCGGTAGCATTTCTACATTTCCTACTCTGGGTTTTTGGGCAACGGAACTTTCCTGGAAATGGTGTTAGTAAGCTGCAAATTAGAGTGGAATGTGCCAGCGCAAAACCCCAAGAGATTATATCTCCTAAATTGTTGTATGTTTTTAAAATTTATTTTTTATTAATTATCAGAGCAAATTTGATAAACATGTAGATTCTCCTAGGTGTACAGTTTCTGGTTCATCCTATCAATGTATCTGTCTATTCCTCTTTGGATCCTTTCCCGTGTATGTTATTATAGAGTGTTGAGTTGACCTCTCTTCGCATTCCATAGGTGTTTTGTGATTATACATTTCATATGTATTAGTACATGTCTGTTAACCCCCATGTCCTAATTCATACATTCCTTACACCTTTCCATTTGGTTAAACATAATTTGGTTTTCTGAATCTATGCGTGTCCTTCTCTTGGAAATTATTTCATGGGTATCCATTTTTAGGTAACGCCTATAAGTGATGTCATAGGATGTCGGTCTTTCGGTTTCTTTCTTACTTCAAGTAGGGTGATTATCTCTGTATCCTTCTATGGTGGTGCCAATGGCACTGTTCCATGCCTTTTCATGGCTACTATTCCATTGTGTACATGGACGACTTCTTCTTGGTGCATTTTTCTGTTGATGGACATTTTGGTTTCTTCCAGGTCTTGGCTATGGTACATGTTGCTGCAGTGCAGGATTGCCAGCCTATGTCTTTTGATTCTGGTCTACTCAGGTGATAGGCCCATCAGTGGGCCTACGAGATCACATGGTAGCTCCATTTTTACCCTTAAGCGCACCTCCATTCTGTTCTCACTACTGGCTGTTACCAGGTTACATCCCACCAGCAGCTAAAGGGTACACGGTTCTCTAAAACCCCTTCAGCATTTATTCTTTGTAGACATTTTTTGCTGATGATCCTTCTGACCCCTGTGAGGTGAACGTTTTTGTACACTGGATTTGCATGGCTTTTATTAATTCCTGATGTTCAGTCTTTTTCCATTCCCTTTCTTTTAACAAAGATAGAAAGAAAGAAAAAGAAACAGAAGACAAATGTGCATAAAATATGCCTCTTGAAACAGTCATTTTGAAATGTGGACGTCTTTTGAATATTTTGGTTGATGTACGACCCCGGGATTTGTTTTCAGGGCAGGTGTGATTTACAGTCCTGCAATTATTTTGAATATCAAGTGACCATTAGGGCTGAGATTAAAGCTGCTGTTGTGTGAAACGGCCACAAGGTGGCAGCAGTTCTCGTTTACCAAATCTGGTTACTAGGGCATCAGAGCCTCAATGGAAGTCGTGTTCTACGTTGTAATTTAGAACGGAATGTGCCAGGAAAAAGGCCCTTAAGTTTATGTCTCCCTACTTCTTGTTCGTTTTTTTAATTTAATTTTTATTTTTTATCACAGCAAGTTTGATTACAATGTTTGGCTTGTTCTAGGTGTGCAAGATGTGGCTCTTTTACACATATACATATGCCTATTCTTCCTGGGATACTTTTCCCATGTACGTTATGACAGAATATTGAGTAGTCTTCTCTTGGTATTCCTTAGGTCTTTGGTCATTATATACTTCACCTGTGGTTGTATATGTCTGTTACCCCCAATATCCTAATGTATCCCATCCTCACACCTCTCCATTGGTGAACCATAAGTTTCCTTAATGAATCTGTGAATGCCCTTCTCTGTGGATATATCTTCACTGGTATCAATTTTTAGGTAACACCTATAAGTGATATCATACGCTATGTGTCTTTCTCTTTCTGACTTACGACAAGTCACGTGATTACCTCTAGACTCATCTACGGTGCTGCAAATGGCATTGTGTCCTTTCTTTCCTTGGCTAGTATTCCATCTGTACATGTACCAGTTCTTCTTTGTCCACTCATCGGTTGATGGACTTTTTGGTTGCTTCCATGTCTTGGCTATTGTAATACTGTGGCAATGCACATTTGCCTGCCTGAGTCTTTCCAATTCTGTCTTCTTAGGTTATAGGCCCAGGAGTGGGCCTGCTGGATCATATGGTAGCAAAATGTTTACCTTTAAAGGCACCTCCATTCTGTTCTCATTAGTGGCTCTTACCAGGTTACGTCCCACTTAAAGTTGAGGGTAGGCACTTCTCCACAACACCTTCAGCATTTATTGTTTGTAGTTTCTTTGCTGATGTTTCTTCTGACTAGTGTGAGCTGATACCTCTTTGTGGTTGGATTTGCATGTGTCTCATAATCCCTTGAAACTGAGCTTTCTGGCATGTCCTTTCTTTCTTCAAACTGTGAATACAGCTTACGTCTTCAAATTGTTTTCTTGAATTATGTGTGACCTTTAGAAATATTTTGGCCATTACCTCCCTCAAGACATTTTGAGGGCAGGTTTCATTTACAGCCCTCCAGTGCTGGTGCATATGAAGTGACCCTTGGCACAGGTTTTAAAGCTGCTGTTGCAGGTAATGCCCAGCGGGCGGCAACATTTCTGCTTTTCCCAATCTGGTAACTAGGGAAACAGACCTTCCTGGCAGTGGTGTTCCTCGGTCATATATCAGAGCGGAATGTGCCCGGACAAACCCCCAAATGCCGATGTCTCCTTACTTATGTTGGTTTTCTAAATAGAATTTATATATATACATATATATATATATATATATATATATATATATATTTTGGGAGTCATATTCCACTGTGTACAAGGACCACTTTTTCTTTGTGCATTCCTCTGTTGATGGACATTTTCGTAGCTTCCAAGTGTTGGCTATGGTCAATATTGCTGGAGTGCAGGATTGCCAGCCTGTGTCTTTTTTTCTTCTTTATCCCAGTACGTGGGCCTCTCACTGCCGTGGCCCCTCCCGTTGCAGGGCACAGGATCTGGACGCGCAGGCCCAGAAGCCATAGCTCATGGGACCAGCTGCTCCGCTGCATGTGGGATCTTCCCGAACCGGGGCACAAACCCGTGTCCCCTGCATCGGCAGGCGGACTCTCAACCAGTGCGCCAGCAGTGAAGCCCAGCCTGTGTCTTTTTGATTCTCATCCTCTCAGGCGATAGGCCCAGCAGTGGGTATGCTTGATTGAATGGTAGCTCAGTATTTACCTTTTCAAGGCACCTCCTTTGTGTTTTCCTTACTGGCTCTTACCATGTCCCACATTGAACCAAGGGTAGGCATTTCTCCACAACCCCTTCAGCATTGATTGTTTGCAGAATTTTTGCTGATAGCCATTCTGACTGGTGTGAATTGATAGGTTTTTTGTAAATTGGATTTGCATGTCTTTAATTATTCCTAATGTTCAGCATTTTTCCACGCCTTTTTAAATTTCTGTTAAAGAGAAACAGAAAACAACGGAGAGTACAATTAACCTCTTGAAATTGTCTTCTTGGAAGGTTGCCCTCTTTTGAATTTTTTGGTCAGTTTTCGACCCCAGGATTGGTTTTGAGGGCAGGTGTCATTTACAGGCCTGCAATGAGTGTGAATATTTAGTGACCATGAGCACTGGGTTTAAAACTGCTGTTTTGGGAAACGGCCACAAGGCGGCGGCATTTCTCCATTCCCAAATTTGGTTACTACGGCAGCAGAGCGTTTCTGAAAGTCCTGTTCCTAGGTTGTAAATTAAAATGGAATGTGCCAGGAGAAACCCCCATAAGTTTATGTCACATTATTTCTTGTTCGTTGTTTTAGGTTTTTTAATTGGGGTAATGATTAAAATATTGTTTGCCCTAGGTGTACACATTCTGGTTCATTTGTATATTACATTTATATATATATATATATTCATGTACCTATCCACTTCCCCTGTAAGTTATTGCAGAGTGTTCCATAGACCTCCCTTGCTATATGGTCGGTCTTTTTGATATATGTATTTAATAGGTATTTGTACACGTATGGTAACCCTAATCTTCATTTTTCCATTCCCCCCACCTTTCCTTTTAGATAAGCATAGTTTGTTTTCTAAGTCTGTGAGTGTCTTTCTCTGTGGAAATATGTTCATTTGTGTCCGTTGTTAGATAACGCCTATAAGTGATATCATAGGATATGTCTTTTGCTTTCCTCCGACTTACCTCAAGTTCTGTGATTATCTCTGGGCACATCTATGGTGCCTCAAAGAGCAGTGTTTCATTGTTTTCCTTGGCTAATATTCCATTGTGTACGTGGACCACTTTTTCTTTGTCCATTCATCTGGTGATGGACATTTTGGCTGCTCCCGTGTCCTGGATATTGTGAAAATTCCTGCAGTGCAGCTGTTGAAGCCTGTACCTTCTCGACTCTGGGCTTCTCAGGTGAGAGGCTCAGCGGTGGGCCTGCTGAATGGAATGGTGGCTCAATTTTTACTTTTAAACGCAGCTCCTTTCTGTTCTCATTATTGGCTGTTACCACTCTACATCTCTCCAGGAGCTAGAGGGTATACATTTCTCTAAATCAACTTCAACATTTATTGTTTTTAGACTTTTACCTAATGGTAGTTGAGATGTGTGAATTGAAATCTTTTGGGAGGTTAGATGTGCATGAGTCTAATAATTCCTGATGTTGAGCTTTTATCCATTTTCCTCTTTTATCAAAATGAGTGAGTAAAACTTACCCCTCCATACTATCTCCTTGAAAAATTTGCCAGTATGAATTTTTTGGCCATTCCCTACCTCCACACAATTGTTTAGGGCAGGTGTCCTTTACAGCCCTGAGTCCTTGTGAATGTTAGGTGACCATTAGCTGTGGGTTTAAAGCTGCTCTTGTGGGAAACAGCCACAAGGCGGTAGCATTTCTACATTTCCTACTCTGGGTTTTTGGGCAACGGAACTTTCCTGGAAATGGTGTTAGTAAGCTGCAAATTAGAGTGGAATGTGCCAGCGCAAAACCCCAAGAGATTATATCTCCTAAATTGTTGTATGTTTTTAAAATTTATTTTTTATTAATTATCAGAGCAAATTTGATAAACATGTAGATTCTCCTAGGTGTACAGTTTCTGGTTCATCCTATCAATGTATCTGTCTATTCCTCTTTGGATCCTTTCCCGTGTATGTTATTATAGAGTGTTGAGTTGACCTCTCTTCGCATTCCATAGGTGTTTTGTGATTATACATTTCATATGTATTAGTACATGTCTGTTAACCCCCATGTCCTAATTCATACATTCCTTACACCTTTCCATTTGGTTAAACATAATTTGGTTTTCTGAATCTATGCGTGTCCTTCTCTTGGAAATTATTTCATGGGTATCCATTTTTAGGTAACGCCTATAAGTGATGTCATAGGATGTCGGTCTTTCGGTTTCTTTCTTACTTCAAGTAGGGTGATTATCTCTGTATCCTTCTATGGTGGTGCCAATGGCACTGTTCCATGCCTTTTCATGGCTACTATTCCATTGTGTACATGGACGACTTCTTCTTGGTGCATTTTTCTGTTGATGGACATTTTGGTTTCTTCCAGGTCTTGGCTATGGTACATGTTGCTGCAGTGCAGGATTGCCAGCCTATGTCTTTTGATTCTGGTCTACTCAGGTGATAGGCCCATCAGTGGGCCTACGAGATCACATGGTAGCTCCATTTTTACCCTTAAGCGCACCTCCATTCTGTTCTCACTACTGGCTGTTACCAGGTTACATCCCACCAGCAGCTAAAGGGTACACGGTTCTCTAAAACCCCTTCAGCATTTATTCTTTGTAGACATTTTTTGCTGATGATCCTTCTGACCCCTGTGAGGTGAACGTTTTTGTACACTGGATTTGCATGGCTTTTATTAATTCCTGATGTTCAGTCTTTTTCCATTCCCTTTCTTTTAACAAAGATAGAAAGAAAGAAAAAGAAACAGAAGACAAATGTGCGTAAAATATGCCTCTTGAAACAGTCATTTTGAAATGTGGACGTCTTTTGAATATTTTGGTTGATGTACGACCCCGGGATTTGTTTTCAGGGCAGGTGTGATTTACAGTCCTGCAATTATTTTGAATATCAAGTGACCATTAGGGCTGAGATTAAAGCTGCTGTTGTGTGAAACGGCCACAAGGTGGCAGCAGTTCTCGTTTACCAAATCTGGTTACTAGGGCATCAGAGCCTCAATGGAAGTCGTGTTCTACGTTGTAATTTAGAACGGAATGTGCCAGGAAAAAGGCCCTTAAGTTTATGTCTCCCTACTTCTTGTTCGTTTTTTTAATTTAATTTTTATTTTTTATCACAGCAAGTTTGATTACAATGTTTGGCTTGTTCTAGGTGTGCAAGATGTGGCTCTTTTACACATATACATATGCCTATTCTTCCTGGGATACTTTTCCCATGTACGTTATGACAGAATATTGAGTAGTCTTCTCTTGGTATTCCTTAGGTCTTTGGTCATTATATACTTCACCTGTGGTTGTATATGTCTGTTACCCCCAATATCCTAATGTATCCCATCCTCACACCTCTCCATTGGTGAACCATAAGTTTCCTTAATGAATCTGTGAATGCCCTTCTCTGTGGATATATCTTCACTGGTATCAATTTTTAGGTAACACCTATAAGTGATATCATACGCTATGTGTCTTTCTCTTTCTGACTTACGACAAGTCACGTGATTACCTCTAGACTCATCTACGGTGCTGCAAATGGCATTGTGTCCTTTCTTTCCTTGGCTAGTATTCCATCTGTACATGTACCAGTTCTTCTTTGTCCACTCATCGGTTGATGGACTTTTTGGTTGCTTCCATGTCTTGGCTATTGTAATACTGTGGCAATGCACATTTGCCTGCCTGAGTCTTTCCAATTCTGTCTTCTTAGGTTATAGGCCCAGGAGTGGGCCTGCTGGATCATATGGTAGCAAAATGTTTACCTTTAAAGGCACCTCCATTCTGTTCTCATTAGTGGCTCTTACCAGGTTACGTCCCACTTAAAGTTGAGGGTAGGCACTTCTCCACAACACCTTCAGCATTTATTGTTTGTAGTTTCTTTGCTGATGTTTCTTCTGACTAGTGTGAGCTGATACCTCTTTGTGGTTGGATTTGCATGTGTCTCATAATCCCTTGAAACTGAGCTTTCTGGCATGTCCTTTCTTTCTTCAAACTGTGAATACAGCTTACGTCTTCAAATTGTTTTCTTGAATTATGTGTGACCTTTAGAAATATTTTGGCCATTACCTCCCTCAAGACATTTTGAGGGCAGGTTTCATTTACAGCCCTCCAGTGCTGGTGCATACGAAGTGACCCTTGGCACAGGTTTTAAAGCTGCTGTTGCAGGTAATGCCCAGCGGGCAGCAACATTTCTGCTTTTCCCAATCTGGTAACTAGGGAAACAGACCTTCCTGGCAGTGGTGTTCCTCGGTCATATATCAGAGCGGAATGTGCCCGGACAAACCCCCAAATGCCGATGTCTCCTTACTTATGTTGGTTTTCTAAATAGAATTTATATATATACATATATATATATATATATATATATATATATATATATATATATATTTTGGGAGTCATATTCCACTGTGTACAAGGACCACTTTTTCTGTGTGCATTCCTCTGTTGATGGACATTTTCGTAGCTTCCAAGTGTTGGCTATGGTCAATATTGCTGGAGTGCAGGATTGCCAGCCTGTGTCTTTTTTTCTTCTTTATCCCAGTACGTGGGCCTCTCACTGCCGTGGCCCCTCCCGTTGCAGGGCACAGGATCTGGACGCGCAGGCCCAGAAGCCATAGCTCATGGGACCAGCTGCTCCGCTGCATGTGGGATCTTCCCGAACCGGGGCACAAACCCGTGTCCCCTGCATCGGCAGGCGGACTCTCAACCAGTGCGCCAGCAGTGAAGCCCAGCCTGTGTCTTTTTGATTCTCATCCTCTCAGGCGATAGGCCCAGCAGTGGGTATGCTTGATTGAATGGTAGCTCAGTATTTACCTTTTCAAGGCACCTCCTTTGTGTTTTCCTTACTGGCTCTTACCATGTCCCACATTGAACCAAGGGTAGGCATTTCTCCACAACCCCTTCAGCATTGATTGTTTGCAGAATTTTTGCTGATAGCCATTCTGACTGGTGTGAATTGATAGGTTTTTTGTAAATTGGATTTGCATGTCTTTAATTATTCCTAATGTTCAGCATTTTTCCACGCCTTTTTAAATTTCTGTTAAAGAGAAACAGAAAACAACGGAGAGTACAATTAACCTCTTGAAATTGTCTTCTTGGAAGGTTGCCCTCTTTTGAATTTTTTGGTCAGTTTTCGACCCCAGGATTGGTTTTGAGGGCAGGTGTCATTTACAGGCCTGCAATGAGTGTGAATATTTAGTGACCATGAGCACTGGGTTTAAAACTGCTGTTTTGGGAAACGGCCACAAGGCGGCGGCATTTCTCCATTCCCAAATTTGGTTACTACGGCAGCAGAGCGTTTCTGAAAGTCCTGTTCCTAGGTTGTAAATTAAAATGGAATGTGCCAGGAGAAACCCCCATAAGTTTATGTCACATTATTTCTTGTTCGTTGTTTTAGGTTTTTTAATTGGGGTAATGATTAAAATATTGTTTGCCCTAGGTGTACACATTCTGGTTCATTTGTATATTACATTTATATATATATATATATTCATGTACCTATCCACTTCCCCTGTAAGTTATTGCAGAGTGTTCCATAGACCTCCCTTGCTATATGGTCGGTCTTTTTGATATATGTATTTAATAGGTATTTGTACACGTATGGTAACCCTAATCTTCATTTTTCCATTCCCCCCACCTTTCCTTTTAGATAAGCATAGTTTGTTTTCTAAGTCTGTGAGTGTCTTTCTCTGTGGAAATATGTTCATTTGTGTCCGTTGTTAGATAACGCCTATAAGTGATATCATAGGATATGTCTTTTGCTTTCCTCCGACTTACCTCAAGTTCTGTGATTATCTCTGGGCACATCTATGGTGCCTCAAAGAGCAGTGTTTCATTGTTTTCCTTGGCTAATATTCCATTGTGTACGTGGACCACTTTTTCTTTGTCCATTCATCTGGTGATGGACATTTTGGCTGCTCCCGTGTCCTGGATATTGTGAAAATTCCTGCAGTGCAGCTGTTGAAGCCTGTACCTTCTCGACTCTGGGCTTCTCAGGTGAGAGGCTCAGCGGTGGGCCTGCTGAATGGAATGGTGGCTCAATTTTTACTTTTAAACGCAGCTCCTTTCTGTTCTCATTATTGGCTGTTACCACTCTACATCTCTCCAGGAGCTAGAGGGTATACATTTCTCTAAATCAACTTCAACATTTATTGTTTTTAGACTTTTACCTAATGGTAGTTGAGATGTGTGAATTGAAATCTTTTGGGAGGTTAGATGTGCATGAGTCTAATAATTCCTGATGTTGAGCTTTTATCCATTTTCCTCTTTTATCAAAATGAGTGAGTAAAACTTACCCCTCCATACTATCTCCTTGAAAAATTTGCCAGTATGAATTTTTTGGCCATTCCCTACCTCCACACAATTGTTTAGGGCAGGTGTCCTTTACAGCCCTGAGTCCTTGTGAATGTTAAGTGACCATTAGCTGTGGGTTTAAAGCTGCTCTTGTGGGAAACAGCCACAAGGCGGTAGCATTTCTACATTTCCTACTCTGGGTTTTTGGGCAACGGAACTTTCCTGGAAATGGTGTTAGTAAGCTACAAATTAGAGTGGAATGTGCCAGCGCAAAACCCCAAGAGATTATATCTCCTAAATTGTTGTATGTTTTTAAAATTTATTTTTTATTAATTATCAGAGCAAATTTGATAAACATGTAGATTCTCCTAGGTGTACAGTTTCTGGTTCATCCTATCAATGCATCTGTCTATTCCTCTTTGGATCCTTTCCCGTGTATGTTATTATAGAGTGTTGAGTTGACCTCTCTTCGCATTCCATAGGTGTTTTGTGATTATACATTTCATATGTATTAGTACATGTCTGTTAACCCCCATGTCCTAATTCATACATTCCTTACACCTTTCCATTTGGTTAAACATAATTTGGTTTTCTGAATCTATGCGTGTCCTTCTCTTGGAAATTATTTCATGGGTATCCATTTTTAGGTAACGCCTATAAGTGATGTCATAGGATGTCGGTCTTTCGGTTTCTTTCTTACTTCAAGTAGGGTGATTATCTCTGTATCCTTCTATGGTGGTGCCAATGGCACTGTTCCATGCCTTTTCATGGCTACTATTCCATTGTGTACATGGACGACTTCTTCTTGGTGCATTTTTCTGTTGATGGACATTTTGGTTTCTTCCAGGTCTTGGCTATGGTACATGTTGCTGCAGTGCAGGATTGCCAGCCTATGTCTTTTGATTCTGGTCTACTCAGGTGATAGGCCCATCAGTGGGCCTACGAGATCACATGGTAGCTCCATTTTTACCCTTAAGCGCACCTCCATTCTGTTCTCACTACTGGCTGTTACCAGGTTACATCCCACCAGCAGCTAAAGGGTACACGGTTCTCTAAAACCCCTTCAGCATTTATTCTTTGTAGACATTTTTTGCTGGTGATCCTTCTGACCCCTGTGAGGTGAACGTTTTTGTACACTGGATTTGCATGGCTTTTATTAATTCCTGATGTTCAGTCTTTTTCCATTCCCTTTCTTTTAACAAAGATAGAAAGAAAGAAAAAGAAACAGAAGACAAATGTGCATAAAATATGCCTCTTGAAACAGTCATTTTGAAATGTGGACGTCTTTTGAATATTTTGGTTGATGTACGACCCCGGGATTTGTTTTCAGGGCAGGTGTGATTTACAGTCCTGCAATTATTTTGAATATCAAGTGACCATTAGGGCTGAGATTAAAGCTGCTGTTGTGTGAAACGGCCACAAGGTGGCAGCAGTTCTCGTTTACCAAATCTGGTTACTAGGGCATCAGAGCCTCAATGGAAGTCGTGTTCTACGTTGTAATTTAGAACGGAATGTGCCAGGAAAAAGGCCCTTAAGTTTATGTCTCCCTACTTCTTGTTCGTTTTTTTAATTTAATTTTTATTTTTTATCACAGCAAGTTTGATTACAATGTTTGGCTTGTTCTAGGTGTGCAAGATGTGGCTCTTTTACACATATACATATGCCTATTCTTCCTGGGATACTTTTCCCATGTACGTTATGACAGAATATTGAGTAGTCTTCTCTTGGTATTCCTTAGGTCTTTGGTCATTATATACTTCACCTGTGGTTGTATATGTCTGTTACCCCCAATATCCTAATGTATCCCATCCTCACACCTCTCCATTGGTGAACCATAAGTTTCCTTAATGAATCTGTGAATGCCCTTCTCTGTGGATATATCTTCACTGGTATCAATTTTTAGGTAACACCTATAAGTGATATCATACGCTATGTGTCTTTCTCTTTCTGACTTACGACAAGTCACGTGATTACCTCTAGACTCATCTACGGTGCTGCAAATGGCATTGTGTCCTTTCTTTCCTTGGCTAGTATTCCATCTGTACATGTACCAGTTCTTCTTTGTCCACTCATCGGTTGATGGACTTTTTGGTTGCTTCCATGTCTTGGCTATTGTAATACTGAAGCAATGCACATTTGCCTGCCTGAGTCTTTCCAATTCTGTCTTCTTAGGTTATAGGCCCAGGAGTGGGCCTGCTGGATCATATGGTAGCAAAATGTTTACCTTTAAAGGCACCTCCATTCTGTTCTCATTAGTGGCTCTTACCAGGTTACGTCCCACTTAAAGTTGAGGGTAGGCACTTCTCCACAACACCTTCAGCATTTATTGTTTGTAGTTTCTTTGCTGATGTTTCTTCTGACTAGTGTGAGCTGATACCTCTTTGTGGTTGGATTTGCATGTGTCTCATAATCCCTTGAAACTGAGCTTTCTGGCATGTCCTTTCTTTCTTCAAACTGTGAATACAGCTTACGTCTTCAAATTGTTTTCTTGAATTATGTGTGACCTTTAGAAATATTTTGGCCATTACCTCCCTCAAGACATTTTGAGGGCAGGTTTCATTTACAGCCCTCCAGTGCTGGTGCATATGAAGTGACCCTTGGCACAGGTTTTAAAGCTGCTGTTGCAGGTAATGCCCAGCGGGCGGCAACATTTCTGCTTTTCCCAATCTGGTAACTAGGGAAACAGACCTTCCTGGCAGTGGTGTTCCTCGGTCATATATCAGAGCGGAATGTGCCCGGACAAACCCCCAAATGCCGATGTCTCCTTACTTATGTTGGTTTTCTAAATAGAATTTATATATATACATATATATATATATATATATATATATATATATATATATTTTGGGAGTCATATTCCACTGTGTACAAGGACCACTTTTTCTGTGTGCATTCCTCTGTTGATGGACATTTTCGTAGCTTCCAAGTGTTGGCTATGGTCAATATTGCTGGAGTGCAGGATTGCCAGCCTGTGTCTTTTTTTCTTCTTTATCCCAGTACGTGGGCCTCTCACTGCCGTGGCCCCTCCCGTTGCAGGGCACAGGATCTGGACGCGCAGGCCCAGAAGCCATAGCTCATGGGACCAGCTGCTCCGCTGCATGTGGGATCTTCCCGAACCGGGGCACAAACCCGTGTCCCCTGCATCGGCAGGCGGACTCTCAACCAGTGCGCCAGCAGTGAAGCCCAGCCTGTGTCTTTTTGATTCTCATCCTCTCAGGCGATAGGCCCAGCAGTGGGTATGCTTGATTGAATGGTAGCTCAGTATTTACCTTTTCAAGGCACCTCCTTTGTGTTTTCCTTACTGGCTCTTACCATGTCCCACATTGAACCAAGGGTAGGCATTTCTCCACAACCCCTTCAGCATTGATTGTTTGCAGAATTTTTGCTGATAGCCATTCTGACTGGTGTGAATTGATAGGTTTTTTGTAAATTGGATTTGCATGTCTTTAATTATTCCTAATGTTCAGCATTTTTCCACGCCTTTTTAAATTTCTGTTAAAGAGAAACAGAAAACAACGGAGAGTACAATTAACCTCTTGAAATTGTCTTCTTGGAAGGTTGCCCTCTTTTGAATTTTTTGGTCAGTTTTCGACCCCAGGATTGGTTTTGAGGGCAGGTGTCATTTACAGGCCTGCAATGAGTGTGAATATTTAGTGACCATGAGCACTGGGTTTAAAACTGCTGTTTTGGGAAACGGCCACAAGGCGGCGGCATTTCTCCATTCCCAAATTTGGTTACTACGGCAGCAGAGCGTTTCTGAAAGTCCTGTTCCTAGGTTGTAAATTAAAATGGAATGTGCCAGGAGAAACCCCCATAAGTTTATGTCACATTATTTCTTGTTCGTTGTTTTAGGTTTTTTAATTGGGGTAATGATTAAAATATTGTTTGCCCTAGGTGTACACATTCTGGTTCATTTGTATATTACATTTATATCTATATATATATATATATTCATGTACCTATCCACTTCCCCTGTAAGTTATTGCAGAGTGTTCCATAGACCTCCCTTGCTATATGGTCGGTCTTTTTGATATATGTATTTAATAGGTATTTGTACACGTATGGTAACCCTAATCTTCATTTTTCCATTCCCCCCACCTTTCCTTTTAGATAAGCATAGTTTGTTTTCTAAGTCTGTGAGTGTCTTTCTCTGTGGAAATATGTTCATTTGTGTCCGTTGTTAGATAACGCCTATAAGTGATATCATAGGATATGTCTTTTGCTTTCCTCCGACTTACCTCAAGTTCTGTGATTATCTCTGGGCACATCTATGGTGCCTCAAAGAGCAGTGTTTCATTGTTTTCCTTGGCTAATATTCCATTGTGTACGTGGACCACTTTTTCTTTGTCCATTCATCTGGTGATGGACATTTTGGCTGCTCCCGTGTCCTGGATATTGTGAAAATTCCTGCAGTGCAGCTGTTGAAGCCTGTACCTTCTCGACTCTGGACTTCTCAGGTGAGAGGCTCAGCGGTGGGCCTGCTGAATGGAATGGTGGCTCAATTTTTACTTTTAAACGCAGCTCCTTTCTGTTCTCATTATTGGCTGTTACCACTCTACATCTCTCCAGGAGCTAGAGGGTATACATTTCTCTAAATCAACTTCAACATTTATTGTTTTTAGACTTTTACCTAATGGTAGTTGAGATGTGTGAATTGAAATCTTTTGGGAGGTTAGATGTGCATGAGTCTAATAATTCCTGATGTTGAGCTTTTATCCATTTTCCTCTTTTATCAAAATGAGTGAGTAAAACTTACCCCTCCATACTATCTCCTTGAAAAATTTGCCAGTATGAATTTTTTGGCCATTCCCTACCTCCACACAATTGTTTAGGGCAGGTGTCCTTTACAGCCCTGAGTCCTTGTGAATGTTAAGTGACCATTAGCTGTGGGTTTAAAGCTGCTCTTGTGGGAAACAGCCACAAGGCGGTAGCATTTCTACATTTCCTACTCTGGGTTTTTGGGCAACGGAACTTTCCTGGAAATGGTGTTAGTAAGCTGCAAATTAGAGTGGAATGTGCCAGCGCAAAACCCCAAGAGATTATATCTCCTAAATTGTTGTATGTTTTTAAAATTTATTTTTTATTAATTATCAGAGCAAATTTGATAAACATGTAGATTCTCCTAGGTGTACAGTTTCTGGTTCATCCTATCAATGTATCTGTCTATTCCTCTTTGGATCCTTTCCCGTGTATGTTATTATAGAGTGTTGAGTTGACCTCTCTTCGCATTCCATAGGTGTTTTGTGATTATACATTTCATATGTATTAGTACATGTCTGTTAACCCCCATGTCCTAATTCATACATTCCTTACACCTTTCCATTTGGTTAAACATAATTTGGTTTTCTGAATCTATGCGTGTCCTTCTCTTGGAAATTATTTCATGGGTATCCATTTTTAGGTAACGCCTATAAGTGATGTCATAGGATGTCGGTCTTTCGGTTTCTTTCTTACTTCAAGTAGGGTGATTATCTCTGTATCCTTCTATGGTGGTGCCAATGGCACTGTTCCATGCCTTTTCATGGCTACTATTCCATTGTGTACATGGACGACTTCTTCTTGGTGCATTTTTCTGTTGATGGACATTTTGGTTTCTTCCAGGTCTTGGCTATGGTACATGTTGCTGCAGTGCAGGATTGCCAGCCTATGTCTTTTGATTCTGGTCTACTCAGGTGATAGGCCCATCAGTGGGCCTACGAGATCACATGGTAGCTCCATTTTTACCCTTAAGTGCACCTCCATTCTGTTCTCACTACTGGCTGTTACCAGGTTACATCCCACCAGCAGCTAAAGGGTACACGGTTCTCTAAAACCCCTTCAGCATTTATTCTTTGTAGACATTTTTTGCTGATGATCCTTCTGACCCCTGTGAGGTGAACGTTTTTGTACACTGGATTTGCATGGCTTTTATTAATTCCTGATGTTCAGTCTTTTTCCATTCCCTTTCTTTTAACAAAGATAGAAAGAAAGAAAAAGAAACAGAAGACAAATGTGTGTATAATATGCCTCTTGAAACAGTCATTTTGAAATGTGGACGTCTTTTGAATATTTTGGTTGATGTACGACCCCGGGATTTGTTTTCAGGGCAGGTGTGATTTACAGTCCTGCAATTATTTTGAATATCAAGTGACCATTAGGGCTGAGATTAAAGCTGCTGTTGTGTGAAACGGCCACAAGGTGGCAGCAGTTCTCGTTTACCAAATCTGGTTACTAGGGCATCAGAGCCTCAATGGAAGTCGTGTTCTACGTTGTAATTTACAAAGGAATGTGCCAGGAAAAAGGCCCTTAAGCTTATGTCTCCCTACTTCTTGTTCGTTTTTTTAATTTAATTTTTATTTTTTATCACAGCAAGTTTGATTACAATGTTTGGCTTGTTCTAGGTGTGCAAGATGTGGCTCTTTTACACATATACATATGCCTATTCTTCCTGGGATACTTTTCCCATGTACGTTATGACAGAATATTGAGTAGTCTTCTCTTGGTATTCCTTAGGTCTTTGGTCATTATATATTTCACCTGTGTTTGTATATGTCTGTTAACCCCAATATCTTAATGTATCCCATCCTCACACCTCTCCATTGGTGAACCATAAGTTTCCTTAATGAATCTGTGAATGCCCTTCTCTGTGGATATATCTTCACTGGTATCAATTTTTAGGTAACACCTATAAGTGATATCATACGCTATGTGTCTTTCTCTTTCTGACTTACTACAAGTCACGTGATTACCTCTAGACTCATCTACGGTGCTGCAAATGGCATTGTGTCCTTTCTTTCCTTGGCTAGTATTCCATCTGTACATGTACCAGTTCTTCTTTGTCCACTCATCTGTTGATGGGCTTTTTGGTTGCTTCCATGTCTTGGCTATTGTAATACTGCGGCAATGCACATTTGCCTGCCTGTGTCTTTCCAATTCTGTCTTCTTAGGTTATAGGCCCAGGAGTGGGCCTGCTGGATCATATGGTAGCAAAATGTTTACCTTTAAAGGCACCTCCATTCTGTTCTCATTAGTGGCTCTTACCAGGTTACGTCCCACTTAAAGTTGAGGGTAGGCACTTCTCCACAACACCTTCAGCATTTATTGTTTGTAGTTTCTTTGCTGATGTTTCTTCTGACTAGTGTGAGCTGATACCTCTTTGTGGTTGGATTTGCATGTGTCTCATAATCCCTTGAAACTGAGCTTTCTGGCATGTCCTTTCTTTCTTCAAACTGTGAATACAGCTTACGTCTTCAAATTGTTTTCTTGAATTATGTGTGACCTTTAGAAATATTTTGGCCATTACCTCCCTCAAGACATTTTGAGGGCAGGTTTCATTTACAGCCCTCCAGTGCTGGTGCATATGAAGTGACCCTTGGCACAGGTTTTAAAGCTGCTGTTGCAGGTAATGCCCAGCGGGCGGCAACATTTCTGCTTTTCCCAATCTGGTAACTAGGGAAACAGACCTTCCTGGCAGTGGTGTTCCTCGGTCATATATCAGAGCGGAATGTGCCCGGACAAACCCCCAAATGCCGATGTCTCCTTACTTATGTTGGTTTTCTAAATAGAATTTATATATATATATATTTTTGGAGTCATATTCCACTGTGTACATGGACCACTTTTTCTTTGTGCATTCCTCTGTTGATGGACATTTTCGTAGCTTCCAAGTGTTGGCTATGGTCAATATTGCTGGAGTGCAGGATTGCCAGCCTGTGTCTTTTTTTCTTCTTTATCCCAGTACGTGGGCCTCTCACTGCCGTGGCCCCTCCCGTTGCAGGGCACAGGGTCCGGACGCGCAGGCCCAGAAGCCATAGCTCATGGGACCAGCTGCTCCGCTGCATGTGGGATCTTCCCGAACCGGGGCACAAACCCGTGTCCCCTGCATCGGCAGGCGGACTCTCAACCAGTGCGCCAGCAGTGAAGCCCAGCCTGTGTCTTTTTGATTCTCATCCTCTCAGGCGATAGGCCCAGCAGTGGGTATGCTTGATTGAATGGTAGCTCAGTATTTACCTTTTCAAGGCACCTCCTTTGTGTTTTCCTTACTGGCTCTTACCATGTCCCACATTGAACCAAGGGTAGGCATTTCTCCACAACCCCTTCAGCATTGATTGTTTGCAGAATTTTTGCTGATAGCCATTCTGACTGGTGTGAATTGATAGGTTTTTTGTAAATTGGATTTGCATGTCTTTAATTATTCCTAATGTTCAGCATTTTTCCACGCCTTTTTAAATTTCTGTTAAAGAGAAACAGAAAACAACGGAGAGTACAATTAACCTCTTGAAATTGTCTTCTTGGAAGGTTGCCCTCTTTTGAATTTTTTGGTCAGTTTTCGACCCCAGGATTGGTTTTGAGGGCAGGTGTCATTTACAGGCCTGCAATGAGTGTGAATATTTAGTGACCATGAGCACTGGGTTTAAAACTGCTGTTTTGGGAAACGGCCACAAGGCGGCGGCATTTCTCCATTCCCAAATTTGGTTACTACGGCAGCAGAGCGTTTCTGAAAGTCCTGTTCCTAGGTTGTAAATTAAAATGGAATGTGCCAGGAGAAACCCCCATAAGTTTATGTCACATTATTTCTTGTTCGTTGTTTTAGGTTTTTTAATTGGGGTAATGATTAAAATATTGTTTGCCCTAGGTGTACACATTCTGGTTCATTTGTATATTACATTTATATCTATATATATATATATATTCATGTACCTATCCACTTCCCCTGTAAGTTATTGCAGAGTGTTCCATAGACCTCCCTTGCTATATGGTCGGTCTTTTTGATATATGTATTTAATAGGTATTTGTACACGTATGGTAACCCTAATCTTCATTTTTCCATTCCCCCCACCTTTCCTTTTAGATAAGCATAGTTTGTTTTCTAAGTCTGTGAGTGTCTTTCTCTGTGGAAATATGTTCATTTGTGTCCGTTGTTAGATAACGCCTATAAGTGATATCATAGGATATGTCTTTTGCTTTCCTCCGACTTACCTCAAGTTCTGTGATTATCTCTGGGCACATCTATGGTGCCTCAAAGAGCAGTGTTTCATTGTTTTCCTTGGCTAATATTCCATTGTGTACGTGGACCACTTTTTCTTTGTCCATTCATCTGGTGATGGACATTTTGGCTGCTCCCGTGTCCTGGATATTGTGAAAATTCCTGCAGTGCAGCTGTTGAAGCCTGTACCTTCTCGACTCTGGACTTCTCAGGTGAGAGGCTCAGCGGTGGGCCTGCTGAATGGAATGGTGGCTCAATTTTTACTTTTAAACGCAGCTCCTTTCTGTTCTCATTATTGGCTGTTACCACTCTACATCTCTCCAGGAGCTAGAGGGTATACATTTCTCTAAATCAACTTCAACATTTATTGTTTTTAGACTTTTACCTAATGGTAGTTGAGATGTGTGAATTGAAATCTTTTGGGAGGTTAGATGTGCATGAGTCTAATAATTCCTGATGTTGAGCTTTTATCCATTTTCCTCTTTTATCAAAATGAGTGAGTAAAACTTACCCCTCCATACTATCTCCTTGAAAAATTTGCCAGTATGAATTTTTTGGCCATTCCCTACCTCCACACAATTGTTTAGGGCAGGTGTCCTTTACAGCCCTGAGTCCTTGTGAATGTTAAGTGACCATTAGCTGTGGGTTTAAAGCTGCTCTTGTGGGAAACAGCCACAAGGCGGTAGCATTTCTACATTTCCTACTCTGGGTTTTTGGGCAACGGAACTTTCCTGGAAATGGTGTTAGTAAGCTGCAAATTAGAGTGGAATGTGCCAGCGCAAAACCCCAAGAGATTATATCTCCTAAATTGTTGTATGTTTTTAAAATTTATTTTTTATTAATTATCAGAGCAAATTTGATAAACATGTAGATTCTCCTAGGTGTACAGTTTCTGGTTCATCCTATCAATGTATCTGTCTATTCCTCTTTGGATCCTTTCCCGTGTATGTTATTATAGAGTGTTGAGTTGACCTCTCTTCGCATTCCATAGGTGTTTTGTGATTATACATTTCATATGTATTAGTACATGTCTGTTAACCCCCATGTCCTAATTCATACATTCCTTACACCTTTCCATTTGGTTAAACATAATTTGGTTTTCTGAATCTATGCGTGTCCTTCTCTTGGAAATTATTTCATGGGTATCCATTTTTAGGTAACGCCTATAAGTGATGTCATAGGATGTCGGTCTTTCGGTTTCTTTCTTACTTCAAGTAGGGTGATTATCTCTGTATCCTTCTATGGTGGTGCCAATGGCACTGTTCCATGCCTTTTCATGGCTACTATTCCATTGTGTACATGGACGACTTCTTCTTGGTGCATTTTTCTGTTGATGGACATTTTGGTTTCTTCCAGGTCTTGGCTATGGTACATGTTGCTGCAGTGCAGGATTGCCAGCCTATGTCTTTTGATTCTGGTCTACTCAGGTGATAGGCCCATCAGTGGGCCTACGAGATCACATGGTAGCTCCATTTTTACCCTTAAGTGCACCTCCATTCTGTTCTCACTACTGGCTGTTACCAGGTTACATCCCACCAGCAGCTAAAGGGTACACGGTTCTCTAAAACCCCTTCAGCATTTATTCTTTGTAGACATTTTTTGCTGATGATCCTTCTGACCCCTGTGAGGTGAACGTTTTTGTACACTGGATTTGCATGGCTTTTATTAATTCCTGATGTTCAGTCTTTTTCCATTCCCTTTCTTTTAACAAAGATAGAAAGAAAGAAAAAGAAACAGAAGACAAATGTGTGTATAATATGCCTCTTGAAACAGTCATTTTGAAATGTGGACGTCTTTTGAATATTTTGGTTGATGTACGACCCCGGGATTTGTTTTCAGGGCAGGTGTGATTTACAGTCCTGCAATTATTTTGAATATCAAGTGACCATTAGGGCTGAGATTAAAGCTGCTGTTGTGTGAAACGGCCACAAGGTGGCAGCAGTTCTCGTTTACCAAATCTGGTTACTAGGGCATCAGAGCCTCAATGGAAGTCGTGTTCTACGTTGTAATTTACAAAGGAATGTGCCAGGAAAAAGGCCCTTAAGCTTATGTCTCCCTACTTCTTGTTCGTTTTTTTAATTTAATTTTTATTTTTTATCACAGCAAGTTTGATTACAATGTTTGGCTTGTTCTAGGTGTGCAAGATGTGGCTCTTTTACACATATACATATGCCTATTCTTCCTGGGATACTTTTCCCATGTACGTTATGACAGAATATTGAGTAGTCTTCTCTTGGTATTCCTTAGGTCTTTGGTCATTATATATTTCACCTGTGTTTGTATATGTCTGTTAACCCCAATATCTTAATGTATCCCATCCTCACACCTCTCCATTGGTGAACCATAAGTTTCCTTAATGAATCTGTGAATGCCCTTCTCTGTGGATATATCTTCACTGGTATCAATTTTTAGGTAACACCTATAAGTGATATCATACGCTATGTGTCTTTCTCTTTCTGACTTACTACAAGTCACGTGATTACCTCTAGACTCATCTACGGTGCTGCAAATGGCATTGTGTCCTTTCTTTCCTTGGCTAGTATTCCATCTGTACATGTACCAGTTCTTCTTTGTCCACTCATCTGTTGATGGGCTTTTTGGTTGCTTCCATGTCTTGGCTATTGTAATACTGCGGCAATGCACATTTGCCTGCCTGTGTCTTTCCAATTCTGTCTTCTTAGGTTATAGGCCCAGGAGTGGGCCTGCTGGATCATATGGTAGCAAAATGTTTACCTTTAAAGGCACCTCCATTCTGTTCTCATTAGTGGCTCTTACCAGGTTACGTCCCACTTAAAGTTGAGGGTAGGCACTTCTCCACAACACCTTCAGCATTTATTGTTTGTAGTTTCTTTGCTGATGTTTCTTCTGACTAGTGTGAGCTGATACCTCTTTGTGGTTGGATTTGCATGTGTCTCATAATCCCTTGAAACTGAGCTTTCTGGCATGTCCTTTCTTTCTTCAAACTGTGAATACAGCTTACGTCTTCAAATTGTTTTCTTGAATTATGTGTGACCTTTAGAAATATTTTGGCCATTACCTCCCTCAAGACATTTTGAGGGCAGGTTTCATTTACAGCCCTCCAGTGCTGGTGCATATGAAGTGACCCTTGGCACAGGTTTTAAAGCTGCTGTTGCAGGTAATGCCCAGCGGGCGGCAACATTTCTGCTTTTCCCAATCTGGTAACTAGGGAAACAGACCTTCCTGGCAGTGGTGTTCCTCGGTCATATATCAGAGCGGAATGTGCCCGGACAAACCCCCAAATGCCGATGTCTCCTTACTTATGTTGGTTTTCTAAATAGAATTTATATATATATATATTTTTGGAGTCATATTCCACTGTGTACATGGACCACTTTTTCTTTGTGCATTCCTCTGTTGATGGACATTTTCGTAGCTTCCAAGTGTTGGCTATGGTCAATATTGCTGGAGTGCAGGATTGCCAGCCTGTGTCTTTTTTTCTTCTTTATCCCAGTACGTGGGCCTCTCACTGCCGTGGCCCCTCCCGTTGCAGGGCACAGGGTCCGGACGCGCAGGCCCAGAAGCCATAGCTCATGGGACCAGCTGCTCCGCTGCATGTGGGATCTTCCCGAACCGGGGCACAAACCCGTGTCCCCTGCATCGGCAGGCGGACTCTCAACCAGTGCGCCAGCAGTGAAGCCCAGCCTGTGTCTTTTTGATTCTCATCCTCTCAGGCGATAGGCCCAGCAGTGGGTATGCTTGATTGAATGGTAGCTCAGTATTTACCTTTTCAAGGCACCTCCTTTGTGTTTTCCTTACTGGCTCTTACCATGTCCCACATTGAACCAAGGGTAGGCATTTCTCCACAACCCCTTCAGCATTGATTGTTTGCAGAATTTTTGCTGATAGCCATTCTGACTGGTGTGAATTGATAGGTTTTTTGTAAATTGGATTTGCATGTCTTTAATTATTCCTAATGTTCAGCATTTTTCCACGCCTTTTTAAATTTCTGTTAAAGAGAAACAGAAAACAACGGAGAGTACAATTAACCTCTTGAAATTGTCTTCTTGGAAGGTTGCCCTCTTTTGAATTTTTTGGTCAGTTTTCGACCCCAGGATTGGTTTTGAGGGCAGGTGTCATTTACAGGCCTGCAATGAGTGTGAATATTTAGTGACCATGACCACTGGGTTTAAAACTGCTGTTTTGGGAAACGGCCACAAGGCGGCGGCATTTCTCCATTCCCAAATTTGGTTACTATGGCAGCAGAGCGTTTCTGAAAGTCCTGTTCCTAGGTTGTAAATTAAAATGGAATGTGCCAGGAGAAACCCCCATAAGTTTATGTCACATTATTTCTTGTTCGTTGTTTTAGGATTTTTAATTGGGGTAATGATTAAAATATTGTTTGCCCTAGGTGTACACATTCTGGTTCATTTGTATATTACATTTATATCTATATATATATATATATTCATGTACCTATCCACTTCCCCTGTAAGTTATTGCAGAGTGTTCCATAGACCTCCCTTGCTATATGGTCGGTCTTTTTGATATATGTATTTAATAGGTATTTGTACACGTATGGTAACCCTAATCTTCATTTTTCCATTCCCCCCACCTTTCCTTTTAGATAAGCATAGTTTGTTTTCTAAGTCTGTGAGTGTCTTTCTCTGTGGAAATATGTTCATTTGTGTCCGTTGTTAGATAACGCCTATAAGTGATATCATAGGATATGTCTTTTGCTTTCCTCCGACTTACCTCAAGTTCTGTGATTATCTCTGGGCACATCTATGGTGCCTCAAAGAGCAGTGTTTCATTGTTTTCCTTGGCTAATATTCCATTGTGTACGTGGACCACTTTTTCTTTGTCCATTCATCTGGTGATGGACATTTTGGCTGCTCCCGTGTCCTGGATATTGTGAAAATTCCTGCAGTGCAGCTGTTGAAGCCTGTACCTTCTCGACTCTGGGCTTCTCAGGTGAGAGGCTCAGCGGTGGGCCTGCTGAATGGAATGGTGGCTCAATTTTTACTTTTAAATGCAGCTCCTTTCTGTTCTCATTATTGGCTGTTACCACTCTACATCTCTCCAGGAGCTAGAGGGTATACATTTCTCTAAATCAACTTCAACATTTATTGTTTTTAGACTTTTACCTAATGGTAGTTGAGATGTGTGAATTGAAATCTTTTGGGAGGTTAGATGTGCATGAGTCTAATAATTCCTGATGTTGAGCTTTTATCCATTTTCCTCTTTTATCAAAATGAGTGAGTAAAACTTACCCCTCCATACTATCTCCTTGAAAAATTTGCCAGTATGAATTTTTTGGCCATTCCCTACCTCCACACAATTGTTTAGGGCAGGTGTCCTTTACAGCCCTGAGTCCTTGTGAATATTAAGTGACCATTAGCTGTGGGTTTAAAGCTGCTCTTGTGGGAAACAGCCACAAGGCGGTAGCATTTCTACATTTCCTACTCTGGGTTTTTGGGCAACGGAACTTTCCTGGAAATGGTGTTAGTAAGCTGCAAATTAGAGTGGAATGTGCCAGCGCAAAACCCCAAGAGATTATACCTCCTAAATTGTTGTATGTTTTTAAAATTTATTTTTTATTAATTATCAGAGCAAATTTGATAAACATGTAGATTCTCCTAGGTGTACAGTTTCTGGTTCATCCTATCAATGTATCTGTCTATTCCTCTTTGGATCCTTTCCCGTGTATGTTATTATAGAGTGTTGAGTTGACCTCTCTTCGCATTCCATAGGTGTTTTGTGATTATACATTTCATATGTATTAGTACATGTCTGTTAACCCCCATGTCCTAATTCATACATTCCTTACACCTTTCCATTTGGTTAAACATAATTTGGTTTTCTGAATCTATGCGTGTCCTTCTCTTGGAAATTATTTCATGGGTATCCATTTTTAGGTAACGCCTATAAGTGATGTCATAGGATGTCGGTCTTTCGGTTTCTTTCTTACTTCAAGTAGGGTGATTATCTCTGTATCCTTCTATGGTGGTGCCAATGGCACTGTTCCATGCCTTTTCATGGCTACTATTCCATTGTGTACATGGACGACTTCTTCTTGGTGCATTTTTCTGTTGATGGACATTTTGGTTTCTTCCAGGTCTTGGCTATGGTACATGTTGCTGCAGTGCAGGATTGCCAGCCTATGTCTTTTGATTCTGGTCTACTCAGGTGATAGGCCCATCAGTGGGCCTACGAGATCACATGGTAGCTCCATTTTTACCCTTAAGTGCACCTCCATTCTGTTCTCACTACTGGCTGTTACCAGGTTACATCCCACCAGCAGCTAAAGGGTACACGGTTCTCTAAAACCCCTTCAGCATTTATTCTTTGTAGACATTTTTTGCTGATGATCCTTCTGACCCCTGTGAGGTGAACGTTTTTGTACACTGGATTTGCATGGCTTTTATTAATTCCTGATGTTCAGTCTTTTTCCATTCCCTTTCTTTTAACAAAGATAGAAAGAAAGAAAAAGAAACAGAAGACAAATGTGTGTATAATATGCCTCTTGAAACAGTCATTTTGAAATGTGGATGTCTTTTGAATATTTTGGTTGATGTACGACCCCGGGATTTGTTTTCAGGGCAGGTGTGATTTACAGTCCTGCAATTATTTTGAATATCAAGTGACCATTAGGGCTGAGATTAAAGCTGCTGTTGTGTGAAACGGCCACAAGGTGGCAGCAGTTCTCGTTTACCAAATCTGGTTACTAGGGCATCAGAGCCTCAATGGAAGTCGTGTTCTACGTTGTAATTTACAAAGGAATGTGCCAGGAAAAAGGCCCTTAAGCTTATGTCTCCCTACTTCTTGTTCGTTTTTTTAATTTAATTTTTATTTTTTATCACAGCAAGTTTGATTACAATGTTCGGCTTGTTCTAGGTGTGCAAGATGTGGCTCTTTTACACATATACATATGCCTATTCTTCCTGGGATACTTTTCCCATGTACGTTATGACAGAATATTGAGTAGTCTTCTCTTGGTATTCCTTAGGTCTTTGGTCATTATATATTTCACCTGTGTTTGTATATGTCTGTTAACCCCAATATCTTAATGTATCCCATCCTCACACCTCTCCATTGGTGAACCATAAGTTTCCTTAATGAATCTGTGAATGCCCTTCTCTGTGGATATATCTTCACTGGTATCAATTTTTAGGTAACACCTATAAGTGATATCATACGCTATGTGTCTTTCTCTTTCTGACTTACTACAAGTCACGTGATTACCTCTAGACTCATCTACGGTGCTGCAAATGGCATTGTGTCCTTTCTTTCCTTGGCTAGTATTCCATCTGTACATGTACCAGTTCTTCTTTGTCCACTCATCTGTTGATGGGCTTTTTGGTTGCTTCCATGTCTTGGCTATTGTAATACTGCGGCAATGCACATTTGCCTGCCTGTGTCTTTCCAATTCTGTCTTCTTAGGTTATAGGCCCAGGAGTGGGCCTGCTGGATCATATGGTAGCAAAATGTTTACCTTTAAAGGCACCTCCATTCTGTTCTCATTAGTGGCTCTTACCAGGTTACGTCCCACTTAAAGTTGAGGGTAGGCACTTCTCCACAACACCTTCAGCATTTATTGTTTGTAGTTTCTTTGCTGATGTTTCTTCTGACTAGTGTGAGCTGATACCTCTTTGTGGTTGGATTTGCATGTGTCTCATAATCCCTTGAAACTGAGCTTTCTGGCATGTCCTTTCTTTCTTCAAACTGTGAATACAGCTTACGTCTTCAAATTGTTTTCTTGAATTATGTGTGACCTTTAGAAATATTTTGGCCATTACCTCCCTCAAGACATTTTGAGGGCAGGTTTCATTTACAGCCCTCCAGTGCTGGTGCATATGAAGTGACCCTTGGCACAGGTTTTAAAGCTGCTGTTGCAGGTAATGCCCAGCGGGCGGCAACATTTCTGCTTTTCCCAATCTGGTAACTAGGGAAACAGACCTTCCTGGCAGTGGTGTTCCTCGGTCATATATCAGAGCGGAATGTGCCCGGACAAACCCCCAAATGCCGATGTCTCCTTACTTATGTTGGTTTTCTAAATAGAATTTATATATATATATATTTTTGGAGTCATATTCCACTGTGTACATGGACCACTTTTTCTTTGTGCATTCCTCTGTTGATGGACATTTTCGTAGCTTCCAAGTGTTGGCTATGGTCAATATTGCTGGAGTGCAGGATTGCCAGCCTGTGTCTTTTTTCTTCTTTATCCCAGTACGTGGGCCTCTCACTGCCGTGGCCCCTCCCGTTGCAGGGCACAGGGTCCGGACGCGCAGGCCCAGAAGCCATAGCTCATGGGACCAGCTGCTCCGCTGCATGTGGGATCTTCCCGAACCGGGGCACAAACCCGTGTCCCCTGCATCGGCAGGCGGACTCTCAACCAGTGCGCCAGCAGTGAAGCCCAGCCTGTGTCTTTTTGATTCTCATCCTCTCAGGCGATAGGCCCAGCAGTGGGTATGCTTGATTGAATGGTAGCTCAGTATTTACCTTTTCAAGGCACCTCCTTTGTGTTTTCCTTACTGGCTCTTACCATGTCCCACATTGAACCAAGGGTAGGCATTTCTCCACAACCCCTTCAGCATTGATTGTTTGCAGAATTTTTGCTGATAGCCATTCTGACTGGTGTGAATTGATAGTTTTTTGTAAATTGGATTTGCATGTCTTTAATTATTCCTAATGTTCAGCATTTTTCCACGCCTTTTTAAATTTCTGTTAAAGAGAAACAGAAAACAACGGAGAGTACAATTAACCTCTTGAAATTGTCTTCTTGGAAGGTTGCCCTCTTTTGAATTTTTTGGTCAGTTTTCGACCCCAGGATTGGTTTTGAGGGCAGGTGTCATTTACAGGCCTGCAATGAGTGTGAATATTTAGTGACCATGACCACTGGGTTTAAAACTGCTGTTTTGGGAAACGGCCACAAGGCGGCGGCATTTCTCCATTCCCAAATTTGGTTACTATGGCAGCAGAGCGTTTCTGAAAGTCCTGTTCCTAGGTTGTAAATTAAAATGGAATGTGCCAGGAGAAACCCCCATAAGTTTATGTCACATTATTTCTTGTTCGTTGTTTTAGGATTTTTAATTGGGGTAATGATTAAAATATTGTTTGCCCTAGGTGTACACATTCTGGTTCATTTGTATGTTACATTTATATCTATATATATATATATATTCATGTACCTATCCACTTCCCCTGTAAGTTATTGCAGAGTGTTCCATAGACCTCCCTTGCTATATGGTCGGTCTTTTTGATATATGTATTTAATAGGTATTTGTACACGTATGGTAACCCTAATCTTCATTTTTCCATTCCCCCCACCTTTCCTTTTAGATAAGCATAGTTTGTTTTCTAAGTCTGTGAGTGTCTTTCTCTGTGGAAATATGTTCATTTGTGTCCGTTGTTAGATAACGCCTATAAGTGATATCATAGGATATGTCTTTTGCTTTCCTCCGACTTACCTCAAGTTCTGTGATTATCTCTGGGCACATCTATGGTGCCTCAAAGAGCAGTGTTTCATTGTTTTCCTTGGCTAATATTCCATTGTGTACGTGGACCACTTTTTCTTTGTCCATTCATCTGGTGATGGACATTTTGGCTGCTCCCGTGTCCTGGATATTGTGAAAATTCCTGCAGTGCAGCTGTTGAAGCCTGTACCTTCTCGACTCTGGACTTCTCAGGTGAGAGGCTCAGCGGTGGGCCTGCTGAATGGAATGGTGGCTCAATTTTTACTTTTAAACGCAGCTCCTTTCTGTTCTCATTATTGGCTGTTACCACTCTACATCTCTCCAGGAGCTAGAGGGTATACATTTCTCTAAATCAACTTCAACATTTATTGTTTTTAGACTTTTACCTAATGGTAGTTGAGATGTGTGAATTGAAATCTTTTTGGAGGTTAGATGTGCATGAGTCTAATAATTCCTGATGTTGAGCTTTTATCCATTTTCCTCTTTTATCAAAATGAGTGAGTAAAACTTACCCCTCCATACTATCTCCTTGAAAAATTTGCCAGTATGAATTTTTTGGCCATTCCCTACCTCCACACAATTGTTTAGGGCAGGTGTCCTTTACAGCCCTGAGTCCTTGTGAATATTAAGTGACCATTAGCTGTGGGTTTAAAGCTGCTCTTGTGGGAAACAGCCACAAGGCGGTAGCATTTCTACATTTCCTACTCTGGGTTTTTGGGCAACGGAACTTTCCTGGAAATGGTGTTAGTAAGCTGCAAATTAGAGTGGAATGTGCCAGCGCAAAACCCCAAGAGATTATATCTCCTAAATTGTTGTATGTTTTTAAAATTTATTTTTTATTAATTATCAGAGCAAATTTGATAAACATGTAGATTCTCCTAGGTGTACAGTTTCTGGTTCATCCTATCAATGTATCTGTCTATTCCTCTTTGGATCCTTTCCCGTGTATGTTATTATAGAGTGTTGAGTTGACCTCTCTTCGCATTCCATAGGTGTTTTGTGATTATACATTTCATATGTATTAGTACATGTCTGTTAACCCCCATGTCCTAATTCATACATTCCTTACACCTTTCCATTTGGTTAAACATAATTTGGTTTTCTGAATCTATGCGTGTCCTTCTCTTGGAAATTATTTCATGGGTATCCATTTTTAGGTAACGCCTATAAGTGATGTCATAGGATGTCGGTCTTTCGGTTTCTTTCTTACTTCAAGTAGGGTGATTATCTCTGTATCCTTCTATGGTGGTGCCAATGGCACTGTTCCATGCCTTTTCATGGCTACTATTCCATTGTGTACATGGACGACTTCTTCTTGGTGCATTTTTCTGTTGATGGACATTTTGGTTTCTTCCAGGTCTTGGCTATGGTACATGTTGCTGCAGTGCAGGATTGCCAGCCTATGTCTTTTGATTCTGGTCTACTCAGGTGATAGGCCCATCAGTGGGCCTACGAGATCACATGGTAGCTCCATTTTTACCCTTAAGCGCACCTCCATTCTGTTCTCACTACTGGCTGTTACCAGGTTACATCCCACCAGCAGCTAAAGGGTACACGGTTCTCTAAAACCCCTTCAGCATTTATTCTTTGTAGACATTTTTTGCTGATGATCCTTCTGACCCCTGTGAGGTGAACGTTTTTGTACACTGGATTTGCATGGCTTTTATTAATTCCTGATGTTCAGTCTTTTTCCATTCCCTTTCTTTTAACAAAGATAGAAAGAAAGAAAAAGAAACAGAAGACAAATGTGCATAAAATATGCCTCTTGAAACAGTCATTTTGAAATGTGGACGTCTTTTGAATATTTTGGTTGATGTACGACCCCGGGATTTGTTTTCAGGGCAGGTGTGATTTACAGTCCTGCAATTATTTCGAATATCAAGTGACCATTAGGGCTGAGATTAAAGCTGCTGTTGTGTGAAACGGCCACAAGGTGGCAGCAGTTCTCGTTTACCAAATCTGGTTACTAGGGCATCAGAGCCTCAATGGAAGTCGTGTTCTACGTTGTAATTTAGAACGGAATGTGCCAGGGAAAAGGCCCTTAAGCTTATGTCTCCCTACTTCTTGTTCGTTTTTTTAATTTAATTTTTATTTTTTATCACAGCAAGTTTGATTACAATGTTCGGCTTGTTCTAGGTGTGCAAGATGTGGCTCTTTTACACATATACATATGCCTATTCTTCCTGGGATACTTTTCCCATGTACGTTATGACAGAATATTGAGTAGTCTTCTCTTGGTATTCCTTAGGTCTTTGGTCATTATATATTTCACCTGTGGTTGTATATGTCTGTTAACCCCAATATCTTAATGTATCCCATCCTCACACCTCTCCATTGGTGAACCATAAGTTTCCTTAATGAATCTGTGAATGCCCTTCTCTGTGGATATATCTTCACTGGTATCAATTTTTAGGTAACACCTATAAGTGATATCATACGCTATGTGTCTTTCTCTTTCTGACTTACTACAAGTCACGTGATTACCTCTAGACTCATCTACGGTGCTGCAAATGGCATTGTGTCCTTTCTTTCCTTGGCTAGTATTCCATCTGTACATGTACCAGTTCTTCTTTGTCCACTCATCTGTTGATGGGCTTTTTGGTTGCTTCCATGTCTTGGCTATTGTAATACTGCGGCAATGCACATTTGCCTGCCTGTGTCTTTCCAATTCTGTCTTCTTAGGTTATAGGCCCAGGAGTGGGCCTGCTGGATCATATGGTAGCAAAATGTTTACCTTTAAAGGCACCTCCATTCTGTTCTCATTAGTGGCTCTTACCAGGTTACATCCCACTTAAAGTTGAGGGTAGGCACTTCTCCACAACACCTTCAGCATTTATTGTTTGTAGTTTCTTTGCTGATGTTTCTTCTGACTAGTGTGAGCTGATACCTCTTTGTGGTTGGATTTGCATGTGTCTCATAATCCCTTGAAACTGAGCTTTCTGGCATGTCCTTTCTTTCTTCAAACTGTGAATACAGCTTACGTCTTCAAATTGTTTTCTTGAATTATGTGTGACCTTTAGAAATATTTTGGCCATTACCTCCCTCAAGACATTTTGAGGGCAGGTTTCATTTACAGCCCTCCAGTGCTGGTGCATATGAAGTGACCCTTGGCACAGGTTTTAAAGCTGCTGTTGCAGGTAATGCCCAGCGGGCGGCAACATTTCTGCTTTTCCCAATCTGGTAACTAGGGAAACAGACCTTCCTGGCAGTGGTGTTCCTCGGTCATATATCAGAGCGGAATGTGCCCGGACAAACCCCCAAATGCCGATGTCTCCTTACTTATGTTGGTTTTCTAAATAGAATTTATATATATATATATTTTGGGAGTCATATTCCACTGTGTACATGGACCACTTTTTCTTTGTGCATTCCTCTGTTGATGGACATTTTCGTAGCTTCCAAGTGTTGGCTATGGTCAATATTGCTGGAGTGCAGGATTGCCAGCCTGTGTCTTTTTTTCTTCTTTATCCCAGTACGTGGGCCTCTCACTGCCGTGGCCCCTCCCGTTGCAGGGCACAGGGTCCGGACGCGCAGGCCCAGAAGCCATAGCTCATGGGACCAGCTGCTCCGCTGCATGTGGGATCTTCCCGAACCGGGGCACAAACCCGTGTCCCCTGCATCGGCAGGCGGACTCTCAACCAGTGCGCCAGCAGTGAAGCCCAGCCTGTGTCTTTTTGATTCTCATCCTCTCAGGCGATAGGCCCAGCAGTGGGTATGCTTGATTGAATGGTAGCTCAGTATTTACCTTTTCAAGGCACCTCCTTTGTGTTTTCCTTACTGGCTCTTACCATGTCCCACATTGAACCAAGGGTAGGCATTTCTCCACAACCCCTTCAGCATTGATTGTTTGCAGAATTTTTGCTGATAGCCATTCTGACTGGTGTGAATTGATAGGTTTTTTGTAAATTGGATTTGCATGTCTTTAATTATTCCTAATGTTCAGCATTTTTCCACGCCTTTTTAAATTTCTGTTAAAGAGAAACAGAAAACAACGGAGAGTACAATTAACCTCTTGAAATTGTCTTCTTGGAAGGTTGCCCTCTTTTGAATTTTTTGGTCAGTTTTCGACCCCAGGATTGGTTTTGAGGGCAGGTGTCATTTACAGGCCTGCAATGAGTGTGAATATTTAGTGACCATGAGCACTGGGTTTAAAACTGCTGTTTTGGGAAACGGCCACAAGGCGGCGGCATTTCTCCATTCCCAAATTTGGTTACTATGGCAGCAGAGCGTTTCTGAAAGTCCTGTTCCTAGGTTGTAAATTAAAATGGAATGTGCCAGGAGAAACCCCCATAAGTTTATGTCACATTATTTCTTGTTCGTTGTTTTAGGATTTTTAATTGGGGTAATGATTAAAATATTGTTTGCCCTAGGTGTACACATTCTGGTTCATTTGTATATTACATTTATATCTATATATATATATATATTCATGTACCTATCCACTTCCCCTGTAAGTTATTGCAGAGTGTTCCATAGACCTCCCTTGCTATATGGTCGGTCTTTTTGATATATGTATTTAATAGGTATTTGTACACGTATGGTAACCCTAATCTTCATTTTTCCATTCCCCCCACCTTTCCTTTTAGATAAGCATAGTTTGTTTTCTAAGTCTGTGAGTGTCTTTCTCTGTGGAAATATGTTCATTTGTGTCCGTTGTTAGATAACGCCTATAAGTGATATCATAGGATATGTCTTTTGCTTTCCTCCGACTTACCTCAAGTTCTGTGATTATCTCTGGGCACATCTATGGTGCCTCAAAGAGCAGTGTTTCATTGTTTTCCTTGGCTAATATTCCATTGTGTACGTGGACCACTTTTTCTTTGTCCATTCATCTGGTGATGGACATTTTGGCTGCTCCCGTGTCCTGGATATTGTGAAAATTCCTGCAGTGCAGCTGTTGAAGCCTGTACCTTCTCGACTCTGGACTTCTCAGGTGAGAGGCTCAGCGGTGGGCCTGCTGAATGGAATGGTGGCTCAATTTTTACTTTTAAACGCAGCTCCTTTCTGTTCTCATTATTGGCTGTTACCACTCTACATCTCTCCAGGAGCTAGAGGGTATACATTTCTCTAAATCAACTTCAACATTTATTGTTTTTAGACTTTTACCTAATGGTAGTTGAGATGTGTGAATTGAAATCTTTTTGGAGGTTAGATGTGCATGAGTCTAATAATTCCTGATGTTGAGCTTTTATCCATTTTCCTCTTTTATCAAAATGAGTGAGTAAAACTTACCCCTCCATACTATCTCCTTGAAAAATTTGCCAGTATGAATTTTTTGGCCATTCCCTACCTCCACACAATTGTTTAGGGCAGGTGTCCTTTACAGCCCTGAGTCCTTGTGAATATTAAGTGACCATTAGCTGTGGGTTTAAAGCTGCTCTTGTGGGAAACAGCCACAAGGCGGTAGCATTTCTACATTTCCTACTCTGGGTTTTTGGGCAACGGAACTTTCCTGGAAATGGTGTTAGTAAGCTGCAAATTAGAGTGGAATGTGCCAGCGCAAAACCCCAAGAGATTATATCTCCTAAATTGTTGTATGTTTTTAAAATTTATTTTTTATTAATTATCAGAGCAAATTTGATAAACATGTAGATTCTCCTAGGTGTACAGTTTCTGGTTCATCCTATCAATGTATCTGTCTATTCCTCTTTGGATCCTTTCCCGTGTATGTTATTATAGAGTGTTGAGTTGACCTCTCTTCGCATTCCATAGGTGTTTTGTGATTATACATTTCATATGTATTAGTACATGTCTGTTAACCCCCATGTCCTAATTCATACATTCCTTACACCTTTCCATTTGGTTAAACATAATTTGGTTTTCTGAATCTATGCGTGTCCTTCTCTTGGAAATTATTTCATGGGTATCCATTTTTAGGTAACGCCTATAAGTGATGTCATAGGATGTCGGTCTTTCGGTTTCTTTCTTACTTCAAGTAGGGTGATTATCTCTGTATCCTTCTATGGTGGTGCCAATGGCACTGTTCCATGCCTTTTCATGGCTACTATTCCATTGTGTACATGGACGACTTCTTCTTGGTGCATTTTTCTGTTGATGGACATTTTGGTTTCTTCCAGGTCTTGGCTATGGTACATGTTGCTGCAGTGCAGGATTGCCAGCCTATGTCTTTTGATTCTGGTCTACTCAGGTGATAGGCCCATCAGTGGGCCTACGAGATCACATGGTAGCTCCATTTTTACCCTTAAGCGCACCTCCATTCTGTTCTCACTACTGGCTGTTACCAGGTTACATCCCACCAGCAGCTAAAGGGTACACGGTTCTCTAAAACCCCTTCAGCATTTATTCTTTGTAGACATTTTTTGCTGATGATCCTTCTGACCCCTGTGAGGTGAACGTTTTTGTACACTGGATTTGCATGGCTTTTATTAATTCCTGATGTTCAGTCTTTTTCCATTCCCTTTCTTTTAACAAAGATAGAAAGAAAGAAAAAGAAACAGAAGACAAATGTGCATAAAATATGCCTCTTGAAACAGTCATTTTGAAATGTGGACGTCTTTTGAATATTTTGGTTGATGTACGACCCCGGGATTTGTTTTCAGGGCAGGTGTGATTTACAGTCCTGCAATTATTTTGAATATCAAGTGACCATTAGGGCTGAGATTAAAGCTGCTGTTGTGTGAAACGGCCACAAGGTGGCAGCAGTTCTCGTTTACCAAATCTGGTTACTAGGGCATCAGAGCCTCAATGGAAGTCGTGTTCTACGTTGTAATTTAGAACGGAATGTGCCAGGAAAAAGGCCCTTAAGTTTATGTCTCCCTACTTCTTGTTCGTTTTTTTAATTTAATTTTTATTTTTTATCACAGCAAGTTTGATTACAATGTTTGGCTTGTTCTAGGTGTGCAAGATGTGGCTCTTTTACACATATACATATGCCTATTCTTCCTGGGATACTTTTCCCATGTACGTTATGACAGAATATTGAGTAGTCTTCTCTTGGTATTCCTTAGGTCTTTGGTCATTATATACTTCACCTGTGGTTGTATATGTCTGTTACCCCCAATATCCTAATGTATCCCATCCTCACACCTCTCCATTGGTGAACCATAAGTTTCCTTAATGAATCTGTGAATGCCCTTCTCTGTGGATATATCTTCACTGGTATCAATTTTTAGGTAACACCTATAAGTGATATCATACGCTATGTGTCTTTCTCTTTCTGACTTACGACAAGTCACGTGATTACCTCTAGACTCATCTACGGTGCTGCAAATGGCATTGTGTCCTTTCTTTCCTTGGCTAGTATTCCATCTGTACATGTACCAGTTCTTCTTTGTCCACTCATCTGTTGATGGACTTTTTGGTTGCTTCCATGTCTTGGCTATTGTAATACTGCGGCAATGCACATTTGCCTGCCTGTGTCTTTCCAATTCTGTCTTCTTAGGTTATAGGCCCAGGAGTGGGCCTGCTGCATCATATGGTAGCAAAATGTTTACCTTTAAAGGCACCTCCATTCTGTTCTCATTAGTGGCTCTTACCAGGTTACGTCCCACTTAAAGTTGAGGGTAGGCACTTCTCCACAACACCTTCAGCATTTATTGTTTGTAGTTTCTTTGCTGATGTTTCTTCTGACTAGTGTGAGCTGATACCTCTTTGTGGTTGGATTTGCATGTGTCTCATAATCCCTTGAAACTGAGCTTTCTGGCATGTCCTTTCTTTCTTCAAACTGTGAATACAGCTTACGTCTTCAAATTGTTTTCTTGAATTATGTGTGACCTTTAGAAATATTTTGGCCATTACCTCCCTCAAGACATTTTGAGGGCAGGTTTCATTTACAGCCCTCCAGTGCTGGTGCATATGAAGTGACCCTTGGCACAGGTTTTAAAGCTGCTGTTGCAGGTAATGCCCAGCGGGCGGCAACATTTCTGCTTTTCCCAATCTGGTAACTAGGGAAACAGACCTTCCTGGCAGTGGTGTTCCTCGGTCATATATCAGAGCGGAATGTGCCCGGACAAACCCCCAAATGCCGATGTCTCCTTACTTATGTTGGTTTTCTAAATAGAATTTATATATATATATATTTTGGGAGTCATATTCCACTGTGTACATGGACCACTTTTTCTTTGTGCATTCCTCTGTTGATGGACATTTTCGTAGCTTCCAAGTGTTGGCTATGGTCAATATTGCTGGAGTGCAGGATTGCCAGCCTGTGTCTTTTTTTCTTCTTTATCCCAGTACGTGGGCCTCTCACTGCCGTGGCCCCTCCCGTTGCAGGGCACAGGGTCCGGACGCGCAGGCCCAGAAGCCATAGCTCATGGGACCAGCTGCTCCGCTGCATGTGGGATCTTCCCGAACCGGGGCACAAACCCGTGTCCCCTGCATCGGCAGGCGGACTCTCAACCAGTGCGCCTGCAGTGAAGCCCAGCCTGTGTCTTTTTGATTCTCATCCTCTCAGGCGATAGGCCCAGCAGTGGGTATGCTTGATTGAATGGTAGCTCAGTATTTACCTTTTCAAGGCACCTCCTTTGTGTTTTCCTTACTGGCTCTTACCATGTCCCACATTGAACCAAGGGTAGGCATTTCTCCACAACCCCTTCAGCATTGATTGTTTGCAGAATTTTTGCTGATAGCCATTCTGACTGGTGTGAATTGATAGGTTTTTTGTAAATTGGATTTGCATGTCTTTAATTATTCCTAATGTTCAGCATTTTTCCACGCCTTTTTAAATTTCTGTTAAAGAGAAACAGAAAACAACGGAGAGTACAATTAACCTCTTGAAATTGTCTTCTTGGAAGGTTGTCCTCTTTTGAATTTTTTGGTCAGTTTTCGACCCCAGGATTGGTTTTGAGGGCAGGTGTCATTTACAGGCCTGCAATGAGTGTGAATATTTAGTGACCATGAGCACTGGGTTTAAAACTGCTGTTTTGGGAAACGGCCACAAGGCGGCGGCATTTCTCCATTCCCAAATTTGGTTACTACGGCAGCAGAGCGTTTCTGAAAGTCCTGTTCCTAGGTTGTAAATTAAAATGGAATGTGCCAGGAGAAACCCCCATAAGTTTATGTCACATTATTTCTTGTTCATTGTTTTAGGTTTTTTAATTGGGGTAATGATTAAAATATTGTTTGCCCTAGGTGTACACATTCTGGTTCATTTGTATATTACATTTATATATATATATATATTCATGTACCTATCCACTTCCCCTGTAAGTTATTGCAGAGTGTTCCATAGACCTCCCTTGCTATATGGTCGGTCTTTTTGATATATGTATTTAATAGGTATTTGTACACGTATGGTAACCCTAATCTTCATTTTTCCATTCCCCCCACCTTTCCTTTTAGATAAGCATAGTTTGTTTTCTAAGTCTGTGAGTGTCTTTCTCTGTGGAAATATGTTCATTTGTGTCCGTTGTTAGATAACGCCTATAAATGATATCATAGGATATGTCTTTTGCTTTCCTCCGACTTACCTCAAGTTCTGTGATTATCTCTGGGCACATCTATGGTGCCTCAAAGAGCAGTGTTTCATTGTTTTCCTTGGCTAATATTCCATTGTGTACGTAGACCACTTTTTCTTTGTCCATTCATCTGGTGATGGACATTTTGGCTGCTCCCGTGTCCTGGATATTGTGAAAATTCCTGCAGTGCAGCTGTTGAAGCCTGTACCTTCTCGACTCTGGACTTCTCAGGTGAGAGGCTCAGCGGTGGGCCTGCTGAATGGAATGGTGGCTCAATTTTTACTTTTAAACGCAGCTCCTTTCTGTTCTCATTATTGGCTGTTACCACTCTACATCTCTCCAGGAGCTAGAGGGTATACATTTCTCTAAATCAACTTCAACATTTATTGTTTTTAGACTTTTACCTAATGGTAGTTGAGATGTGTGAATTGAAATCTTTTTGGAGGTTAGATGTGCATGAGTCTAATAATTCCTGATGTTGAGCTTTTATCCATTTTCCTCTTTTATCAAAATGAGTGAGTAAAACTTACCCCTCCATACTATCTCCTTGAAAAATTTGCCAGTATGAATTTTTTGGCCATTCCCTACCTCCACACAATTGTTTAGGGCAGGTGTCCTTTACAGCCCTGAGTCCTTGTGAATATTAAGTGACCATTAGCTGTGGGTTTAAAGCTGCTCTTGTGGGAAACAGCCACAAGGCGGTAGCATTTCTACATTTCCTACTCTGGGTTTTTGGGCAACGGAACTTTCCTGGAAATGGTGTTAGTAAGCTGCAAATTAGAGTGGAATGTGCCAGCGCAAAACCCCAAGAGATTATATCTCCTAAATTGTTGTATGTTTTTAAAATTTATTTTTTATTAATTATCAGAGCAAATTTGATAAACATGTAGATTCTCCTAGGTGTACAGTTTCTGGTTCATCCTATCAATGTATCTGTCTATTCCTCTTTGGATCCTTTCCCGTGTATGTTATTATAGAGTGTTGAGTTGACCTCTCTTCGCATTCCATAGGTGTTTTGTGATTATACATTTCATATGTATTAGTACATGTCTGTTAACCCCCATGTCCTAATTCATACATTCCTTACACCTTTCCATTTGGTTAAACATAATTTGGTTTTCTGAATCTATGCGTGTCCTTCTCTTGGAAATTATTTCATGGGTATCCATTTTTAGGTAACGCCTATAAGTGATGTCATAGGATGTCGGTCTTTCGGTTTCTTTCTTACTTCAAGTAGGGTGATTATCTCTGTATCCTTCTATGGTGGTGCCAATGGCACTGTTCCATGCCTTTTCATGGCTACTATTCCATTGTGTACATGGACGACTTCTTCTTGGTGCATTTTTCTGTTGATGGACATTTTGGTTTCTTCCAGGTCTTGGCTATGGTACATGTTGCTGCAGTGCAGGATTGCCAGCCTATGTCTTTTGATTCTGGTCTACTCAGGTGATAGGCCCATCAGTGGGCCTACGAGATCACATGGTAGCTCCATTTTTACCCTTAAGCGCACCTCCATTCTGTTCTCACTACTGGCTGTTACCAGGTTACATCCCACCAGCAGCTAAAGGGTACACGGTTCTCTAAAACCCCTTCAGCATTTATTCTTTGTAGACATTTTTTGCTGATGATCCTTCTGACCCCTGTGAGGTGAACGTTTTTGTACACTGGATTTGCATGGCTTTTATTAATTCCTGATGTTCAGTCTTTTTCCATTCCCTTTCTTTTAACAAAGATAGAAAGAAAGAAAAAGAAACAGAAGACAAATGTGCGTAAAATATGCCTCTTGAAACAGTCATTTTGAAATGTGGACGTCTTTTGAATATTTTGGTTGATGTACGACCCCGGGATTTGTTTTCAGGGCAGGTGTGATTTACAGTCCTGCAATTATTTTGAATATCAAGTGACCATTAGGGCTGAGATTAAAGCTGCTGTTGTGTGAAACGGCCACAAGGTGGCAGCAGTTCTCGTTTACCAAATCTGGTTACTAGGGCATCAGAGCCTCAATGGAAGTCGTGTTCTACGTTGTAATTTAGAACGGAATGTGCCAGGAAAAAGGCCCTTAAGTTTATGTCTCCCTACTTCTTGTTCGTTTTTTTAATTTAATTTTTATTTTTTATCACAGCAAGTTTGATTACAATGTTCGGCTTGTTCTAGGTGTGCAAGATGTGGCTCTTTTACACATATACATATGCCTATTCTTCCTGGGATACTTTTCCCATGTACGTTATGACAGAATATTGAGTAGTCTTCTCTTGGTATTCCTTAGGTCTTTGGTCATTATATACTTCACCTGTGGTTGTATATGTCTGTTACCCCCAATATCCTAATGTATCCCATCCTCACACCTCTCCATTGGTGAACCATAAGTTTCCTTAATGAATCTGTGAATGCCCTTCTCTGTGGATATATCTTCACTGGTATCAATTTTTAGGTAACACCTATAAGTGATATCATACGCTATGTGTCTTTCTCTTTCTGACTTACGACAAGTCACGTGATTACCTCTAGACTCATCTACGGTGCTGCAAATGGCATTGTGTCCTTTCTTTCCTTGGCTAGTATTCCATCTGTACATGTACCAGTTCTTCTTTGTCCACTCATCTGTTGATGGACTTTTTGGTTGCTTCCATGTCTTGGCTATTGTAATACTGCGGCAATGCACATTTGCCTGCCTGTGTCTTTCCAATTCTGTCTTCTTAGGTTATAGGCCCAGGAGTGGGCCTGCTGCATCATATGGTAGCAAAATGTTTACCTTTAAAGGCACCTCCATTCTGTTCTCATTAGTGGCTCTTACCAGGTTACGTCCCACTTAAAGTTGAGGGTAGGCACTTCTCCACAACACCTTCAGCATTTATTGTTTGTAGTTTCTTTGCTGATGTTTCTTCTGACTAGTGTGAGCTGATACCTCTTTGTGGTTGGATTTGCATGTGTCTCATAATCCCTTGAAACTGAGCTTTCTGGCATGTCCTTTCTTTCTTCAAACTGTGAATACAGCTTACGTCTTCAAATTGTTTTCTTGAATTATGTGTGACCTTTAGAAATATTTTGGCCATTACCTCCCTCAAGACATTTTGAGGGCAGGTTTCATTTACAGCCCTCCAGTGCTGGTGCATATGAAGTGACCCTTGGCACAGGTTTTAAAGCTGCTGTTGCAGGTAATGCCCAGCGGGCGGCAACATTTCTGCTTTTCCCAATCTGGTAACTAGGGAAACAGACCTTCCTGGCAGTGGTGTTCCTCGGTCATATATCAGAGCGGAATGTGCCCGGACAAACCCCCAAATGCCGATGTCTCCTTACTTATGTTGGTTTTCTAAATAGAATTTATATATATATATATTTTGGGAGTCATATTCCACTGTGTACATGGACCACTTTTTCTTTGTGCATTCCTCTGTTGATGGACATTTTCGTAGCTTCCAAGTGTTGGCTATGGTCAATATTGCTGGAGTGCAGGATTGCCAGCCTGTGTCTTTTTTTCTTCTTTATCCCAGTACGTGGGCCTCTCACTGCCGTGGCCCCTCCCGTTGCAGGGCACAGGGTCCGGACGCGCAGGCCCAGAAGCCATAGCTCATGGGACCAGCTGCTCCGCTGCATGTGGGATCTTCCCGAACCGGGGCACAAACCCGTGTCCCCTGCATCGGCAGGCGGACTCTCAACCAGTGCGCCTGCAGTGAAGCCCAGCCTGTGTCTTTTTGATTCTCATCCTCTCAGGCGATAGGCCCAGCAGTGGGTATGCTTGATTGAATGGTAGCTCAGTATTTACCTTTTCAAGGCACCTCCTTTGTGTTTTCCTTACTGGCTCTTACCATGTCCCACATTGAACCAAGGGTAGGCATTTCTCCACAACCCCTTCAGCATTGATTGTTTGCAGAATTTTTGCTGATAGCCATTCTGACTGGTGTGAATTGATAGGTTTTTTGTAAATTGGATTTGCATGTCTTTAATTATTCCTAATGTTCAGCATTTTTCCACGCCTTTTTAAATTTCTGTTAAAGAGAAACAGAAAACAACGGAGAGTACAATTAACCTCTTGAAATTGTCTTCTTGGAAGGTTGCCCTCTTTTGAATTTTTTGGTCAGTTTTCGACCCCAGGATTGGTTTTGAGGGCAGGTGTCATTTACAGGCCTGCAATGAGTGTGAATATTTAGTGACCATGAGCACTGGGTTTAAAACTGCTGTTTTGGGAAACGGCCACAAGGCGGCGGCATTTCTCCATTCCCAAATTTGGTTACTACGGCAGCAGAGCGTTTCTGAAAGTCCTGTTCCTAGGTTGTAAATTAAAATGGAATGTGCCAGGAGAAACCCCCATAAGTTTATGTCACATTATTTCTTGTTCATTGTTTTAGGTTTTTTAATTGGGGTAATGATTAAAATATTGTTTGCCCTAGGTGTACACATTCTGGTTCATTTGTATATTACATTTATATATATATATATATTCATGTACCTATCCACTTCCCCTGTAAGTTATTGCAGAGTGTTCCATAGACCTCCCTTGCTATATGGTCGGTCTTTTTGATATATGTATTTAATAGGTATTTGTACACGTATGGTAACCCTAATCTTCATTTTTCCATTCCCCCCACCTTTCCTTTTAGATAAGCATAGTTTGTTTTCTAAGTCTGTGAGTGTCTTTCTCTGTGGAAATATGTTCATTTGTGTCCGTTGTTAGATAACGCCTATAAATGATATCATAGGATATGTCTTTTGCTTTCCTCCGACTTACCTCAAGTTCTGTGATTATCTCTGGGCACATCTATGGTGCCTCAAAGAGCAGTGTTTCATTGTTTTCCTTGGCTAATATTCCATTGTGTACGTAGACCACTTTTTCTTTGTCCATTCATCTGGTGATGGACATTTTGGCTGCTCCCGTGTCCTGGATATTGTGAAAATTCCTGCAGTGCAGCTGTTGAAGCCTGTACCTTCTCGACTCTGGACTTCTCAGGTGAGAGGCTCAGCGGTGGGCCTGCTGAATGGAATGGTGGCTCAATTTTTACTTTTAAACGCAGCTCCTTTCTGTTCTCATTATTGGCTGTTACCACTCTACATCTCTCCAGGAGCTAGAGGGTATACATTTCTCTAAATCAACTTCAACATTTATTGTTTTTAGACTTTTACCTAATGGTAGTTGAGATGTGTGAATTGAAATCTTTTTGGAGGTTAGATGTGCATGAGTCTAATAATTCCTGATGTTGAGCTTTTATCCATTTTCCTCTTTTATCAAAATGAGTGAGTAAAACTTACCCCTCCATACTATCTCCTTGAAAAATTTGCCAGTATGAATTTTTTGGCCATTCCCTACCTCCACACAATTGTTTAGGGCAGGTGTCCTTTACAGCCCTGAGTCCTTGTGAATATTAAGTGACCATTAGCTGTGGGTTTAAAGCTGCTCTTGTGGGAAACAGCCACAAGGCGGTAGCATTTCTACATTTCCTGCTCTGGGTTTTTGGGCAACGGAACTTTCCTGGAAATGGTGTTAGTAAGCTGCAAATTAGAGTGGAATGTGCCAGCGCAAAACCCCAAGAGATTATATCTCCTAAATTGTTGTATGTTTTTAAAATTTATTTTTTATTAATTATCAGAGCAAATTTGATAAACATGTAGATTCTCCTAGGTGTACAGTTTCTGGTTCATCCTATCAATGTATCTGTCTATTCCTCTTTGGATCCTTTCCCGTGTATGTTATTATAGAGTGTTGAGTTGACCTCTCTTCGCATTCCATAGGTGTTTTGTGATTATACATTTCATATGTATTAGTACATGTCTGTTAACCCCCATGTCCTAATTCATACATTCCTTACACCTTTCCATTTGGTTAAACATAATTTGGTTTTCTGAATCTATGCGTGTCCTTCTCTTGGAAATTATTTCATGGGTATCCATTTTTAGGTAACGCCTATAAGTGATGTCATAGGATGTCGGTCTTTCGGTTTCTTTCTTACTTCAAGTAGGGTGATTATCTCTGTATCCTTCTATGGTGGTGCCAATGGCACTGTTCCATGCCTTTTCATGGCTACTATTCCATTGTGTACATGGACGACTTCTTCTTGGTGCATTTTTCTGTTGATGGACATTTTGGTTTCTTCCAGGTCTTGGCTATGGTACATGTTGCTGCAGTGCAGGATTGCCAGCCTATGTCTTTTGATTCTGGTCTACTCAGGTGATAGGCCCATCAGTGGGCCTACGAGATCACATGGTAGCTCCATTTTTACCCTTAAGCGCACCTCCATTCTGTTCTCACTACTGGCTGTTACCAGGTTACATCCCACCAGCAGCTAAAGGGTACACGGTTCTCTAAAACCCCTTCAGCATTTATTCTTTGTAGACATTTTTTGCTGATGATCCTTCTGACCCCTGTGAGGTGAACGTTTTTGTACACTGGATTTGCATGGCTTTTATTAATTCCTGATGTTCAGTCTTTTTCCATTCCCTTTCTTTTAACAAAGATAGAAAGAAAGAAAAAGAAACAGAAGACAAATGTGCGTAAAATATGCCTCTTGAAACAGTCATTTTGAAATGTGGACGTCTTTTGAATATTTTGGTTGATGTACGACCCCGGGATTTGTTTTCAGGGCAGGTGTGATTTACAGTCCTGCAATTATTTTGAATATCAAGTGACCATTAGGGCTGAGATTAAAGCTGCTGTTGTGTGAAACGGCCACAAGGTGGCAGCAGTTCTCGTTTACCAAATCTGGTTACTAGGGCATCAGAGCCTCAATGGAAGTCGTGTTCTACGTTGTAATTTAGAACGGAATGTGCCAGGAAAAAGGCCCTTAAGTTTATGTCTCCCTACTTCTTGTTCGTTTTTTTAATTTAATTTTTATTTTTTATCACAGCAAGTTTGATTACAATGTTCGGCTTGTTCTAGGTGTGCAAGATGTGGCTCTTTTACACATATACATATGCCTATTCTTCCTGGGATACTTTTCCCATGTACGTTATGACAGAATATTGAGTAGTCTTCTCTTGGTATTCCTTAGGTCTTTGGTCATTATATACTTCACCTGTGGTTGTATATGTCTGTTACCCCCAATATCCTAATGTATCCCATCCTCACACCTCTCCATTGGTGAACCATAAGTTTCCTTAATGAATCTGTGAATGCCCTTCTCTGTGGATATATCTTCACTGGTATCAATTTTTAGGTAACACCTATAAGTGATATCATACGCTATGTGTCTTTCTCTTTCTGACTTACGACAAGTCACGTGATTACCTCTAGACTCATCTACGGTGCTGCAAATGGCATTGTGTCCTTTCTTTCCTTGGCTAGTATTCCATCTGTACATGTACCAGTTCTTCTTTGTCCACTCATCTGTTGATGGACTTTTTGGTTGCTTCCATGTCTTGGCTATTGTAATACTGCGGCAATGCACATTTGCCTGCCTGTGTCTTTCCAATTCTGTCTTCTTAGGTTATAGGCCCAGGAGTGGGCCTGCTGCATCATATGGTAGCAAAATGTTTACCTTTAAAGGCACCTCCATTCTGTTCTCATTAGTGGCTCTTACCAGGTTACGTCCCACTTAAAGTTGAGGGTAGGCACTTCTCCACAACACCTTCAGCATTTATTGTTTGTAGTTTCTTTGCTGATGTTTCTTCTGACTAGTGTGAGCTGATACCTCTTTGTGGTTGGATTTGCATGTGTCTCATAATCCCTTGAAACTGAGCTTTCTGGCATGTCCTTTCTTTCTTCAAACTGTGAATACAGCTTACGTCTTCAAATTGTTTTCTTGAATTATGTGTGACCTTTAGAAATATTTTGGCCATTACCTCCCTCAAGACATTTTGAGGGCAGGTTTCATTTACAGCCCTCCAGTGCTGGTGCATATGAAGTGACCCTTGGCACAGGTTTTAAAGCTGCTGTTGCAGGTAATGCCCAGCGGGCGGCAACATTTCTGCTTTTCCCAATCTGGTAACTAGGGAAACAGACCTTCCTGGCAGTGGTGTTCCTCGGTCATATATCAGAGCGGAATGTGCCCGGACAAACCCCCAAATGCCGATGTCTCCTTACTTATGTTGGTTTTCTAAATAGAATTTATATATATATATATTTTGGGAGTCATATTCCACTGTGTACATGGACCACTTTTTCTTTGTGCATTCCTCTGTTGATGGACATTTTCGTAGCTTCCAAGTGTTGGCTGTGGTCAATATTGCTGGAGTGCAGGATTGCCAGCCTGTGTCTTTTTTTCTTCTTTATCCCAGTACGTGGGCCTCTCACTGCCGTGGCCCCTCCCGTTGCAGGGCACAGGGTCCGGACGCGCAGGCCCAGAAGCCATAGCTCATGAGACCAGCTGCTCCGCTGCATGTGGGATCTTCCCGAACCGGGGCACAAACCCGTGTCCCCTGCATCGGCAGGCGGACTCTCAACCAGTGCGCCAGCAGTGAAGCCCAGCCTGTGTCTTTTTGATTCTCATCCTCTCAGGCGATAGGCCCAGCAGTGGGTATGCTTGATTGAATGGTAGCTCAGTATTTACCTTTTCAAGGCACCTCCTTTGTGTTTTCCTTACTGGCTCTTACCATGTCCCACATTGAACCAAGGGTAGGCATTTCTCCACAACCCCTTCAGCATTGATTGTTTGCAGAATTTTTGCTGATAGCCATTCTGACTGGTGTGAATTGATAGGTTTTTTGTAAATTGGATTTGCATGTCTTTAATTATTCCTAATGTTCAGCATTTTTCCACGCCTTTTTAAATTTCTGTTAAAGAGAAACAGAAAACAACGGAGAGTACAATTAACCTCTTGAAATTGTCTTCTTGGAAGGTTGCCCTCTTTTGAATTTTTTGGTCAGTTTTCGACCCCAGGATTGGTTTTGAGGGCAGGTGTCATTTACAGGCCTGCAATGAGTGTGAATATTTAGTGACCATGAGCACTGGGTTTAAAACTGCTGTTGTGGGAAACGGCCACAAGGCGGCGGCATTTCTCCATTCCCAAATTTGGTTACTACGGCAGCAGAGCGTTTCTGAAAGTCCTGTTCCTAGGTTGTAAATTAAAATGGAATGTGCCAGGAGAAACCCCCATAAGTTTATGTCACATTATTTCTTGTTCATTGTTTTAGGTTTTTTAATTGGGGTAATGATTAAAATATTGTTTGCCCTAGGTGTACACATTCTGGTTCATTTGTATATTACATTTATATATATATATATATTCATGTACCTATCCACTTCCCCTGTAAGTTATTGCAGAGTGTTCCATAGACCTCCCTTGCTATATGGTCGGTCTTTTTGATATATGTATTTAATAGGTATTTGTACACGTATGGTAACCCTAATCTTCATTTTTCCATTCCCCCCACCTTTCCTTTTAGATAAGCATAGTTTGTTTTCTAAGTCTGTGAGTGTCTTTCTCTGTGGAAATATGTTCATTTGTGTCCGTTGTTAGATAACGCCTATAAGTGATATCATAGGATATGTCTTTTGCTTTCCTCCGACTTACCTCAAGTTCTGTGATTATCTCTGGGCACATCTATGGTGCCTCAAAGAGCAGTGTTTCATTGTTTTCCTTGGCTAATATTCCATTGTGTACGTAGACCACTTTTTCTTTCTCCATTCATCTGGTGATGGACATTTTGGCTGCTCCCGTGTCCTGGATATTGTGAAAATTCCTGCAGTGCAGCTGTTGAAGCCTGTACCTTCTCGACTCTGGACTTCTCAGGTGAGAGGCTCAGCGGTGGGCCTGCTGAATGGAATGGTGGCTCAATTTTTACTTTTAAACGCAGCTCCTTTCTGTTCTCATTATTGGCTGTTACCACTCTACATCTCTCCAGGAGCTAGAGGGTATACATTTCTCTAAATCAACTTCAACATTTATTGTTTTTAGACTTTTACCTAATGGTAGTTGAGATGTGTGAATTGAAATCTTTTTGGAGGTTAGATGTGCATGAGTCTAATAATTCCTGATGTTGAGCTTTTATCCATTTTCCTCTTTTATCAAAATGAGTGAGTAAAACTTACCCCTCCATACTATCTCCTTGAAAAATTTGCCAGTATGAATTTTTTGGCCATTCCCTACCTCCACACAATTGTTTAGGGCAGGTGTCCTTTACAGCCCTGAGTCCTTGTGAATGTTAAGTGACCATTAGCTGTGGGTTTAAAGCTGCTCTTGTGGGAAACAGCCACAAGGCGGTAGCATTTCTACATTTCCTACTCTGGGTTTTTGGGCAACGGAACTTTCCTGGAAATGGTGTTAGTAAGCTGCAAATTAGAGTGGAATGTGCCAGCGCAAAACCCCAAGAGATTATATCTCCTAAATTGTTGTATGTTTTTAAAATTTATTTTTTATTAATTATCAGAGCAAATTTGATAAACATGTAGATTCTCCTAGGTGTACAGTTTCTGGTTCATCCTATCAATGTATCTGTCTATTCCTCTTTGGATCCTTTCCCGTGTATGTTATTATAGAGTGTTGAGTTGACCTCTCTTCGCATTCCATAGGTGTTTTGTGATTATACATTTCATATGTATTAGTACATGTCTGTTAACCCCCATGTCCTAATTCATACATTCCTTACACCTTTCCATTTGGTTAAACATAATTTGGTTTTCTGAATCTATGCGTGTCCTTCTCTTGGAAATTATTTCATGGGTATCCATTTTTAGGTAACGCCTATAAGTGATGTCATAGGATGTCGGTCTTTCGGTTTCTTTCTTACTTCAAGTAGGGTGATTATCTCTGTATCCTTCTATGGTGGTGCCAATGGCACTGTTCCATGCCTTTTCATGGCTACTATTCCATTGTGTACATGGACGACTTCTTCTTGGTGCATTTTTCTGTTGATGGACATTTTGGTTTCTTCCAGGTCTTGGCTATGGTACATGTTGCTGCAGTGCAGGATTGCCAGCCTATGTCTTTTGATTCTGGTCTACTCAGGTGATAGGCCCATCAGTGGGCCTACGAGATCACATGGTAGCTCCATTTTTACCCTTAAGCGCACCTCCATTCTGTTCTCACTACTGGCTGTTACCAGGTTACATCCCACCAGCAGCTAAAGGGTACACGGTTCTCTAAAACCCCTTCAGCATTTATTCTTTGTAGACATTTTTTGCTGATGATCCTTCTGACCCCTGTGAGGTGAACGTTTTTGTACACTGGATTTGCATGGCTTTTATTAATTCCTGATGTTCAGTCTTTTTCCATTCCCTTTCTTTTAACAAAGATAGAAAGAAAGAAAAAGAAACAGAAGACAAATGTGCGTAAAATATGCCTCTTGAAACAGTCATTTTGAAATGTGGACGTCTTTTGAATATTTTGGTTGATGTACGACCCCGGGATTTGTTTTCAGGGCAGGTGTGATTTACAGTCCTGCAATTATTTTGAATATCAAGTGACCATTAGGGCTGAGATTAAAGCTGCTGTTGTGTGAAACGGCCACAAGGTGGCAGCAGTTCTCGTTTACCAAATCTGGTTACTAGGGCATCAGAGCCTCAATGGAAGTCGTGTTCTACGTTGTAATTTAGAACGGAATGTGCCAGGAAAAAGGCCCTTAAGTTTATGTCTCCCTACTTCTTGTTCGTTTTTTTAATTTAATTTTTATTTTTTATCACAGCAAGTTTGATTACAATGTTCGGCTTGTTCTAGGTGTGCAAGATGTGGCTCTTTTACACATATACATATGCCTATTCTTCCTGGGATACTTTTCCCATGTACGTTATGACAGAATATTGAGTAGTCTTCTCTTGGTATTCCTTAGGTCTTTGGTCATTATATACTTCACCTGTGGTTGTATATGTCTGTTACCCCCAATATCCTAATGTATCCCATCCTCACACCTCTCCATTGGTGAACCATAAGTTTCCTTAATGAATCTGTGAATGCCCTTCTCTGTGGATATATCTTCACTGGTATCAATTTTTAGGTAACACCTATAAGTGATATCATACGCTATGTGTCTTTCTCTTTCTGACTTACGACAAGTCACGTGATTACCTCTAGACTCATCTACGGTGCTGCAAATGGCATTGTGTCCTTTCTTTCCTTGGCTAGTATTCCATCTGTACATGTACCAGTTCTTCTTTGTCCACTCATCTGTTGATGGACATTTTGGTTGCTTCCATGTCTTGGCTATTGTAATACTGCGGCAATGCACATTTGCCTGCCTGTGTCTTTCCAATTCTGTCTTCTTAGGTTATAGGCCCAGGAGTGGGCCTGCTGCATCATATGGTAGCAAAATGTTTACCTTTAAAGGCACCTCCATTCTGTTCTCATTAGTGGCTCTTACCAGGTTACGTCCCACTTAAAGTTGAGGGTAGGCACTTCTCCACAACACCTTCAGCATTTATTGTTTGTAGTTTCTTTGCTGATGTTTCTTCTGACTAGTGTGAGCTGATACCTCTTTGTGGTTGGATTTGCATGTGTCTCATAATCCCTTGAAACTGAGCTTTCTGGCATGTCCTTTCTTTCTTCAAACTGTGAATACAGCTTACGCCTTCAAATTGTTTTCTTGAATTATGTGTGACCTTTAGAAATATTTTGGCCATTACCTCCCTCAAGACATTTTGAGGGCAGGTTTCATTTACAGCCCTCCAGTGCTGGTGCATATGAAGTGACCCTTGGCACAGGTTTTAAAGCTGCTGTTGCAGGTAATGCCCAGCGGGCGGCAACATTTCTGCTTTTCCCAATCTGGTAACTAGGGAAACAGACCTTCCTGGCAGTGGTGTTCCTCGGTCATATATCAGAGCGGAATGTGCCCGGACAAACCCCCAAATGCCGATGTCTCCTTACTTATGTTGGTTTTCTAAATAGAATTTATATATATATATATTTTGGGAGTCATATTCCACTGTGTACATGGACCACTTTTTCTTTGTGCATTCCTCTGTTGATGGACATTTTCGTAGCTTCCAAGTGTTGGCTATGGTCAATATTGCTGGAGTGCAGGATTGCCAGCCTGTGTCTTTTTTTCTTCTTTATCCCAGTACGTGGGCCTCTCACTGCCGTGGCCCCTCCCGTTGCAGGGCACAGGGTCCGGACGCGCAGGCCCAGAAGCCATAGCTCACGAGACCAGCTGCTCCGCTGCATGTGGGATCTTCCCGAACCGGGGCACAAACCCGTGTCCCCTGCATCGGCAGGCGGACTCTCAACCAGTGCGCCAGCAGTGAAGCCCAGCCTGTGTCTTTTTGATTCTCATCCTCTCAGGCGATAGGCCCAGCAGTGGGTATGCTTGATTGAATGGTAGCTCAGTATTTACCTTTTCAAGGCACCTCCTTTGTGTTTTCCTTACTGGCTCTTACCATGTCCCACATTGAACCAAGGGTAGGCATTTCTCCACAACCCCTTCAGCATTGATTGTTTGCAGAATTTTTGCTGATAGCCATTCTGACTGGTGTGAATTGATAGGTTTTTTGTAAATTGGATTTGCATGTCTTTAATTATTCCTAATGTTCAGCATTTTTCCACGCCTTTTTAAATTTCTGTTAAAGAGAAACAGAAAACAACGGAGAGTACAATTAACCTCTTGAAATTGTCTTCTTGGAAGGTTGCCCTCTTTTGAATTTTTTGGTCAGTTTTCGACCCCAGGATTGGTTTTGAGGGCAGGTGTCATTTACAGGCCTGCAATGAGTGTGAATATTTAGTGACCATGAGCACTGGGTTTAAAACTGCTGTTTTGGGAAACGGCCACAAGGCGGCGGCATTTCTCCATTCCCAAATTTGGTTACTACGGCAGCAGAGCGTTTCTGAAAGTCCTGTTCCTAGGTTGTAAATTAAAATGGAATGTGCCAGGAGAAACCCCCATAAGTTTATGTCACATTATTTCTTGTTCATTGTTTTAGGTTTTTTAATTGGGGTAATGATTAAAATATTGTTTGCCCTAGGTGTACACATTCTGGTTCATTTGTATATTACATTTATATATATATATATATTCATGTACCTATCCACTTCCCCTGTAAGTTATTGCAGAGTGTTCCATAGACCTCCCTTGCTATATGGTCGGTCTTTTTGATATATGTATTTAATAGGTATTTGTACACGTATGGTAACCCTAATCTTCATTTTTCCATTCCCCCCACCTTTCCTTTTAGATAAGCATAGTTTGTTTTCTAAGTCTGTGAGTGTCTTTCTCTGTGGAAATATGTTCATTTGTGTCCGTTGTTAGATAACGCCTATAAGTGATATCATAGGATATGTCTTTTGCTTTCCTCCGACTTACCTCAAGTTCTGTGATTATCTCTGGGCACATCTATGGTGCCTCAAAGAGCAGTGTTTCATTGTTTTCCTTGGCTAATATTCCATTGTGTACGTAGACCACTTTTTCTTTCTCCATTCATCTGGTGATGGACATTTTGGCTGCTCCCGTGTCCTGGATATTGTGAAAATTCCTGCAGTGCAGCTGTTGAAGCCTGTACCTTCTCGACTCTGGACTTCTCAGGTGAGAGGCTCAGCGGTGGGCCTGCTGAATGGAATGGTGGCTCAATTTTTACTTTTAAACGCAGCTCCTTTCTGTTCTCATTATTGGCTGTTACCACTCTACATCTCTCCAGGAGCTAGAGGGTATACATTTCTCTAAATCAACTTCAACATTTATTGTTTTTAGACTTTTACCTAATGGTAGTTGAGATGTGTGAATTGAAATCTTTTTGGAGGTTAGATGTGCATGAGTCTAATAATTCCTGATGTTGAGCTTTTATCCATTTTCCTCTTTTATCAAAATGAGTGAGTAAAACTTACCCCTCCATACTATCTCCTTGAAAAATTTGCCAGTATGAATTTTTTGGCCATTCCCTACCTCCACACAATTGTTTAGGGCAGGTGTCCTTTACAGCCCTGAGTCCTTGTGAATATTAAGTGACCATTAGCTGTGGGTTTAAAGCTGCTCTTGTGGGAAACAGCCACAAGGCGGTAGCATTTCTACATTTCCTACTCTGGGTTTTTGGGCAACGGAACTTTCCTGGAAATGGTGTTAGTAAGCTGCAAATTAGAGTGGAATGTGCCAGCGCAAAACCCCAAGAGATTATATCTCCTAAATTGTTGTATGTTTTTAAAATTTATTTTTTATTAATTATCAGAGCAAATTTGATAAACATGTAGATTCTCCTAGGTGTACAGTTTCTGGTTCATCCTATCAATGTATCTGTCTATTCCTCTTTGGATCCTTTCCCGTGTATGTTATTATAGAGTGTTGAGTTGACCTCTCTTCGCATTCCATAGGTGTTTTGTGATTATACATTTCATATGTATTAGTACATGTCTGTTAACCCCCATGTCCTAATTCATACATTCCTTACACCTTTCCATTTGGTTAAACATAATTTGGTTTTCTGAATCTATGCGTGTCCTTCTCTTGGAAATTATTTCATGGGTATCCATTTTTAGGTAACGCCTATAAGTGATGTCATAGGATGTCGGTCTTTCGGTTTCTTTCTTACTTCAAGTAGGGTGATTATCTCTGTATCCTTCTATGGTGGTGCCAATGGCACTGTTCCATGCCTTTTCATGGCTACTATTCCATTGTGTACATGGACGACTTCTTCTTGGTGCATTTTTCTGTTGATGGACATTTTGGTTTCTTCCAGGTCTTGGCTATGGTACATGTTGCTGCAGTGCAGGATTGCCAGCCTATGTCTTTTGATTCTGGTCTACTCAGGTGATAGGCCCATCAGTGGGCCTACGAGATCACATGGTAGCTCCATTTTTACCCTTAAGCGCACCTCCATTCTGTTCTCACTACTGGCTGTTACCAGGTTACATCCCACCAGCAGCTAAAGGGTACACGGTTCTCTAAAACCCCTTCAGCATTTATTCTTTGTAGACATTTTTTGCTGATGATCCTTCTGACCCCTGTGAGGTGAACGTTTTTGTACACTGGATTTGCATGGCTTTTATTAATTCCTGATGTTCAGTCTTTTTCCATTCCCTTTCTTTTAACAAAGATAGAAAGAAAGAAAAAGAAACAGAAGACAAATGTGCGTAAAATATACCTCTTGAAACAGTCATTTTGAAATGTGGACGTCTTTTGAATATTTTGGTTGATGTACGACCCCGGGATTTGTTTTCAGGGCAGGTGTGATTTACAGTCCTGCAATTATTTTGAATATCAAGTGACCATTAGGGCTGAGATTAAAGCTGCTGTTGTGTGAAACGGCCACAAGGTGGCAGCAGTTCTCGTTTACCAAATCTGGTTACTAGGGCATCAGAGCCTCAATGGAAGTCGTGTTCTACGTTGTAATTTAGAACGGAATGTGCCAGGAAAAAGGCCCTTAAGTTTATGTCTCCCTACTTCTTGTTCGTTTTTTTAATTTAATTTTTATTTTTTATCACAGCAAGTTTGATTACAATGTTTGGCTTGTTCTAGGTGTGCAAGATGTGGCTCTTTTACACATATACATATGCCTATTCTTCCTGGGATACTTTTCCCATGTACGTTATGACAGAATATTGAGTAGTCTTCTCTTGGTATTCCTTAGGTCTTTGGTCATTATATACTTCACCTGTGGTTGTATATGTCTGTTACCCCCAATATCCTAATGTATCCCATCCTCACACCTCTCCATTGGTGAACCATAAGTTTCCTTAATGAATCTGTGAATGCCCTTCTCTGTGGATATATCTTCACTGGTATCAATTTTTAGGTAACACCTATAAGTGATATCATACGCTATGTGTCTTTCTCTCTCTGACTTACTACAAGTCACGTGATTACCTCTAGACTCATCTACGGTGCTGCAAATGGCATTGTGCCCTTTCTTTCCTTGGCTAGTATTCCATCTGTACATGTACCAGTTCTTCTTTGTCCACTCATCTGTTGATGGACTTTTTGGTTGCTTCCATGTCTTGGCTATTGTAATACTGCGGCAATGCACATTTGCCTGCCTGTGTCTTTCCAATTCTGTCTTCTTAGGTTATAGGCCCAGGAGTGGGCCTGCTGCATCATATGGTAGCAAAATGTTTACCTTTAAAGGCACCTCCATTCTGTTCTCATTAGTGGCTCTTACCAGGTTACGTCCCACTTAAAGTTGAGGGTAGGCACTTCTCCACAACACCTTCAGCATTTATTGTTTGTAGTTTCTTTGCTGATGTTTCTTCTGACTAGTGTGAGCTGATACCTCTTTGTGGTTGGATTTGCATGTGTCTCATAATCCCTTGAAACTGAGCTTTCTGGCATGTCCTTTCTTTCTTCAAACTGTGAATACAGCTTACGTCTTCAAATTGTTTTCTTGAATTATGTGTGACCTTTAGAAATATTTTGGCCATTACCTCCCTCAAGACATTTTGAGGGCAGGTTTCATTTACAGCCCTCCAGTGCTGGTGCATATGAAGTGACCCTTGGCACAGGTTTTAAAGCTGCTGTTGCAGGTAATGCCCAGCGGGCGGCAACATTTCTGCTTTTCCCAATCTGGTAACTAGGGAAACAGACCTTCCTGGCAGTGGTGTTCCTCGGTCATATATCAGAGCGGAATGTGCCCGGACAAACCCCCAAATGCCGATGTCTCCTTACTTATGTTGGTTTTCTAAATAGAATTTATATATATATATTTTTTTGGAGTCATATTCCACTGTGTACATGGACCACTTTTTCTTTGTGCATTCCTCTGTTGATGGACATTTTCGTAGCTTCCAAGTGTTGGCTATGGTCAATATTGCTGGAGTGCAGGATTGCCAGCCTGTGTCTTTTTTTCTTCTTTATCCCAGTACGTGGGCCTCTCACTGCCGTGGCCCCTCCCGTTGCAGGGCACAGGGTCCGGACGCGCAGGCCCAGAAGCCATAGCTCATGAGACCAGCTGCTCCGCTGCATGTGGGATCTTCCCGAACCGGGGCACAAACCCGTGTCCCCTGCATCGGCAGGCGGACTCTCAACCAGTGCGCCAGCAGTGAAGCCCAGCCTGTGTCTTTTTGATTCTCATCCTCTCAGGCGATAGGCCCAGCAGTGGGTATGCTTGATTGAATGGTAGCTCAGTATTTACCTTTTCAAGGCACCTCCTTTGTGTTTTCCTTACTGGCTCTTACCATGTCCCACATTGAACCAAGGGTAGGCATTTCTCCACAACCCCTTCAGCATTGATTGTTTGCAGAATTTTTGCTGATAGCCATTCTGACTGGTGTGAATTGATAGGTTTTTTGTAAATTGGATTTGCATGTCTTTAATTATTCCTAATGTTCAGCATTTTTCCACGCCTTTTTAAATTTCTGTTAAAGAGAAACAGAAAACAACGGAGAGTACAATTAACCTCTTGAAATTGTCTTCTTGGAAGGTTGCCCTCTTTTGAATTTTTTGGTCAGTTTTCGACCCCAGGATTGGTTTTGAGGGCAGGTGTCATTTACAGGCCTGCAATGAGTGTGAATATTTAGTGACCATGAGCACTGGGTTTAAAACTACTGTTTTGGGAAACGGCCACAAGGCGGCGGCATTTCTCCATTCCCAAATTTGGTTACTACGGCAGCAGAGCGTTTCTGAAAGTCCTGTTCCTAGGTTGTAAATTAAAATGGAATGTGCCAGGAGAAACCCCCATAAGTTTATGTCACATTATTTCTTGTTCATTGTTTTAGGTTTTTTAATTGGGGTAATGATTAAAATATTGTTTGCCCTAGGTGTACACATTCTGGTTCATTTGTATATTACATTTATATATATATATATATATTCATGTACCTATCCACTTCCCCTGTAAGTTATTGCAGAGTGTTCCATAGACCTCCCTTGCTATATGGTCGGTCTTTTTGATATATGTATTTAATAGGTATTTGTACACGTATGGTAACCCTAATCTTCATTTTTCCATTCCCCCCACCTTTCCTTTTAGATAAGCATAGTTTGTTTTCTAAGTCTGTGAGTGTCTTTCTCTGTGGAAATATGTTCATTTGTGTCTGTTGTTAGATAACGCCTATAAATGATATCATAGGATATGTCTTTTGCTTTCCTCCGACTTACCTCAAGTTCTGTGATTATCTCTGGGCACATCTATGGTGCCTCAAAGAGCAGTGTTTCATTGTTTTCCTTGGCTAATATTCCATTGTGTACGTAGACCACTTTTTCTTTGTCCATTCATCTGGTGATGGACATTTTGGCTGCTCCCGTGTCCTGGATATTGTGAAAATTCCTGCAGTGCAGCTGTTGAAGCCTGTACCTTCTCGACTCTGGACTTCTCAGGTGAGAGGCTCAGCGGTGGGCCTGCTGAATGGAATGGTGGCTCAATTTTTACTTTTAAACGCAGCTCCTTTCTGTTCTCATTATTGGCTGTTACCACTCTACATCTCTCCAGGAGCTAGAGGGTATACATTTCTCTAAATCAACTTCAACATTTATTGTTTTTAGACTTTTACCTAATGGTAGTTGAGATGTGTGAATTGAAATCTTTTTGGAGGTTAGATGTGCATGAGTCTAATAATTCCTGATGTTGAGCTTTTATCCATTTTCCTCTTTTATCAAAATGAGTGAGTAAAACTTACCCCTCCATACTATCTCCTTGAAAAATTTGCCAGTATGAATTTTTTGGCCATTCCCTACCTCCACACAATTGTTTAGGGCAGGTGTCCTTTACAGCCCTGAGTCCTTGTGAATATTAAGTGACCATTAGCTGTGGGTTTAAAGCTGCTCTTGTGGGAAACAGCCACAAGGCGGTAGCATTTCTACATTTCCTACTCTGGGTTTTTGGGCAACGGAACTTTCCTGGAAATGGTGTTAGTAAGCTGCAAATTAGAGTGGAATGTGCCAGCGCAAAACCCCAAGAGATTATATCTCCTAAATTGTTGTATGTTTTTAAAATTTATTTTTTATTAATTATCAGAGCAAATTTGATAAACATGTAGATTCTCCTAGGTGTACAGTTTCTGGTTCATCCTATCAATGTATCTGTCTATTCCTCTTTGGATCCTTTCCCGTGTATGTTATTATAGAGTGTTGAGTTGACCTCTCTTCGCATTCCATAGGTGTTTTGTGATTATACATTTCATATGTATTAGTACATGTCTGTTAACCCCCATGTCCTAATTCATACATTCCTTACACCTTTCCATTTGGTTAAACATAATTTGGTTTTCTGAATCTATGCGTGTCCTTCTCTTGGAAATTATTTCATGGGTATCCATTTTTAGGTAACGCCTATAAGTGATGTCATAGGATGTCGGTCTTTCGGTTTCTTTCTTACTTCAAGTAGGGTGATTATCTCTGTATCCTTCTATGGTGGTGCCAATGGCACTGTTCCATGCCTTTTCATGGCTACTATTCCATTGTGTACATGGACGACTTCTTCTTGGTGCATTTTTCTGTTGATGGACATTTTGGTTTCTTCCAGGTCTTGGCTATGGTACATGTTGCTGCAGTGCAGGATTGCCAGCCTATGTCTTTTGATTCTGGTCTACTCAGGTGATAGGCCCATCAGTGGGCCTACGAGATCACATGGTAGCTCCATTTTTACCCTTAAGCGCACCTCCATTCTGTTCTCACTACTGGCTGTTACCAGGTTACATCCCACCAGCAGCTAAAGGGTACACGGTTCTCTAAAACCCCTTCAGCATTTATTCTTTGTAGACATTTTTTGCTGATGATCCTTCTGACCCCTGTGAGGTGAACGTTTTTGTACACTGGATTTGCATGGCTTTTATTAATTCCTGATGTTCAGTCTTTTTCCATTCCCTTTCTTTTAACAAAGATAGAAAGAAAGAAAAAGAAACAGAAGACAAATGTGCGTAAAATATGCCTCTTGAAACAGTCATTTTGAAATGTGGACGTCTTTTGAATATTTTGGTTGATGTACGACCCCGGGATTTGTTTTCAGGGCAGGTGTGATTTACAGTCCTGCAATTATTTTGAATATCAAGTGACCATTAGGGCTGAGATTAAAGCTGCTGTTGTGTGAAACGGCCACAAGGTGGCAGCAGTTCTCGTTTACCAAATCTGGTTACTAGGGCATCAGAGCCTCAATGGAAGTCGTGTTCTACGTTGTAATTTAGAACGGAATGTGCCAGGAAAAAGGCCCTTAAGTTTATGTCTCCCTACTTCTTGTTCGTTTTTTTAATTTAATTTTTATTTTTTATCACAGCAAGTTTGATTACAATGTTTGGCTTGTTCTAGGTGTGCAAGATGTGGCTCTTTTACACATATACATATGCCTATTCTTCCTGGGATACTTTTCCCATGTACGTTATGACAGAATATTGAGTAGTCTTCTCTTGGTATTCCTTAGGTCTTTGGTCATTATATACTTCACCTGTGGTTGTATATGTCTGTTACCCCCAATATCCTAATGTATCCCATCCTCACACCTCTCCATTGGTGAACCATAAGTTTCCTTAATGAATCTGTGAATGCCCTTCTCTGTGGATATATCTTCACTGGTATCAATTTTTAGGTAACACCTATAAGTGATATCATACGCTATGTGTCTTTCTCTCTCTGACTTACTACAAGTCACGTGATTACCTCTAGACTCATCTACGGTGCTGCAAATGGCATTGTGCCCTTTCTTTCCTTGGCTAGTATTCCATCTGTACATGTACCAGTTCTTCTTTGTCCACTCATCTGTTGATGGACTTTTTGGTTGCTTCCATGTCTTGGCTATTGTAATACTGCGGCAATGCACATTTGCCTGCCTGTGTCTTTCCAATTCTGTCTTCTTAGGTTATAGGCCCAGGAGTGGGCCTGCTGCATCATATGGTAGCAAAATGTTTACCTTTAAAGGCACCTCCATTCTGTTCTCATTAGTGGCTCTTACCAGGTTACGTCCCACTTAAAGTTGAGGGTAGGCACTTCTCCACAACACCTTCAGCATTTATTGTTTGTAGTTTCTTTGCTGATGTTTCTTCTGACTAGTGTGAGCTGATACCTCTTTGTGGTTGGATTTGCATGTGTCTCATAATCCCTTGAAACTGAGCTTTCTGGCATGTCCTTTCTTTCTTCAAACTGTGAATACAGCTTACGTCTTCAAATTGTTTTCTTGAATTATGTGTGACCTTTAGAAATATTTTGGCCATTACCTCCCTCAAGACATTTTGAGGGCAGGTTTCATTTACAGCCCTCCAGTGCTGGTGCATATGAAGTGACCCTTGGCACAGGTTTTAAAGCTGCTGTTGCAGGTAATGCCCAGCGGGCGGCAACATTTCTGCTTTTCCCAATCTGGTAACTAGGGAAACAGACCTTCCTGGCAGTGGTGTTCCTCGGTCATATATCAGAGCGGAATGTGCCCGGACAAACCCCCAAATGCCGATGTCTCCTTACTTATGTTGGTTTTCTAAATAGAATTTATATATATATATTTTTTTGGAGTCATATTCCACTGTGTACATGGACCACTTTTTCTTTGTGCATTCCTCTGTTGATGGACATTTTCGTAGCTTCCAAGTGTTGGCTATGGTCAATATTGCTGGAGTGCAGGATTGCCAGCCTGTGTCTTTTTTTCTTCTTTATCCCAGTACGTGGGCCTCTCACTGCCGTGGCCCCTCCCGTTGCAGGGCACAGGGTCCGGACGCGCAGGCCCAGAAGCCATAGCTCATGAGACCAGCTGCTCCGCTGCATGTGGGATCTTCCCGAACCGGGGCACAAACCCGTGTCCCCTGCATCGGCAGGCGGACTCTCAACCAGTGCGCCAGCAGTGAAGCCCAGCCTGTGTCTTTTTGATTCTCATCCTCTCAGGCGATAGGCCCAGCAGTGGGTATGCTTGATTGAATGGTAGCTCAGTATTTACCTTTTCAAGGCACCTCCTTTGTGTTTTCCTTACTGGCTCTTACCATGTCCCACATTGAACCAAGGGTAGGCATTTCTCCACAACCCCTTCAGCATTGATTGTTTGCAGAATTTTTGCTGATAGCCATTCTGACTGGTGTGAATTGATAGGTTTTTTGTAAATTGGATTTGCATGTCTTTAATTATTCCTAATGTTCAGCATTTTTCCACGCCTTTTTAAATTTCTGTTAAAGAGAAACAGAAAACAACGGAGAGTACAATTAACCTCTTGAAATTGTCTTCTTGGAAGGTTGCCCTCTTTTGAATTTTTTGGTCAGTTTTCGACCCCAGGATTGGTTTTGAGGGCAGGTGTCATTTACAGGCCTGCAATGAGTGTGAATATTTAGTGACCATGAGCACTGGGTTTAAAACTACTGTTTTGGGAAACGGCCACAAGGCGGCGGCATTTCTCCATTCCCAAATTTGGTTACTACGGCAGCAGAGCGTTTCTGAAAGTCCTGTTCCTAGGTTGTAAATTAAAATGGAATGTGCCAGGAGAAACCCCCATAAGTTTATGTCACATTATTTCTTGTTCATTGTTTTAGGTTTTTTAATTGGGGTAATGATTAAAATATTGTTTGCCCTAGGTGTACACATTCTGGTTCATTTGTATATTACATTTATATATATATATATATATATTCATGTACCTATCCACTTCCCCTGTAAGTTATTGCAGAGTGTTCCATAGACCTCCCTTGCTATATGGTCGGTCTTTTTGATATATGTATTTAATAGGTATTTGTACACGTATGGTAACCCTAATCTTCATTTTTCCATTCCCCCCACCTTTCCTTTTAGATAAGCATAGTTTGTTTTCTAAGTCTGTGAGTGTCTTTCTCTGTGGAAATATGTTCATTTGTGTCCGTTGTTAGATAACGCCTATAAGTGATATCATAGGATATGTCTTTTGCTTTCCTCCGACTTACCTCAAGTTCTGTGATTATCTCTGGGCACATCTATGGTGCCTCAAAGAGCAGTGTTTCATTGTTTTCCTTGGCTAATATTCCATTGTGTACGTAGACCACTTTTTCTTTGTCCATTCATCTGGTGATGGACATTTTGGCTGCTCCCGTGTCCTGGATATTGTGAAAATTCCTGCAGTGCAGCTGTTGAAGCCTGTACCTTCTCGACTCTGGACTTCTCAGGTGAGAGGCTCAGCGGTGGGCCTGCTGAATGGAATGGTGGCTCAATTTTTACTTTTAAACGCAGCTCCTTTCTGTTCTCATTATTGGCTGTTACCACTCTACATCTCTCCAGGAGCTAGAGGGTATACATTTCTCTAAATCAACTTCAACATTTATTGTTTTTAGACTTTTACCTAATGGTAGTTGAGATGTGTGAATTGAAATCTTTTTGGAGGTTAGATGTGCATGAGTCTAATAATTCCTGATGTTGAGCTTTTATCCATTTTCCTCTTTTATCAAAATGAGTGAGTAAAACTTACCCCTCCATACTATCTCCTTGAAAAATTTGCCAGTATGAATTTTTTGGCCATTCCCTACCTCCACACAATTGTTTAGGGCAGGTGTCCTTTACAGCCCTGAGTCCTTGTGAATATTAAGTGACCATTAGCTGTGGGTTTAAAGCTGCTCTTGTGGGAAACAGCCACAAGGCGGTAGCATTTCTACATTTCCTACTCTGGGTTTTTGGGCAACGGAACTTTCCTGGAAATGGTGTTAGTAAGCTGCAAATTAGAGTGGAATGTGCCAGCGCAAAACCCCAAGAGATTATATCTCCTAAATTGTTGTATGTTTTTAAAATTTATTTTTTATTAATTATCAGAGCAAATTTGATAAACATGTAGATTCTCCTAGGTGTACAGTTTCTGGTTCATCCTATCAATGTATCTGTCTATTCCTCTTTGGATCCTTTCCCGTGTATGTTATTATAGAGTGTTGAGTTGACCTCTCTTCGCATTCCATAGGTGTTTTGTGATTATACATTTCATATGTATTAGTACATGTCTGTTAACCCCCATGTCCTAATTCATACATTCCTTACACCTTTCCATTTGGTTAAACATAATTTGGTTTTCTGAATCTATGCGTGTCCTTCTCTTGGAAATTATTTCATGGGTATCCATTTTTAGGTAACGCCTATAAGTGATGTCATAGGATGTCGGTCTTTCGGTTTCTTTCTTACTTCAAGTAGGGTGATTATCTCTGTATCCTTCTATGGTGGTGCCAATGGCACTGTTCCATGCCTTTTCATGGCTACTATTCCATTGTGTACATGGACGACTTCTTCTTGGTGCATTTTTCTGTTGATGGACATTTTGGTTTCTTCCAGGTCTTGGCTATGGTACATGTTGCTGCAGTGCAGGATTGCCAGCCTATGTCTTTTGATTCTGGTCTACTCAGGTGATAGGCCCATCAGTGGGCCTACGAGATCACATGGTAGCTCCATTTTTACCCTTAAGCGCACCTCCATTCTGTTCTCACTACTGGCTGTTACCAGGTTACATCCCACCAGCAGCTAAAGGGTACACGGTTCTCTAAAACCCCTTCAGCATTTATTCTTTGTAGACATTTTTTGCTGATGATCCTTCTGACCCCTGTGAGGTGAACGTTTTTGTACACTGGATTTGCATGGCTTTTATTAATTCCTGTTGTTCAGTCTTTTTCCATTCCCTTTCTTTTAACAAAGATAGAAAGAAAGAAAAAGAAACAGAAGACAAATGTGCGTAAAATATGCCTCTTGAAACAGTCATTTTGAAATGTGGACGTCTTTTGAATATTTTGGTTGATGTACGACCCCGGGATTTGTTTTCAGGGCAGGTGTGATTTACAGTCCTGCAATTATTTTGAATATCAAGTGACCATTAGGGCTGAGATTAAAGCTGCTGTTGTGTGAAACGGCCACAAGGTGGCAGCAGTTCTCGTTTACCAAATCTGGTTACTAGGGCATCAGAGCCTCAGTGGAAGTCGTGTTCTACGTTGTAATTTAGAACGGAATGTGCCAGGAAAAAGGCCCTTAAGTTTATGTCTCCCTACTTCTTGTTCGTTTTTTTAATTTAATTTTTATTTTTTATCACAGCAAGTTTGATTACAATGTTTGGCTTGTTCTAGGTGTGCAAGATGTGGCTCTTTTACACATATACATATGCCTATTCTTCCTGGGATACTTTTCCCATGTACGTTATGACAGAATATTGAGTAGTCTTCTCTTGGTATTCCTTAGGTCTTTGGTCATTATATACTTCACCTGTGGTTGTATATGTCTGTTACCCCCAATATCCTAATGTATCCCATCCTCACACCTCTCCATTGGTGAACCATAAGTTTCCTTAATGAATCTGTGAATGCCCTTCTCTGTGGATATATCTTCACTGGTATCAATTTTTAGGTAACACCTATAAGTGATATCATACGCTATGTGTCTTTCTCTCTCTGACTTACTACAAGTCACGTGATTACCTCTAGACTCATCTACGGTGCTGCAAATGGCATTGTGCCCTTTCTTTCCTTGGCTAGTATTCCATCTGTACATGTACCAGTTCTTCTTTGTCCACTCATCTGTTGATGGACTTTTTGGTTGCTTCCATGTCTTGGCTATTGTAATACTGCGGCAATGCACATTTGCCTGCCTGTGTCTTTCCAATTCTGTCTTCTTAGGTTATAGGCCCAGGAGTGGGCCTGCTGGATCATATGGTAGCAAAATGTTTACCTTTAAAGGCACCTCCATTCTGTTCTCATTAGTGGCTCTTACCAGGTTACGTCCCACTTAAAGTTGAGGGTAGGCACTTCTCCACAACACCTTCAGCATTTATTGTTTGTAGTTTCTTTGCTGATGTTTCTTCTGACTAGTGTGAGCTGATACCTCTTTGTGGTTGGATTTGCATGTGTCTCATAATCCCTTGAAACTGAGCTTTCTGGCATGTCCTTTCTTTCTTCAAACTGTGAATACAGCTTACGTCTTCAAATTGTTTTCTTGAATTATGTGTGACCTTTAGAAATATTTTGGCCATTACCTCCCTCAAGACATTTTGAGGGCAGGTTTCATTTACAGCCCTCCAGTGCTGGTGCATATGAAGTGACCCTTGGCACAGGTTTTAAAGCTGCTGTTGCAGGTAATGCCCAGCGGGCGGCAACATTTCTGCTTTTCCCAATCTGGTAACTAGGGAAACAGACCTTCCTGGCAGTGGTGTTCCTCGGTCATATATCAGAGCGGAATGTGCCCGGACAAACCCCCAAATGCCGATGTCTCCTTACTTATGTTGGTTTTCTAAATAGAATTTATATATATATATATTTTGGGAGTCATATTCCACTGTGTACATGGACCACTTTTTCTTTGTGCATTCCTCTGTTGATGGACATTTTCGTAGCTTCCAAGTGTTGGCTATGGTCAATATTGCTGGAGTGCAGGATTGCCAGCCTGTGTCTTTTTTTCTTCTTTATCCCAGTACGTGGGCCTCTCACTGCCGTGGCCCCTCCCGTTGCAGGGCACAGGGTCCGGACGCACAGGCCCAGAAGCCATAGCTCATGAGACCAGCTGCTCCGCTGCATGTGGGATCTTCCCGAACCGGGGCACAAACCCGTGTCCCCTGCATCGGCAGGTGGACTCTCAACCAGTGCGCCAGCAGTGAAGCCCAGCCTGTGTCTTTTTGATTCTCATCCTCTCAGGCGATAGGCCCAGCAGTGGGTATGCTTGATTGAATGGTAGCTCAGTATTTACCTTTTCAAGGCACCTCCTTTGTATTTTCCTTACTGGCTCTTACCATGTCCCACATTGAACCAAGGGTAGGCATTTCTCCACAACCCCTTCAGCATTGATTGTTTGCAGAATTTTTGCTGATAGCCATTCTGACTGGTGTGAATTGATAGGTTTTTTGTAAATTGGATTTGCATGTCTTTAATTATTCCTAATGTTCAGCATTTTTCCACGCCTTTTTAAATTTCTGTTAAAGAGAAACAGAAAACAACGGAGAGTACAATTAACCTCTTGAAATTGTCTTCTTGGAAGGTTGCCCTCTTTTGAATTTTTTGGTCAGTTTTCGACCCCAGGATTGGTTTTGAGGGCAGGTGTCATTTACAGGCCTGCAATGAGTGTGAATATTTAGTGACCATGAGCACTGGGTTTAAAACTGCTGTTGTGGGAAACGGCCACAAGGCGGCGGCATTTCTCCATTCCCAAATTTGGTTACTACGGCAGCAGAGCGTTTCTGAAAGTCCTGTTCCTAGGTTGTAAATTAAAATGGAATGTGCCAGGAGAAACCCCCATAAGTTTATGTCACATTATTTCTTGTTCGTTGTTTTAGGTTTTTTAATTGGGGTAATGATTAAAATATTGTTTGCCCTAGGTGTACACATTCTGGTTCATTTGTATATTACATTTATATATATATATATATTCATGTACCTATCCACTTCCCCTGTAAGTTATTGCAGAGTGTTCCATAGACCTCCCTTGCTATATGGTCGGTCTTTTTGATATATGTATTTAATAGGTATTTGTACACGTATGGTAACCCTAATCTTCATTTTTCCATTCCCCCCACCTTTCCTTTTAGATAAGCATAGTTTGTTTTCTAAGTCTGTGAGTGTCTTTCTCTGTGGAAATATGTTCATTTGTGTCCGTTGTTAGATAACGCCTATAAGTGATATCATAGGATATGTCTTTTGCTTTCCTCCGACTTACCTCAAGTTCTGTGATTATCTCTGGGCACATCTATGGTGCCTCAAAGAGCAGTGTTTCATTGTTTTCCTTGGCTAATATTCCATTGTGTACGTGGACCACTTTTTCTTTGTCCATTCATCTGGTGATGGACATTTTGGCTGCTCCCGTGTCCTGGATATTGTGAAAATTCCTGCAGTGCAGCTGTTGAAGCCTGTACCTTCTCGACTCTGGACTTCTCAGGTGAGAGGCTCAGCGGTGGGCCTGCTGAATGGAATGGTGGCTCAATTTTTACTTTTAAACGCAGCTCCTTTCTGTTCTCATTATTGGCTGTTACCACTCTACATCTCTCCAGGAGCTAGAGGGTATACATTTCTCTAAATCAACTTCAACATTTATTGTTTTTAGACTTTTACCTAATGGTAGTTGAGATGTGTGAATTGAAATCTTTTTGGAGGTTAGATGTGCATGAGTCTAATAATTCCTGATGTTGAGCTTTTATCCATTTTCCTCTTTTATCAAAATGAGTGAGTAAAACTTACCCCTCCATACTATCTCCTTGAAAAATTTGCCAGTATGAATTTTTTGGCCATTCCCTACCTCCACACAATTGTTTAGGGCAGGTGTCCTTTACAGCCCTGAGTCCTTGTGAATGTTAAGTGACCATTAGCTGTGGGTTTAAAGCTGCTCTTGTGGGAAACAGCCACAAGGCGGTAGCATTTCTACATTTCCTACTCTGGGTTTTTGGGCAACGGAACTTTCCTGGAAATGGTGTTAGTAAGCTGCAAATTAGAGTGGAATGTGCCAGCGCAAAACCCCAAGAGATTATATCTCCTAAATTGTTGTATGTTTTTAAAATTTATTTTTTATTAATTATCAGAGCAAATTTGATAAACATGTAGATTCTCCTAGGTGTACAGTTTCTGGTTCATCCTATCAATGTATCTGTCTATTCCTCTTTGGATCCTTTCCCGTGTATGTTATTATAGAGTGTTGAGTTGACCTCTCTTCGCATTCCATAGGTGTTTTGTGATTATACATTTCATATGTATTAGTACATGTCTGTTAACCCCCATGTCCTAATTCATACATTCCTTACACCTTTCCATTTGGTTAAACATAATTTGGTTTTCTGAATCTATGCGTGTCCTTCTCTTGGAAATTATTTCATGGGTATCCATTTTTAGGTAACGCCTATAAGTGATGTCATAGGATGTCGGTCTTTCGGTTTCTTTCTTACTTCAAGTAGGGTGATTATCTCTGTATCCTTCTATGGTGGTGCCAATGGCACTGTTCCATGCCTTTTCATGGCTACTATTCCATTGTGTACATGGACGACTTCTTCTTGGTGCATTTTTCTGTTGATGGACATTTTGGTTTCTTCCAGGTCTTGGCTATGGTACATGTTGCTGCAGTGCAGGATTGCCAGCCTATGTCTTTTGATTCTGGTCTACTCAGGTGATAGGCCCATCAGTGGGCCTACGAGATCACATGGTAGCTCCATTTTTACCCTTAAGCGCACCTCCATTCTGTTCTCACTACTGGCTGTTACCAGGTTACATCCCACCAGCAGCTAAAGGGTACACGGTTCTCTAAAACCCCTTCAGCATTTATTCTTTGTAGACATTTTTTGCTGGTGATCCTTCTGACCCCTGTGAGGTGAACGTTTTTGTACACTGGATTTGCATGGCTTTTATTAATTCCTGATGTTCAGTCTTTTTCCATTCCCTTTCTTTTAACAAAGATAGAAAGAAAGAAAAAGAAACAGAAGACAAATGTGCATAAAATATGCCTCTTGAAACAGTCATTTTGAAATGTGGACGTCTTTTGAATATTTTGGTTGATGTACGACCCCGGGATTTGTTTTCAGGGCAGGTGTGATTTACAGTCCTGCAATTATTTTGAATATCAAGTGACCATTAGGGCTGAGATTAAAGCTGCTGTTGTGTGAAACGGCCACAAGGTGGCAGCAGTTCTCGTTTACCAAATCTGGTTACTAGGGCATCAGAGCCTCAGTGGAAGTCGTGTTCTACGTTGTAATTTAGAACGGAATGTGCCAGGAAAAAGGCCCTTAAGTTTATGTCTCCCTACTTCTTGTTCGTTTTTTTAATTTAATTTTTATTTTTTATCACAGCAAGTTTGATTACAATGTTTGGCTTGTTCTAGGTGTGCAAGATGTGGCTCTTTTACACATATACATATGCCTATTCTTCCTGGGATACTTTTCCCATGTACGTTATGACAGAATATTGAGTAGTCTTCTCTTGGTATTCCTTAGGTCTTTGGTCATTATATACTTCACCTGTGGTTGTATATGTCTGTTACCCCCAATATCCTAATGTATCCCATCCTCACACCTCTCCATTGGTGAACCATAAGTTTCCTTAATGAATCTGTGAATGCCCTTCTCTGTGGATATATCTTCACTGGTATCAATTTTTAGGTAACACCTATAAGTGATATCATACGCTATGTGTCTTTCTCTTTCTGACTTACTACAAGTCACGTGATTACCTCTAGACTCATCTACGGTGCTGCAAATGGCATTGTGCCCTTTCTTTCCTTGGCTAGTATTCCATCTGTACATGTACCAGTTCTTCTTTGTCCACTCATCTGTTGATGGACTTTTTGGTTGCTTCCATGTCTTGGCTATTGTAATACTGCGGCAATGCACATTTGCCTGCCTGTGTCTTTCCAATTCTGTCTTCTTAGGTTATAGGCCCAGGAGTGGGCCTGCTGCATCATATGGTAGCAAAATGTTTACCTTTAAAGGCACCTCCATTCTGTTCTCATTAGTGGCTCTTACCAGGTTACGTCCCACTTAAAGTTGAGGGTAGGCACTTCTCCACAACACCTTCAGCATTTATTGTTTGTAGTTTCTTTGCTGATGTTTCTTCTGACTAGTGTGAGCTGATACCTCTTTGTGGTTGGATTTGCATGTGTCTCATAATCCCTTGAAACTGAGCTTTCTGGCATGTCCTTTCTTTCTTCAAACTGTGAATACAGCTTACGTCTTCAAATTGTTTTCTTGAATTATGTGTGACCTTTAGAAATATTTTGGCCATTACCTCCCTCAAGACATTTTGAGGGCAGGTTTCATTTACAGCCCTCCAGTGCTGGTGCATATGAAGTGACCCTTGGCACAGGTTTTAAAGCTGCTGTTGCAGGTAATGCCCAGCGGGCGGCAACATTTCTGCTTTTCCCAATCTGGTAACTAGGGAAACAGACCTTCCTGGCAGTGGTGTTCCTCGGTCATATATCAGAGCGGAATGTGCCCGGACAAACCCCCAAATGCCGATGTCTCCTTACTTATGTTGGTTTTCTAAATAGAATTTATATATATATATATATATATATATATATATATATATATATATATATGTATATATATATTTTGGGAGTCATATTCCACTGTGTACAAGGACCACTTTTTCTGTGTGCATTCCTCTGTTGATGGACATTTTCGTAGCTTCCAAGTGTTGGCTATGGTCAATATTGCTGGAGTGCAGGATTGCCAGCCTGTGTCTTTTTTTCTTCTTTATCCCAGTACGTGGGCCTCTCACTGCCGTGGCCCCTCCCGTTGCAGGGCACAGGGTCTGGACGCGCAGGCCCAGAAGCCATAGCTCATGGGACCAGCTGCTCCGCTGCATGTGGGATCTTCCCGAACCGGGGCACAAACCCATGTCCCCTGCATCGGCAGGCGGACTCTCAACCAGTGCGCCAGCAGTGAAGCCCAGCCTGTGTCTTTTTGATTCTCATCCTCTCAGGCGATAGGCCCAGCAGTGGGTATGCTTGATTGAATGGTAGCTCAGTATTTACCTTTTCAAGGCACCTCCTTTGTGTTTTCCTTACTGGCTCTTACCATGTCCCACATTGAACCAAGGGTAGGCATTTCTCCACAACCCCTTCAGCATTGATTGTTTGCAGAATTTTTGCTGATAGCCATTCTGACTGGTGTGAATTGATAGGTTTTTTGTAAATTGGATTTGCATGTCTTTAATTATTCCTAATGTTCAGCATTTTTCCACGCCTTTTTAAATTTCTGTTAAAGAGAAACAGAAAACAACAGAGAGTACAATTAACCTCTTGAAATTGTCTTCTTGGAAGGTTGTCCTCTTTTGAATTTTTTGGTCAGTTTTCGACCCCAGGATTGGTTTTGAGGGCAGGTGTCATTTACAGGCCTGCAATGAGTGTGAATATTTAGTGACCATGAGCACTGGGTTTAAAACTGCTGTTGTGGGAAACGGCCACAAGGCGGCGGCATTTCTCCATTCCCAAATTTGGTTACTACGGCAGCAGAGCGTTTCTGAAAGTCCTGTTCCTAGGTTGTAAATTAAAATGGAATGTGCCAGGAGAAACCCCCATAAGTTTATGTCACATTATTTCTTGTTCGTTGTTTTAGGTTTTTTAATTGGGGTAATGATTAAAATATTGTTTGCCCTAGGTGTACACATTCTGGTTCATTTGTATATTACATTTATATATATATATATATTCATGTACCTATCCACTTCCCCTGTAAGTTATTGCAGAGTGTTCCATAGACCTCCCTTGCTATATGGTCGGTCTTTTTGATATATGTATTTAATAGGTATTTGTACACGTATGGTAACCCTAATCTTCATTTTTCCATTCCCCCCACCTTTCCTTTTAGATAAGCATAGTTTGTTTTCTAAGTCTGTGAGTGTCTTTCTCTGTGGAAATATGTTCATTTGTGTCCGTTGTTAGATAACGCCTATAAGTGATATCATAGGATATGTCTTTTGCTTTCCTCCGACTTACCTCAAGTTCTGTGATTATCTCTGGGCACATCTATGGTGCCTCAAAGAGCAGTGTTTCATTGTTTTCCTTGGCTAATATTCCATTGTGTACATGGACCACTTTTTCTTTGTCCATTCATCTGGTGATGGACATTTTGGCTGCTCCCGTGTCCTGGATATTGTGAAAATTCCTGCAGTGCAGCTGTTGAAGCCTGTACCTTCTCGACTCTGGACTTCTCAGGTGAGAGGCTCAGCGGTGGGCCTGCTGAATGGAATGGTGGCTCAATTTTTACTTTTAAACGCAGCTCCTTTCTGTTCTCATTATTGGCTGTTACCACTCTACATCTCTCCAGGAGCTAGAGGGTATACATTTCTCTAAATCAACTTCAACATTTATTGTTTTTAGACTTTTACCTAATGGTAGTTGAGATGTGTGAATTGAAATCTTTTGGGAGGTTAGATGTGCATGAGTCTAATAATTCCTGATGTTGAGCTTTTATCCATTTTCCTCTTTTATCAAAATGAGTGAGTAAAACTTACCCCTCCATACTATCTCCTTGAAAAATTTGCCAGTATGAATTTTTTGGCCATTCCCTACCTCCACACAATTGTTTAGGGCAGGTGTCCTTTACAGCCCTGAGTCCTTGTGAATGTTAAGTGACCATTAGCTGTGGGTTTAAAGCTGCTCTTGTGGGAAACAGCCACAAGGCGGTAGCATTTCTACATTTCCTACTCTGGGTTTTTGGGCAACGGAACTTTCCTGGAAATGGTGTTAGTAAGCTGCAAATTAGAGTGGAATGTGCCAGCGCAAAACCCCAAGAGATTATATCTCCTAAATTGTTGTATGTTTTTAAAATTTATTTTTTATTAATTATCAGAGCAAATTTGATAAACATGTAGATTCTCCTAGGTGTACAGTTTCTGGTTCATCCTATCAATGTATCTGTCTATTCCTCTTTGGATCCTTTCCCGTGTATGTTATTATAGAGTGTTGAGTTGACCTCTCTTCGCATTCCATAGGTGTTTTGTGATTATACATTTCATATGTATTAGTACATGTCTGTTAACCCCCATGTCCTAATTCATACATTCCTTACACCTTTCCATTTGGTTAAACATAATTTGGTTTTCTGAATCTATGCGTGTCCTTCTCTTGGAAATTATTTCATGGGTATCCATTTTTAGGTAACGCCTATAAGTGATGTCATAGGATGTCGGTCTTTCGGTTTCTTTCTTACTTCAAGTAGGGTGATTATCTCTGTATCCTTCTATGGTGGTGCCAATGGCACTGTTCCATGCCTTTTCATGGCTACTATTCCATTGTGTACATGGACGACTTCTTCTTGGTGCATTTTTCTGTTGATGGACATTTTGGTTTCTTCCAGGTCTTGGCTATGGTACATGTTGCTGCAGTGCAGGATTGCCAGCCTATGTCTTTTGATTCTGGTCTACTCAGGTGATAGGCCCATCAGTGGGCCTACGAGATCACATGGTAGCTCCATTTTTACCCTTAAGCGCACCTCCATTCTATTCTCACTACTGGCTGTTACCAGGTTACATCCCACCAGCAGCTAAAGGGTACACGGTTCTCTAAAACCCCTTCAGCATTTATTCTTTGTAGACATTTTTTGCTGATGATCCTTCTGACCCCTGTGAGGTGAACGTTTTTGTACACTGGATTTGCATGGCTTTTATTAATTCCTGATGTTCAGTCTTTTTCCATTCCCTTTCTTTTAACAAAGATAGAAAGAAAGAAAAAGAAACAGAAGACAAATGTGCGTAAAATATGCCTCTTGAAACAGTCATTTTGAAATGTGGACGTCTTTTGAATATTTTGGTTGATGTACGACCCCGGGATTTGTTTTCAGGGCAGGTGTGATTTACAGTCCTGCAATTATTTTGAATATCAAGTGACCATTAGGGCTGAGATTAAAGCTGCTGTTGTGTGAAACGGCCACAAGGTGGCAGCAGTTCTCGTTTACCAAATCTGGTTACTAGGGCATCAGAGCCTCAATGGAAGTCGTGTTCTACGTTGTAATTTAGAACGGAATGTGCCAGGAAAAAGGCCCTTAAGTTTATGTCTCCCTACTTCTTGTTCGTTTTTTTAATTTAATTTTTATTTTTTATCACAGCAAGTTTGATTACAATGTTTGGCTTGTTCTAGGTGTGCAAGATGTGGCTCTTTTACACATATACATATGCCTATTCTTCCTGGGATACTTTTCCCATGTACGTTATGACAGAATATTGAGTAGTCTTCTCTTGGTATTCCTTAGGTCTTTGGTCATTATATACTTCACCTGTGGTTGTATATGTCTGTTACCCCCAATATCCTAATGTATCCCATCCTCACACCTCTCCATTGGTGAACCATAAGTTTCCTTAATGAATCTGTGAATGCCCTTCTCTGTGGATATATCTTCACTGGTATCAATTTTTAGGTAACACCTATAAGTGATATCATACGCTATGTGTCTTTCTCTCTCTGACTTACTACAAGTCACGTGATTACCTCTAGACTCATCTACGGTGCTGCAAATGGCATTGTGCCCTTTCTTTCCTTGGCTAGTATTCCATCTGTACATGTACCAGTTCTTCTTTGTCCACTCATCTGTTGATGGACTTTTTGGTTGCTTCCATGTCTTGGCTATTGTAATACTGCGGCAATGCACATTTGCCTGCCTGTGTCTTTCCAATTCTGTCTTCTTAGGTTATAGGCCCAGGAGTGGGCCTGCTGGATCATATGGTAGCAAAATGTTTACCTTTAAAGGCACCTCCATTCTGTTCTCATTAGTGGCTCTTACCAGGTTACGTCCCACTTAAAGTTGAGGGTAGGCACTTCTCCACAACACCTTCAGCATTTATTGTTTGTAGTTTCTTTGCTGATGTTTCTTCTGACTAGTGTGAGCTGATACCTCTTTGTGGTTGGATTTGCATGTGTCTCATAATCCCTTGAAACTGAGCTTTCTGGCATGTCCTTTCTTTCTTCAAACTGTGAATACAGCTTACGTCTTCAAATTGTTTTCTTGAATTATGTGTGACCTTTAGAAATATTTTGGCCATTACCTCCCTCAAGACATTTTGAGGGCAGGTTTCATTTACAGCCCTCCAGTGCTGGTGCATATGAAGTGACCCTTGGCACAGGTTTTAAAGCTGCTGTTGCAGGTAATGCCCAGCGGGTGGCAACATTTCTGCTTTTCCCAATCTGGTAACTAGGGAAACAGACCTTCCTGGCAGTGGTGTTCCTCGGTCATATATCAGAGCGGAATGTGCCCGGACAACCCCCCAAATGCCGATGTCTCCTTACTTATGTTGGTTTTCTAAATAGAATTTATATATATATATATATATATATATATATATATATATATATATATATATATATGTATATATATATTTTGGGAGTCATATTCCACTGTGTACAAGGACCACTTTTTCTGTGTGCATTCCTCTGTTGATGGACATTTTCGTAGCTTCCAAGTGTTGGCTATGGTCAATATTGCTGGAGTGCAGGATTGCCAGCCTGTGTCTTTTTTTCTTCTTTATCCCAGTACGTGGGCCTCTCACTGCCGTGGCCCCTCCCGTTGCAGGGCACAGGGTCTGGACGCGCAGGCCCAGAAGCCATAGCTCATGGGACCAGCTGCTCCGCTGCATGTGGGATCTTCCCGAACCGGGGCACAAACCCGTGTCCCCTGCATCGGCAGGCGGACTCTCAACCAGTGCGCCAGCAGTGAAGCCCAGCCTGTGTCTTTTTGATTCTCATCCTCTCAGGCGATAGGCCCAGCAGTGGGTATGCTTGATTGAATGGTAGCTCAGTATTTACCTTTTCAAGGCACCTCCTTTGTGTTTTCCTTACTGGCTCTTACCATGTCCCACATTGAACCAAGGGTAGGCATTTCTCCACAACCCCTTCAGCATTGATTGTTTGCAGAATTTTTGCTGATAGCCATTCTGACTGGTGTGAATTGATAGGTTTTTTGTAAATTGGATTTGCATGTCTTTAATTATTCCTAATGTTCAGCATTTTTCCACGCCTTTTTAAATTTCTGTTAAAGAGAAACAGAAAACAACAGAGAGTACAATTAACCTCTTGAAATTGTCTTCTTGGAAGGTTGTCCTCTTTTGAATTTTTTGGTCAGTTTTCGACCCCAGGATTGGTTTTGAGGGCAGGTGTCATTTACAGGCCTGCAATGAGTGTGAATATTTAGTGACCATGAGCACTGGGTTTAAAACTGCTGTTGTGGGAAACGGCCACAAGGCGGCGGCATTTCTCCATTCCCAAATTTGGTTACTACGGCAGCAGAGCGTTTCTGAAAGTCCTGTTCCTAGGTTGTAAATTAAAATGGAATGTGCCAGGAGAAACCCCCATAAGTTTATGTCACATTATTTCTTGTTCGTTGTTTTAGGTTTTTTAATTGGGGTAATGATTAAAATATTGTTTGCCCTAGGTGTACACATTCTGGTTCATTTGTATATTACATTTATATATATATATATATTCATGTACCTATCCACTTCCCCTGTAAGTTATTGCAGAGTGTTCCATAGACCTCCCTTGCTATATGGTCGGTCTTTTTGATATATGTATTTAATAGGTATTTGTACACGTATGGTAACCCTAATCTTCATTTTTCCATTCCCCCCACCTTTCCTTTTAGATAAGCATAGTTTGTTTTCTAAGTCTGTGAGTGTCTTTCTCTGTGGAAATATGTTCATTTGTGTCCGTTGTTAGATAACGCCTATAAGTGATATCATAGGATATGTCTTTTGCTTTCCTCCGACTTACCTCAAGTTCTGTGATTATCTCTGGGCACATCTATGGTGCCTCAAAGAGCAGTGTTTCATTGTTTTCCTTGGCTAATATTCCATTGTGTACATGGACCACTTTTTCTTTGTCCATTCATCTGGTGATGGACATTTTGGCTGCTCCCGTGTCCTGGATATTGTGAAAATTCCTGCAGTGCAGCTGTTGAAGCCTGTACCTTCTCGACTCTGGACTTCTCAGGTGAGAGGCTCAGCGGTGGGCCTGCTGAATGGAATGGTGGCTCAATTTTTACTTTTAAACGCAGCTCCTTTCTGTTCTCATTATTGGCTGTTACCACTCTACATCTCTCCAGGAGCTAGAGGGTATACATTTCTCTAAATCAACTTCAACATTTATTGTTTTTAGACTTTTACCTAATGGTAGTTGAGATGTGTGAATTGAAATCTTTTGGGAGGTTAGATGTGCATGAGTCTAATAATTCCTGATGTTGAGCTTTTATCCATTTTCCTCTTTTATCAAAATGAGTGAGTAAAACTTACCCCTCCATACTATCTCCTTGAAAAATTTGCCAGTATGAATTTTTTGGCCATTCCCTACCTCCACACAATTGTTTAGGGCAGGTGTCCTTTACAGCCCTGAGTCCTTGTGAATGTTAAGTGACCATTAGCTGTGGGTTTAAAGCTGCTCTTGTGGGAAACAGCCACAAGGCGGTAGCATTTCTACATTTCCTACTCTGGGTTTTTGGGCAACGGAACTTTCCTGGAAATGGTGTTAGTAAGCTGCAAATTAGAGTGGAATGTGCCAGCGCAAAACCCCAAGAGATTATATCTCCTAAATTGTTGTATGTTTTTAAAATTTATTTTTTATTAATTATCAGAGCAAATTTGATAAACATGTAGATTCTCCTAGGTGTACAGTTTCTGGTTCATCCTATCAATGTATCTGTCTATTCCTCTTTGGATCCTTTCCCGTGTATGTTATTATAGAGTGTTGAGTTGACCTCTCTTCGCATTCCATAGGTGTTTTGTGATTATACATTTCATATGTATTAGTACATGTCTGTTAACCCCCATGTCCTAATTCATACATTCCTTACACCTTTCCATTTGGTTAAACATAATTTGGTTTTCTGAATCTATGCGTGTCCTTCTCTTGGAAATTATTTCATGGGTATCCATTTTTAGGTAACGCCTATAAGTGATGTCATAGGATGTCGGTCTTTCGGTTTCTTTCTTACTTCAAGTAGGGTGATTATCTCTGTATCCTTCTATGGTGGTGCCAATGGCACTGTTCCATGCCTTTTCATGGCTACTATTCCATTGTGTACATGGACGACTTCTTCTTGGTGCATTTTTCTGTTGATGGACATTTTGGTTTCTTCCAGGTCTTGGCTATGGTACATGTTGCTGCAGTGCAGGATTGCCAGCCTATGTCTTTTGATTCTGGTCTACTCAGGTGATAGGCCCATCAGTGGGCCTACGAGATCACATGGTAGCTCCATTTTTACCCTTAAGCGCACCTCCATTCTGTTCTCACTACTGGCTGTTACCAGGTTACATCCCACCAGCAGCTAAAGGGTACACGGTTCTCTAAAACCCCTTCAGCATTTATTCTTTGTAGACATTTTTTGCTGATGATCCTTCTGACCCCTGTGAGGTGAACGTTTTTGTACACTGGATTTGCATGGCTTTTATTAATTCCTGATGTTCAGTCTTTTTCCATTCCCTTTCTTTTAACAAAGATAGAAAGAAAGAAAAAGAAACAGAAGACAAATGTGCGTAAAATATGCCTCTTGAAACAGTCATTTTGAAATGTGGACGTCTTTTGAATATTTTGGTTGATGTACGACCCCGGGATTTGTTTTCAGGGCAGGTGTGATTTACAGTCCTGCAATTATTTTGAATATCAAGTGACCATTAGGGCTGAGATTAAAGCTGCTGTTGTGTGAAACGGCCACAAGGTGGCAGCAGTTCTCGTTTACCAAATCTGGTTACTAGGGCATCAGAGCCTCAATGGAAGTCGTGTTCTACGTTGTAATTTAGAACGGAATGTGCCAGGAAAAAGGCCCTTAAGTTTATGTCTCCCTACTTCTTGTTCGTTTTTTTAATTTAATTTTTATTTTTTATCACAGCAAGTTTGATTACAATGTTTGGCTTGTTCTAGGTGTGCAAGATGTGGCTCTTTTACACATATACATATGCCTATTCTTCCTGGGATACTTTTCCCATGTACGTTATGACAGAATATTGAGTAGTCTTCTCTTGGTATTCCTTAGGTCTTTGGTCATTATATACTTCACCTGTGGTTGTATATGTCTGTTACCCCCAATATCCTAATGTATCCCATCCTCACACCTCTCCATTGGTGAACCATAAGTTTCCTTAATGAATCTGTGAATGCCCTTCTCTGTGGATATATCTTCACTGGTATCAATTTTTAGGTAACACCTATAAGTGATATCATACGCTATGTGTCTTTCTCTCTCTGACTTACTACAAGTCACGTGATTACCTCTAGACTCATCTACGGTGCTGCAAATGGCATTGTGCCCTTTCTTTCCTTGGCTAGTATTCCATCTGTACATGTACCAGTTCTTCTTTGTCCACTCATCTGTTGATGGACTTTTTGGTTGCTTCCATGTCTTGGCTATTGTAATACTGCGGCAATGCACATTTGCCTGCCTGTGTCTTTCCAATTCTGTCTTCTTAGGTTATAGGCCCAGGAGTGGGCCTGCTGCATCATATGGTAGCAAAATGTTTACCTTTAAAGGCACCTCCATTCTGTTCTCATTAGTGGCTCTTACCAGGTTACGTCCCACTTAAAGTTGAGGGTAGGCACTTCTCCACAACACCTTCAGCATTTATTGTTTGTAGTTTCTTTGCTGATGTTTCTTCTGACTAGTGTGAGCTGATACCTCTTTGTGGTTGGATTTGCATGTGTCTCATAATCCCTTGAAACTGAGCTTTCTGGCATGTCCTTTCTTTCTTCAAACTGTGAATACAGCTTACGTCTTCAAATTGTTTTCTTGAATTATGTGTGACCTTTAGAAATATTTTGGCCATTACCTCCCTCAAGACATTTTGAGGGCAGGTTTCATTTACAGCCCTCCAGTGCTGGTGCATATGAAGTGACCCTTGGCACAGGTTTTAAAGCTGCTGTTGCAGGTAATGCCCAGCGGGCGGCAACATTTCTGCTTTTCCCAATCTGGTAACTAGGGAAACAGACCTTCCTGGCAGTGGTGTTCCTCGGTCATATATCAGAGCGGAATGTGCCCGGACAAACCCCCAAATGCCGATGTCTCCTTACTTATGTTGGTTTTCTAAATAGAATTTATATATATATATATTTTGGGAGTCATATTCCACTGTGTACATGGACCACTTTTTCTTTGTGCATTCCTCTGTTGATGGACATTTTCGTAGCTTCCAAGTGTTGGCTATGGTCAATATTGCTGGAGTGCAGGATTGCCAGCCTGTGTCTTTTTTTCTTCTTTATCCCAGTACGTGGGCCTCTCACTGCCGTGGCCCCTCCCGTTGCAGGGCACAGGGTCTGGACGCGCAGGCCCAGAAGCCATAGCTCATGAGACCAGCTGCTCCGCTGCATGTGGGATCTTCCCGAACCGGGGCACAAACCCGTGTCCCCTGCATCGGCAGGCGGACTCTCAACCAGTGCGCCAGCAGTGAAGCCCAGCCTGTGTCTTTTTGATTCTCATCCTCTCAGGCGATAGGCCCAGCAGTGGGTATGCTTGATTGAATGGTAGCTCAGTATTTACCTTTTCAAGGCACCTCCTTTGTGTTTTCCTTACTGGCTCTTACCATGTCCCACATTGAACCAAGGGTAGGCATTTCTCCACAACCCCTTCAGCATTGATTGTTTGCAGAATTTTTGCTGATAGCCATTCTGACTGGTGTGAATTGATAGGTTTTTTGTAAATTGGATTTGCATGTCTTTAATTATTCCTAATGTTCAGCATTTTTCCACGCCTTTTTAAATTTCTGTTAAAGAGAAACAGAAAACAACGGAGAGTACAATTAACCTCTTGAAATTGTCTTCTTGGAAGGTTGCCCTCTTTTGAATTTTTTGGTCAGTTTTCGACCCCAGGATTGGTTTTGAGGGCAGGTGTCATTTACAGGCCTGCAATGAGTGTGAATATTTAGTGACCATGAGCACTGGGTTTAAAACTGCTGTTTTGGGAAACGGCCACAAGGCGGCGGCATTTCTCCATTCCCAAATTTGGTTACTACGGCAGCAGAGCGTTTCTGAAAGTCCTGTTCCTAGGTTGTAAATTAAAATGGAATGTGCCAGGAGAAACCCCCATAAGTTTATGTCACATTATTTCTTGTTCGTTGTTTTAGGTTTTTTAATTGGGGTAATGATTAAAATATTGTTTGCCCTAGGTGTACACATTCTGGTTCATTTGTATATTACATTTATATATATATATATATTCATGTACCTATCCACTTCCCCTGTAAGTTATTGCAGAGTGTTCCATAGACCTCCCTTGCTATATGGTCGGTCTTTTTGATATATGTATTTAATAGGTATTTGTACACGTATGGTAACCCTAATCTTCATTTTTCCATTTCCCCCACCTTTCCTTTTAGATAAGCATAGTTTGTTTTCTAAGTCTGTGAGTGTCTTTCTCTGTGGAAATATGTTCATTTGTGTCCGTTGTTAGATAACGCCTATAAGTGATATCATAGGATATGTCTTTTGCTTTCCTCCGACTTACCTCAAGTTCTGTGATTATCTCTGGGCACATCTATGGTGCCTCAAAGAGCAGTGTTTCATTGTTTTCCTTGGCTAATATTCCATTGTGTACGTGGACCACTTTTTCTTTGTCCATTCATCTGGTGATGGACATTTTGGCTGCTCCCGTGTCCTGGATATTGTGAAAATTCCTGCAGTGCAGCTGTTGAAGCCTGTACCTTCTCGACTCTGGACTTCTCAGGTGAGAGGCTCAGCGGTGGGCCTGCTGAATGGAATGGTGGCTCAATTTTTACTTTTAAACGCAGCTCCTTTCTGTTCTCATTATTGGCTGTTACCACTCTACATCTCTCCAGGAGCTAGAGGGTATACATTTCTCTAAATCAACTTCAACATTTATTGTTTTTAGACTTTTACCTAATGGTAGTTGAGATGTGTGAATTGAAATCTTTTGGGAGGTTAGATGTGCATGAGTCTAATAATTCCTGATGTTGAGCTTTTATCCATTTTCCTCTTTTATCAAAATGAGTGAGTAAAACTTACCCCTCCATACTATCTCCTTGAAAAATTTGCCAGTATGAATTTTTTGGCCATTCCCTACCTCCACACAATTGTTTAGGGCAGGTGTCCTTTACAGCCCTGAGTCCTTGTGAATGTTAAGTGACCATTAGCTGTGGGTTTAAAGCTGCTCTTGTGGGAAACAGCCACAAGGCGGTAGCATTTCTACATTTCCTACTCTGGGTTTTTGGGCAACGGAACTTTCCTGGAAATGGTGTTAGTAAGCTGCAAATTAGAGTGGAATGTGCCAGCGCAAAACCCCAAGAGATTATATCTCCTAAATTGTTGTATGTTTTTAAAATTTATTTTTTATTAATTATCAGAGCAAATTTGATAAACATGTAGATTCTCCTAGGTGTACAGTTTCTGGTTCATCCTATCAATGTATCTGTCTATTCCTCTTTGGATCCTTTCCCGTGTATGTTATTATAGAGTGTTGAGTTGACCTCTCTTCGCATTCCATAGGTGTTTTGTGATTATACATTTCATATGTATTAGTACATGTCTGTTAACCCCCATGTCCTAATTCATACATTCCTTACACCTTTCCATTTGGTTAAACATAATTTGGTTTTCTGAATCTATGCGTGTCCTTCTCTTGGAAATTATTTCATGGGTATCCATTTTTAGGTAACGCCTATAAGTGATGTCATAGGATGTCGGTCTTTCGGTTTCTTTCTTACTTCAAGTAGGGTGATTATCTCTGTATCCTTCTATGGTGGTGCCAATGGCACTGTTCCATGCCTTTTCATGGCTACTATTCCATTGTGTACATGGACGACTTCTTCTTGGTGCATTTTTCTGTTGATGGACATTTTGGTTTCTTCCAGGTCTTGGCTATGGTACATGTTGCTGCAGTGCAGGATTGCCAGCCTATGTCTTTTGATTCTGGTCTACTCAGGTGATAGGCCCATCAGTGGGCCTACGAGATCACATGGTAGCTCCATTTTTACCCTTAAGCGCACCTCCATTCTGTTCTCACTACTGGCTGTTACCAGGTTACATCCCACCAGCAGCTAAAGGGTACACGGTTCTCTAAAACCCCTTCAGCATTTATTCTTTGTAGACATTTTTTGCTGATGATCCTTCTGACCCCTGTGAGGTGAACGTTTTTGTACACTGGATTTGCATGGCTTTTATTAATTCCTGTTGTTCAGTCTTTTTCCATTCCCTTTCTTTTAACAAAGATAGAAAGAAAGAAAAAGAAACAGAAGACAAATGTGCATAAAATATGCCTCTTGAAACAGTCATTTTGAAATGTGGACGTCTTTTGAATATTTTGGTTGATGTACGACCCCGGGATTTGTTTTCAGGGCAGGTGTGATTTACAGTCCTGCAATTATTTTGAATATCAAGTGACCATTAGGGCTGAGATTAAAGCTGCTGTTGTGTGAAACGGCCACAAGGTGGCAGCAGTTCTCGTTTACCAAATCTGGTTACTAGGGCATCAGAGCCTCAATGGAAGTCGTGTTCTACGTTGTAATTTAGAACGGAATGTGCCAGGAAAAAGGCCCTTAAGTTTATGTCTCCCTACTTCTTGTTCGTTTTTTTAATTTAATTTTTATTTTTTATCACAGCAAGTTTGATTACAATGTTTGGCTTGTTCTAGGTGTGCAAGATGTGGCTCTTTTACACATATACATATGCCTATTCTTCCTGGGATACTTTTCCCATGTACGTTATGACAGAATATTGAGTAGTCTTCTCTTGGTATTCCTTAGGTCTTTGGTCATTATATACTTCACCTGTGGTTGTATATGTCTGTTACCCCCAATATCCTAATGTATCCCATCCTCACACCTCTCCATTGGTGAACCATAAGTTTCCTTAATGAATCTGTGAATGCCCTTCTCTGTGGATATATCTTCACTGGTATCAATTTTTAGGTAACACCTATAAGTGATATCATACGCTATGTGTCTTTCTCTTTCTGACTTACTACAAGTCACGTGATTACCTCTAGACTCATCTACGGTGCTGCAAATGGCATTGTGCCCTTTCTTTCCTTGGCTAGTATTCCATCTGTACATGTACCAGTTCTTCTTTGTCCACTCATCTGTTGATGGACTTTTTGGTTGCTTCCATGTCTTGGCTATTGTAATACTGCGGCAATGCACATTTGCCTGCCTGTGTCTTTCCAATTCTGTCTTCTTAGGTTATAGGCCCAGGAGTGGGCCTGCTGCATCATATGGTAGCAAAATGTTTACCTTTAAAGGCACCTCCATTCTGTTCTCATTAGTGGCTCTTACCAGGTTACGTCCCACTTAAAGTTGAGGGTAGGCACTTCTCCACAACACCTTCAGCATTTATTGTTTGTAGTTTCTTTGCTGATGTTTCTTCTGACTAGTGTGAGCTGATACCTCTTTGTGGTTGGATTTGCATGTGTCTCATAATCCCTTGAAACTGAGCTTTCTGGCATGTCCTTTCTTTCTTCAAACTGTGAATACAGCTTACGTCTTCAAATTGTTTTCTTGAATTATGTGTGACCTTTAGAAATATTTTGGCCATTACCTCCCTCAAGACATTTTGAGGGCAGGTTTCATTTACAGCCCTCCAGTGCTGGTGCATATGAAGTGACCCTTGGCACAGGTTTTAAAGCTGCTGTTGCAGGTAATGCCCAGCGGGCGGCAACATTTCTGCTTTTCCCAATCTGGTAACTAGGGAAACAGACCTTCCTGGCAGTGGTGTTCCTCGGTCATATATCAGAGCGGAATGTGCCCGGACAAACCCCCAAATGCCGATGTCTCCTTACTTATGTTGGTTTTCTAAATAGAATTTATATATATATATATTTTTGGAGTCATATTCCACTGTGTACATGGACCACTTTTTCTTTGTGCATTCCTCTGTTGATGGACATTTTCGTAGCTTCCAAGTGTTGGCTATGGTCAATATTGCTGGAGTGCAGGATTGCCAGCCTGTGTCTTTTTTTCTTCTTTATCCCAGTACGTGGGCCTCTCACTGCCGTGGCCCCTCCCGTTGCAGGGCACAGGGTCCGGACGCGCAGGCCCAGAAGCCATAGCTCATGAGACCAGCTGCTCCGCTGCATGTGGGATCTTCCCGAACTGGGGCACAAACCCGTGTCCCCTGCATCGGCAGGCGGACTCTCAACCAGTGCGCCAGCAGTGAAGCCCAGCCTGTGTCTTTTTGATTCTCATCCTCTCAGGCGATAGGCCCAGCAGTGGGTATGCTTGATTGAATGGTAGCTCAGTATTTACCTTTTCAAGGCACCTCCTTTGTGTTTTCCTTACTGGCTCTTACCATGTCCCACATTGAACCAAGGGTAGGCATTTCTCCACAACCCCTTCAGCATTGATTGTTTGCAGAATTTTTGCTGATAGCCATTCTGACTGGTGTGAATTGATAGGTTTTTTGTAAATTGGATTTGCATGTCTTTAATTATTCCTAATGTTCAGCATTTTTCCACGCCTTTTTAAATTTCTGTTAAAGAGAAACAGAAAACAACGGAGAGTACAATTAACCTCTTGAAATTGTCTTCTTGGAAGGTTGCCCTCTTTTGAATTTTTTGGTCAGTTTTCGACCCCAGGATTGGTTTTGAGGGCAGGTGTCATTTACAGGCCTGCAATGAGTGTGAATATTTAGTGACCATGACCACTGGGTTTAAAACTGCTGTTTTGGGAAACGGCCACAAGGCGGCGGCATTTCTCCATTCCCAAATTTGGTTACTACGGCAGCAGAGCGTTTCTGAAAGTCCTGTTCCTAGGTTGTAAATTAAAATGGAATGTGCCAGGAGAAACCCCCATAAGTTTATGTCACATTATTTCTTGTTCATTGTTTTAGGTTTTTTAATTGGGGTAATGATTAAAATATTGTTTGCCCTAGGTGTACACATTCTGGTTCATTTGTATATTACATTTATATATATATATATATATATATTCATGTACCTATCCACTTCCCCTGTAAGTTATTGCAGAGTGTTCCATAGACCTCCCTTGCTATATGGTCGGTCTTTTTGATATATGTATTTAATAGGTATTTGTACACGTATGGTAACCCTAATCTTCATTTTTCCATTCCCCCCACCTTTCCTTTTAGATAAGCATAGTTTGTTTTCTAAGTCTGTGAGTGTCTTTCTCTGTGGAAATATGTTCATTTGTGTCCGTTGTTAGATAACGCCTATAAGTGATATCATAGGATATGTCTTTTGCTTTCCTCCGACTTACCTCAAGTTCTGTGATTATCTCTGGGCACATCTATGGTGCCTCAAAGAGCAGTGTTTCATTGTTTTCCTTGGCTAATATTCCATTGTGTACGTAGACCACTTTTTCTTTGTCCATTCATCTGGTGATGGACATTTTGGCTGCTCCCGTGTCCTGGATATTGTGAAAATTCCTGCAGTGCAGCTGTTGAAGCCTGTACCTTCTCGACTCTGGACTTCTCAGGTGAGAGGCTCAGCGGTGGGCCTGCTGAATGGAATGGTGGCTCAATTTTTACTTTTAAACGCAGCTCCTTTCTGTTCTCATTATTGGCTGTTACCACTCTACATCTCTCCAGGAGCTAGAGGGTATACATTTCTCTAAATCAACTTCAACATTTATTGTTTTTAGACTTTTACCTAATGGTAGTTGAGATGTGTGAATTGAAATCTTTTTGGAGGTTAGATGTGCATGAGTCTAATAATTCCTGATGTTGAGCTTTTATCCATTTTCCTCTTTTATCAAAATGAGTGAGTAAAACTTACCCCTCCATACTATCTCCTTGAAAAATTTGCCAGTATGAATTTTTTGGCCATTCCCTACCTCCACACAATTGTTTAGGGCAGGTGTCCTTTACAGCCCAGAGTCCTTGTGAATATTAAGTGACCATTAGCTGTGGGTTTAAAGCTGCTCTTGTGGGAAACAGCCACAAGGCGGTAGCATTTCTACATTTCCTACTCTGGGTTTTTGGGCAACGGAACTTTCCTGGAAATGGTGTTAGTAAGCTGCAAATTAGAGTGGAATGTGCCAGCGCAAAACCCCAAGAGATTATATCTCCTAAATTGTTGTATGTTTTTAAAATTTATTTTTTATTAATTATCAGAGCAAATTTGATAAACATGTAGATTCTCCTAGGTGTACAGTTTCTGGTTCATCCTATCAATGTATCTGTCTATTCCTCTTTGGATCCTTTCCCGTGTATGTTATTATAGAGTGTTGAGTTGACCTCTCTTCGCATTCCATAGGTGTTTTGTGATTATACATTTCATATGTATTAGTACATGTCTGTTAACCCCCATGTCCTAATTCATACATTCCTTACACCTTTCCATTTGGTTAAACATAATTTGGTTTTCTGAATCTATGCGTGTCCTTCTCTTGGAAATTATTTCATGGGTATCCATTTTTAGGTAACGCCTATAAGTGATGTCATAGGATGTCGGTCTTTCGGTTTCTTTCTTACTTCAAGTAGGGTGATTATCTCTGTATCCTTCTATGGTGGTGCCAATGGCACTGTTCCATGCCTTTTCATGGCTACTATTCCATTGTGTACATGGACGACTTCTTCTTGGTGCATTTTTCTGTTGATGGACATTTTGGTTTCTTCCAGGTCTTGGCTATGGTACATGTTGCTGCAGTGCAGGATTGCCAGCCTATGTCTTTTGATTCTGGTCTACTCAGGTGATAGGCCCATCAGTGGGCCTACGAGATCACATGGTAGCTCCATTTTTACCCTTAAGCGCACCTCCATTCTGTTCTCACTACTGGCTGTTACCAGGTTACATCCCACCAGCAGCTAAAGGGTACACGGTTCTCTAAAACCCCTTCAGCATTTATTCTTTGTAGACATTTTTTGCTGATGATCCTTCTGACCCCTGTGAGGTGAACGTTTTTGTACACTGGATTTGCATGGCTTTTATTAATTCCTGTTGTTCAGTCTTTTTCCATTCCCTTTCTTTTAACAAAGATAGAAAGAAAGAAAAAGAAACAGAAGACAAATGTGCATAAAATATGCCTCTTGAAACAGTCATTTTGAAATGTGGACGTCTTTTGAATATTTTGGTTGATGTACGACCCCGGGATTTGTTTTCAGGGCAGGTGTGATTTACAGTCCTGCAATTATTTTGAATATCAAGTGACCATTAGGGCTGAGATTAAAGCTGCTGTTGTGTGAAACGGCCACAAGGTGGCAGCAGTTCTCGTTTACCAAATCTGGTTACTAGGGCATCAGAGCCTCAATGGAAGTCGTGTTCTACGTTGTAATTTAGAACGGAATGTGCCAGGAAAAAGGCCCTTAAGTTTATGTCTCCCTACTTCTTGTTCGTTTTTTTAATTTAATTTTTATTTTTTATCACAGCAAGTTTGATTACAATGTTTGGCTTGTTCTAGGTGTGCAAGATGTGGCTCTTTTACACATATACATATGCCTATTCTTCCTGGGATACTTTTCCCATGTACGTTATGACAGAATATTGAGTAGTCTTCTCTTGGTATTCCTTAGGTCTTTGGTCATTATATACTTCACCTGTGGTTGTATATGTCTGTTACCCCCAATATCCTAATGTATCCCATCCTCACACCTCTCCATTGGTGAACCATAAGTTTCCTTAATGAATCTGTGAATGCCCTTCTCTGTGGATATATCTTCACTGGTATCAATTTTTAGGTAACACCTATAAGTGATATCATACGCTATGTGTCTTTCTCTTTCTGACTTACTACAAGTCACGTGATTACCTCTAGACTCATCTACGGTGCTGCAAATGGCATTGTGCCCTTTCTTTCCTTGGCTAGTATTCCATCTGTACATGTACCAGTTCTTCTTTGTCCACTCATCTGTTGATGGACTTTTTGGTTGCTTCCATGTCTTGGCTATTGTAATACTGCGGCAATGCACATTTGCCTGCCTGTGTCTTTCCAATTCTGTCTTCTTAGGTTATAGGCCCAGGAGTGGGCCTGCTGCATCATATGGTAGCAAAATGTTTACCTTTAAAGGCACCTCCATTCTGTTCTCATTAGTGGCTCTTACCAGGTTACGTCCCACTTAAAGTTGAGGGTAGGCACTTCTCCACAACACCTTCAGCATTTATTGTTTGTAGTTTCTTTGCTGATGTTTCTTCTGACTAGTGTGAGCTGATACCTCTTTGTGGTTGGATTTGCATGTGTCTCATAATCCCTTGAAACTGAGCTTTCTGGCATGTCCTTTCTTTCTTCAAACTGTGAATACAGCTTACGTCTTCAAATTGTTTTCTTGAATTATGTGTGACCTTTAGAAATATTTTGGCCATTACCTCCCTCAAGACATTTTGAGGGCAGGTTTCATTTACAGCCCTCCAGTGCTGGTGCATATGAAGTGACCCTTGGCACAGGTTTTAAAGCTGCTGTTGCAGGTAATGCCCAGCGGGCGGCAACATTTCTGCTTTTCCCAATCTGGTAACTAGGGAAACAGACCTTCCTGGCAGTGGTGTTCCTCGGTCATATATCAGAGCGGAATGTGCCCGGACAAACCCCCAAATGCCGATGTCTCCTTACTTATGTTGGTTTTCTAAATAGAATTTATATATATATATATTTTTGGAGTCATATTCCACTGTGTACATGGACCACTTTTTCTTTGTGCATTCCTCTGTTGATGGACATTTTCGTAGCTTCCAAGTGTTGGCTATGGTCAATATTGCTGGAGTGCAGGATTGCCAGCCTGTGTCTTTTTTTCTTCTTTATCCCAGTACGTGGGCCTCTCACTGCCGTGGCCCCTCCCGTTGCAGGGCACAGGGTCCGGACGCGCAGGCCCAGAAGCCATAGCTCATGAGACCAGCTGCTCCGCTGCATGTGGGATCTTCCCGAACCGGGGCACAAACCCGTGTCCCCTGCATCGGCAGGCGGACTCTCAACCAGTGCGCCAGCAGTGAAGCCCAGCCTGTGTCTTTTTGATTCTCATCCTCTCAGGCGATAGGCCCAGCAGTGGGTATGCTTGATTGAATGGTAGCTCAGTATTTACCTTTTCAAGGCACCTCCTTTGTGTTTTCCTTACTGGCTCTTACCATGTCCCACATTGAACCAAGGGTAGGCATTTCTCCACAACCCCTTCAGCATTGATTGTTTGCAGAATTTTTGCTGATAGCCATTCTGACTGGTGTGAATTGATAGGTTTTTTGTAAATTGGATTTGCATGTCTTTAATTATTCCTAATGTTCAGCATTTTTCCACGCCTTTTTAAATTTCTGTTAAAGAGAAACAGAAAACAACGGAGAGTACAATTAACCTCTTGAAATTGTCTTCTTGGAAGGTTGCCCTCTTTTGAATTTTTTGGTCAGTTTTCGACCCCAGGATTGGTTTTGAGGGCAGGTGTCATTTACAGGCCTGCAATGAGTGTGAATATTTAGTGACCATGACCACTGGGTTTAAAACTGCTGTTTTGGGAAACGGCCACAAGGCGGCGGCATTTCTCCATTCCCAAATTTGGTTACTACGGCAGCAGAGCGTTTCTGAAAGTCCTGTTCCTAGGTTGTAAATTAAAATGGAATGTGCCAGGAGAAACCCCCATAAGTTTATGTCACATTATTTCTTGTTCATTGTTTTAGGTTTTTTAATTGGGGTAATGATTAAAATATTGTTTGCCCTAGGTGTACACATTCTGGTTCATTTGTATATTACATTTATATATATATATATATATATATTCATGTACCTATCCACTTCCCCTGTAAGTTATTGCAGAGTGTTCCATAGACCTCCCTTGCTATATGGTCGGTCTTTTTGATATATGTATTTAATAGGTATTTGTACACGTATGGTAACCCTAATCTTCATTTTTCCATTCCCCCCACCTTTCCTTTTAGATAAGCATAGTTTGTTTTCTAAGTCTGTGAGTGTCTTTCTCTGTGGAAATATGTTCATTTGTGTCCGTTGTTAGATAACGCCTATAAGTGATATCATAGGATATGTCTTTTGCTTTCCTCCGACTTACCTCAAGTTCTGTGATTATCTCTGGGCACATCTATGGTGCCTCAAAGAGCAGTGTTTCATTGTTTTCCTTGGCTAATATTCCATTGTGTACGTAGACCACTTTTTCTTTGTCCATTCATCTGGTGATGGACATTTTGGCTGCTCCCGTGTCCTGGATATTGTGAAAATTCCTGCAGTGCAGCTGTTGAAGCCTGTACCTTCTCGACTCTGGACTTCTCAGGTGAGAGGCTCAGCGGTGGGCCTGCTGAATGGAATGGTGGCTCAATTTTTACTTTTAAACGCAGCTCCTTTCTGTTCTCATTATTGGCTGTTACCACTCTACATCTCTCCAGGAGCTAGAGGGTATACATTTCTCTAAATCAACTTCAACATTTATTGTTTTTAGACTTTTACCTAATGGTAGTTGAGATGTGTGAATTGAAATCTTTTTGGAGGTTAGATGTGCATGAGTCTAATAATTCCTGATGTTGAGCTTTTATCCATTTTCCTCTTTTATCAAAATGAGTGAGTAAAACTTACCCCTCCATACTATCTCCTTGAAAAATTTGCCAGTATGAATTTTTTGGCCATTCCCTACCTCCACACAATTGTTTAGGGCAGGTGTCCTTTACAGCCCTGAGTCCTTGTGAATATTAAGTGACCATTAGCTGTGGGTTTAAAGCTGCTCTTGTGGGAAACAGCCACAAGGCGGTAGCATTTCTACATTTCCTACTCTGGGTTTTTGGGCAACGGAACTTTCCTGGAAATGGTGTTAGTAAGCTGCAAATTAGAGTGGAATGTGCCAGCGCAAAACCCCAAGAGATTATATCTCCTAAATTGTTGTATGTTTTTAAAATTTATTTTTTATTAATTATCAGAGCAAATTTGATAAACATGTAGATTCTCCTAGGTGTACAGTTTCTGGTTCATCCTATCAATGTATCTGTCTATTCCTCTTTGGATCCTTTCCCGTGTATGTTATTATAGAGTGTTGAGTTGACCTCTCTTCGCATTCCATAGGTGTTTTGTGATTATACATTTCATATGTATTAGTACATGTCTGTTAACCCCCATGTCCTAATTCATACATTCCTTACACCTTTCCATTTGGTTAAACATAATTTGGTTTTCTGAATCTATGCGTGTCCTTCTCTTGGAAATTATTTCATGGGTATCCATTTTTAGGTAACGCCTATAAGTGATGTCATAGGATGTCGGTCTTTCGGTTTCTTTCTTACTTCAAGTAGGGTGATTATCTCTGTATCCTTCTATGGTGGTGCCAATGGCACTGTTCCATGCCTTTTCATGGCTACTATTCCATTGTGTACATGGACGACTTCTTCTTGGTGCATTTTTCTGTTGATGGACATTTTGGTTTCTTCCAGGTCTTGGCTATGGTACATGTTGCTGCAGTGCAGGATTGCCAGCCTATGTCTTTTGATTCTGGTCTACTCAGGTGATAGGCCCATCAGTGGGCCTACGAGATCACATGGTAGCTCCATTTTTACCCTTAAGCGCACCTCCATTCTGTTCTCACTACTGGCTGTTACCAGGTTACATCCCACCAGCAGCTAAAGGGTACACGGTTCTCTAAAACCCCTTCAGCATTTATTCTTTGTAGACATTTTTTGCTGATGATCCTTCTGACCCCTGTGAGGTGAACGTTTTTGTACACTGGATTTGCATGGCTTTTATTAATTCCTGTTGTTCAGTCTTTTTCCATTCCCTTTCTTTTAACAAAGATAGAAAGAAAGAAAAAGAAACAGAAGACAAATGTGCATAAAATATGCCTCTTGAAACAGTCATTTTGAAATGTGGACGTCTTTTGAATATTTTGGTTGATGTACGACCCCGGGATTTGTTTTCAGGGCAGGTGTGATTTACAGTCCTGCAATTATTTTGAATATCAAGTGACCATTAGGGCTGAGATTAAAGCTGCTGTTGTGTGAAACGGCCACAAGGTGGCAGCAGTTCTCGTTTACCAAATCTGGTTACTAGGGCATCAGAGCCTCAGTGGAAGTCGTGTTCTACGTTGTAATTTAGAACGGAATGTGCCAGGAAAAAGGCCCTTAAGTTTATGTCTCCCTACTTCTTGTTCGTTTTTTTAATTTAATTTTTATTTTTTATCACAGCAAGTTTGATTACAATGTTTGGCTTGTTCTAGGTGTGCAAGATGTGGCTCTTTTACACATATACATATGCCTATTCTTCCTGGGATACTTTTCCCATGTACGTTATGACAGAATATTGAGTAGTCTTCTCTTGGTATTCCTTAGGTCTTTGGTCATTATATACTTCACCTGTGGTTGTATATGTCTGTTACCCCCAATATCCTAATGTATCCCATCCTCACACCTCTCCATTGGTGAACCATAAGTTTCCTTAATGAATCTGTGAATGCCCTTCTCTGTGGATATATCTTCACTGGTATCAATTTTTAGGTAACACCTATAAGTGATATCATACGCTATGTGTCTTTCTCTTTCTGACTTACTACAAGTCACGTGATTACCTCTAGACTCATCTACGGTGCTGCAAATGGCATTGTGCCCTTTCTTTCCTTGGCTAGTATTCCATCTGTACATGTACCAGTTCTTCTTTGTCCACTCATCTGTTGATGGACTTTTTGGTTGCTTCCATGTCTTGGCTATTGTAATACTGCGGCAATGCACATTTGCCTGCCTGTGTCTTTCCAATTCTGTCTTCTTAGGTTATAGGCCCAGGAGTGGGCCTGCTGGATCATATGGTAGCAAAATGTTTACCTTTAAAGGCACCTCCATTCTGTTCTCATTAGTGGCTCTTACCAGGTTACGTCCCACTTAAAGTTGAGGGTAGGCACTTCTCCACAACACCTTCAGCATTTATTGTTTGTAGTTTCTTTGCTGATGTTTCTTCTGACTAGTGTGAGCTGATACCTCTTTGTGGTTGGATTTGCATGTGTCTCATAATCCCTTGAAACTGAGCTTTCTGGCATGTCCTTTCTTTCTTCAAACTGTGAATACAGCTTACGTCTTCAAATTGTTTTCTTGAATTATGTGTGACCTTTAGAAATATTTTGGCCATTACCTCCCTCAAGACATTTTGAGGGCAGGTTTCATTTACAGCCCTCCAGTGCTGGTGCATATGAAGTGACCCTTGGCACAGGTTTTAAAGCTGCTGTTGCAGGTAATGCCCAGCGGGCGGCAACATTTCTGCTTTTCCCAATCTGGTAACTAGGGAAACAGACCTTCCTGGCAGTGGTGTTCCTCGGTCATATATCAGAGCGGAATGTGCCCGGACAAACCCCCAAATGCCGATGTCTCCTTACTTATGTTGGTTTTCTAAATAGAATTTATATATATATATATTTTTGGAGTCATATTCCACTGTGTACAAGGACCACTTTTTCTGTGTGCATTCCTCTGTTGATGGACATTTTCGTAGCTTCCAAGTGTTGGCTATGGTCAATATTGCTGGAGTGCAGGATTGCCAGCCTGTGTCTTTTTTTCTTCTTTATCCCAGTACGTGGGCCTCTCACTGCCGTGGCCCCTCCCGTTGCAGGGCACAGGGTCTGGACGCGCAGGCCCAGAAGCCATAGCTCATGGGACCAGCTGCTCCGCTGCATGTGGGATCTTCCCGAACCGGGGCACAAACCCGTGTCCCCTGCATCGGCAGGCGGACTCTCAACCAGTGCGCCAGCAGTGAAGCCCAGCCTGTGTCTTTTTGATTCTCATCCTCTCAGGCGATAGGCCCAGCAGTGGGTATGCTTGATTGAATGGTAGCTCAGTATTTACCTTTTCAAGTCACCTCCTTTGTGTTTTCCTTACTGGCTCTTACCATGTCCCACATTGAACCAAGGGTAGGCATTTCTCCACAACCCCTTCAGCATTGATTGTTTGCAGAATTTTTGCTGATAGCCATTCTGACTGGTGTGAATTGATAGGTTTTTTGTAAATTGGATTTGCATGTCTTTAATTATTCCTAATGTTCAGCATTTTTCCACGCCTTTTTAAATTTCTGTTAAAGAGAAACAGAAAACAACAGAGAGTACAATTAACCTCTTGAAATTGTCTTCTTGGAAGGTTGTCCTCTTTTGAATTTTTTGGTCAGTTTTCGACCCCAGGATTGGTTTTGAGGGCAGGTGTCATTTACAGGCCTGCAATGAGTGTGAATATTTAGTGACCATGAGCACTGGGTTTAAAACTGCTGTTGTGGGAAACGGCCACAAGGCGGCGGCATTTCTCCATTCCCAAATTTGGTTACTACGGCAGCAGAGCGTTTCTGAAAGTCCTGTTCCTAGGTTGTAAATTAAAATGGAATGTGCCAGGAGAAACCCCCATAAGTTTATGTCACATTATTTCTTGTTCGTTGTTTTAGGTTTTTTAATTGGGGTAATGATTAAAATATTGTTTGCCCTAGGTGTACACATTCTGGTTCATTTGTATATTACATTTATATATATATATATATTCATGTACCTATCCACTTCCCCTGTAAGTTATTGCAGAGTGTTCCATAGACCTCCCTTGCTATATGGTCGGTCTTTTTGATATATGTATTTAATAGGTATTTGTACACGTATGGTAACCCTAATCTTCATTTTTCCATTCCCCCCACCTTTCCTTTTAGATAAGCATAGTTTGTTTTCTAAGTCTGTGAGTGTCTTTCTCTGTGGAAATATGTTCATTTGTGTCCGTTGTTAGATAACGCCTATAAGTGATATCATAGGATATGTCTTTTGCTTTCCTCCGACTTACCTCAAGTTCTGTGATTATCTCTGGGCACATCTATGGTGCCTCAAAGAGCAGTGTTTCATTGTTTTCCTTGGCTAATATTCCATTGTGTACGTGGACCACTTTTTCTTTGTCCATTCATCTGGTGATGGACATTTTGGCTGCTCCCGTGTCCTGGATATTGTGAAAATTCCTGCAGTGCAGCTGTTGAAGCCTGTACCTTCTCGACTCTGGACTTCTCAGGTGAGAGGCTCAGCAGTGGGCCTGCTGAATGGAATGGTGGCTCAATTTTTACTTTTAAACGCAGCTCCTTTCTGTTCTCATTATTGGCTGTTACCACTCTACATCTCTCCAGGAGCTAGAGGGTATACATTTCTCTAAATCAACTTCAACATTTATTGTTTTTAGACTTTTACCTAATGGTAGTTGAGTAGTGTGAATTGAAATCTTTTGGGAGGTTAGATGTGCATGAGTCTAATAATTCCTGATGTTGAGCTTTTATCCATTTTCCTCTTTTATCAAAATGAGTGAGTAAAACTTACCCCTCCATACTATCTCCTTGAAAAATTTGCCAGTATGAATTTTTTGGCCATTCCCTACCTCCACACAATTGTTTAGGGCAGGTGTCCTTTACAGCCCTGAGTCCTTGTGAATGTTAAGTGACCATTAGCTGTGGGTTTAAAGCTGCTCTTGTGGGAAACAGCCACAAGGCGGTAGCATTTCTACATTTCCTACTCTGGGTTTTTGGGCAACGGAACTTTCCTGGAAATGGTGTTAGTAAGCTGCAAATTAGAGTGGAATGTGCCAGCGCAAAACCCCAAGAGATTATATCTCCTAAATTGTTGTATGTTTTTAAAATTTATTTTTTATTAATTATCAGAGCAAATTTGATAAACATGTAGATTCTCCTAGGTGTACAGTTTCTGGTTCATCCTATCAATGTATCTGTCTATTCCTCTTTGGATCCTTTCCCGTGTATGTTATTATAGAGTGTTGAGTTGACCTCTCTTCGCATTCCATAGGTGTTTTGTGATTATACATTTCATATGTATTAGTACATGTCTGTTAACCCCCATGTCCTAATTCATACATTCCTTACACCTTTCCATTTGGTTAAACATAATTTGGTTTTCTGAATCTATGCGTGTCCTTCTCTTGGAAATTATTTCATGGGTATCCATTTTTAGGTAACGCCTATAAGTGATGTCATAGGATGTCGGTCTTTCGGTTTCTTTCTTACTTCAAGTAGGGTGATTATCTCTGTATCCTTCTATGGTGGTGCCAATGGCACTGTTCCATGCCTTTTCATGGCTACTATTCCATTGTGTACATGGACGACTTCTTCTTGGTGCATTTTTCTGTTGATGGACATTTTGGTTTCTTCCAGGTCTTGGCTATGGTACATGTTGCTGCAGTGCAGGATTGCCAGCCTATGTCTTTTGATTCTGGTCTACTCAGGTGATAGGCCCATCAGTGGGCCTACGAGATCACATGGTAGCTCCATTTTTACCCTTAAGCGCACCTCCATTCTGTTCTCACTACTGGCTGTTACCAGGTTACATCCCACCAGCAGCTAAAGGGTACACGGTTCTCTAAAACCCCTTCAGCATTTATTCTTTGTAGACATTTTTTGCTGATGATCCTTCTGACCCCTGTGAGGTGAACGTTTTTGTACACTGGATTTGCATGGCTTTTATTAATTCCTGATGTTCAGTCTTTTTCCATTCCCTTTCTTTTAACAAAGATAGAAAGAAAGAAAAAGAAACAGAAGACAAATGTGCATAAAATATGCCTCTTGAAACAGTCATTTTGAAATGTGGACGTCTTTTGAATATTTTGGTTGATGTACGACCCCGGGATTTGTTTTCAGGGCAGGTGTGATTTACAGTCCTGCAATTATTTTGAATATCAAGTGACCATTAGGGCTGAGATTAAAGCTGCTGTTGTGTGAAACGGCCACAAGGTGGCAGCAGTTCTCGTTTACCAAATCTGGTTACTAGGGCATCAGAGCCTCAATGGAAGTCGTGTTCTACGTTGTAATTTAGAACGGAATGTGCCAGGAAAAAGGCCCTTAAGTTTATGTCTCCCTACTTCTTGTTCGTTTTTTTAATTTAATTTTTATTTTTTATCACAGCAAGTTTGATTACAATGTTTGGCTTGTTCTAGGTGTGCAAGATGTGGCTCTTTTACACATATACATATGCCTATTCTTCCTGGGATACTTTTCCCATGTACGTTATGACAGAATATTGAGTAGTCTTCTCTTGGTATTCCTTAGGTCTTTGGTCATTATATACTTCACCTGTGGTTGTATATGTCTGTTACCCCCAATATCCTAATGTATCCCATCCTCACACCTCTCCATTGGTGAACCATAAGTTTCCTTAATGAATCTGTGAATGCCCTTCTCTGTGGATATATCTTCACTGGTATCAATTTTTAGGTAACACCTATAAGTGATATCATACGCTATGTGTCTTTCTCTCTCTGACTTACTACAAGTCACGTGATTACCTCTAGACTCATCTACGGTGCTGCAAATGGCATTGTGCCCTTTCTTTCCTTGGCTAGTATTCCATCTGTACATGTACCAGTTCTTCTTTGTCCACTCATCTGTTGATGGACTTTTTGGTTGCTTCCATGTCTTGGCTATTGTAATACTGCGGCAATGCACATTTGCCTGCCTGTGTCTTTCCAATTCTGTCTTCTTAGGTTATAGGCCCAGGAGTGGGCCTGCTGCATCATATGGTAGCAAAATGTTTACCTTTAAAGGCACCTCCATTCTGTTCTCATTAGTGGCTCTTACCAGGTTACGTCCCACTTAAAGTTGAGGGTAGGCACTTCTCCACAACACCTTCAGCATTTATTGTTTGTAGTTTCTTTGCTGATGTTTCTTCTGACTAGTGTGAGCTGATACCTCTTTGTGGTTGGATTTGCATGTGTCTCATAATCCCTTGAAACTGAGCTTTCTGGCATGTCCTTTCTTTCTTCAAACTGTGAATACAGCTTACGTCTTCAAATTGTTTTCTTGAATTATGTGTGACCTTTAGAAATATTTTGGCCATTACCTCCCTCAAGACATTTTGAGGGCAGGTTTCATTTACAGCCCTCCAGTGCTGGTGCATATGAAGTGACCCTTGGCACAGGTTTTAAAGCTGCTGTTGCAGGTAATGCCCAGCGGGCGGCAACATTTCTGCTTTTCCCAATCTGGTAACTAGGGAAACAGACCTTCCTGGCAGTGGTGTTCCTCGGTCATATATCAGAGCGGAATGTGCCCGGACAAACCCCCAAATGCCGATGTCTCCTTACTTATGTTGGTTTTCTAAATAGAATTTATATATATATATATATATATATATATATATATATATATATATGTATATATATATTTTGGGAGTCATATTCCACTGTGTACAAGGACCACTTTTTCTGTGTGCATTCCTCTGTTGATGGACATTTTCGTAGCTTCCAAGTGTTGGCTATGGTCAATATTGCTGGAGTGCAGGATTGCCAGCCTGTGTCTTTTTTTCTTCTTTATCCCAGTACGTGGGCCTCTCACTGCCGTGGCCCCTCCCGTTGCAGGGCACAGGGTCTGGACGCGCAGGCCCAGAAGCCATAGCTCATGGGACCAGCTGCTCCGCTGCATGTGGGATCTTCCCGAACCGGGGCACAAACCCGTGTCCCCTGCATCGGCAGGCGGACTCTCAACCAGTGCGCCAGCAGTGAAGCCCAGCCTGTGTCTTTTTGATTCTCATCCTCTCAGGCGATAGGCCCAGCAGTGGGTATGCTTGATTGAATGGTAGCTCAGTATTTACCTTTTCAAGGCACCTCCTTTGTGTTTTCCTTACTGGCTCTTACCATGTCCCACATTGAACCAAGGGTAGGCATTTCTCCACAACCCCTTCAGCATTGATTGTTTGCAGAATTTTTGCTGATAGCCATTCTGACTGGTGTGAATTGATAGGTTTTTTGTAAATTGGATTTGCATGTCTTTAATTATTCCTAATGTTCAGCATTTTTCCACGCCTTTTTAAATTTCTGTTAAAGAGAAACAGAAAACAACAGAGAGTACAATTAACCTCTTGAAATTGTCTTCTTGGAAGGTTGTCCTCTTTTGAATTTTTTGGTCAGTTTTCGACCCCAGGATTGGTTTTGAGGGCAGGTGTCATTTACAGGCCTGCAATGAGTGTGAATATTTAGTGACCATGAGCACTGGGTTTAAAACTGCTGTTGTGGGAAACGGCCACAAGGCGGCGGCATTTCTCCATTCCCAAATTTGGTTACTACGGCAGCAGAGCGTTTCTGAAAGTCCTGTTCCTAGGTTGTAAATTAAAATGGAATGTGCCAGGAGAAACCCCCATAAGTTTATGTCACATTATTTCTTGTTCGTTGTTTTAGGTTTTTTAATTGGGGTAATGATTAAAATATTGTTTGCCCTAGGTGTACACATTCTGGTTCATTTGTATATTACATTTATATATATATATATATTCATGTACCTATCCACTTCCCCTGTAAGTTATTGCAGAGTGTTCCATAGACCTCCCTTGCTATATGGTCGGTCTTTTTGATATATGTATTTAATAGGTATTTGTACACGTATGGTAACCCTAATCTTCATTTTTCCATTCCCCCCACCTTTCCTTTTAGATAAGCATAGTTTGTTTTCTAAGTCTGTGAGTGTCTTTCTCTGTGGAAATATGTTCATTTGTGTCCGTTGTTAGATAACGCCTATAAGTGATATCATAGGATATGTCTTTTGCTTTCCTCCGACTTACCTCAAGTTCTGTGATTATCTCTGGGCACATCTATGGTGCCTCAAAGAGCAGTGTTTCATTGTTTTCCTTGGCTAATATTCCATTGTGTACGTGGACCACTTTTTCTTTGTCCATTCATCTGGTGATGGACATTTTGGCTGCTCCCGTGTCCTGGATATTGTGAAAATTCCTGCAGTGCAGCTGTTGAAGCCTGTACCTTCTCGACTCTGGACTTCTCAGGTGAGAGGCTCAGCAGTGGGCCTGCTGAATGGAATGGTGGCTCAATTTTTACTTTTAAACGCAGCTCCTTTCTGTTCTCATTATTGGCTGTTACCACTCTACATCTCTCCAGGAGCTAGAGGGTATACATTTCTCTAAATCAACTTCAACATTTATTGTTTTTAGACTTTTACCTAATGGTAGTTGAGATGTGTGAATTGAAATCTTTTGGGAGGTTAGATGTGCATGAGTCTAATAATTCCTGATGTTGAGCTTTTATCCATTTTCCTCTTTTATCAAAATGAGTGAGTAAAACTTACCCCTCCATACTATCTCCTTGAAAAATTTGCCAGTATGAATTTTTTGGCCATTCCCTACCTCCACACAATTGTTTAGGGCAGGTGTCCTTTACAGCCCTGAGTCCTTGTGAATGTTAAGTGACCATTAGCTGTGGGTTTAAAGCTGCTCTTGTGGGAAACAGCCACAAGGCGGTAGCATTTCTACATTTCCTACTCTGGGTTTTTGGGCAACGGAACTTTCCTGGAAATGGTGTTAGTAAGCTGCAAATTAGAGTGGAATGTGCCAGCGCAAAACCCCAAGAGATTATATCTCCTAAATTGTTGTATGTTTTTAAAATTTATTTTTTATTAATTATCAGAGCAAATTTGATAAACATGTAGATTCTCCTAGGTGTACAGTTTCTGGTTCATCCTATCAATGTATCTGTCTATTCCTCTTTGGATCCTTTCCCGTGTATGTTATTATAGAGTGTTGAGTTGACCTCTCTTCGCATTCCATAGGTGTTTTGTGATTATACATTTCATATGTATTAGTACATGTCTGTTAACCCCCATGTCCTAATTCATACATTCCTTACACCTTTCCATTTGGTTAAACATAATTTGGTTTTCTGAATCTATGCGTGTCCTTCTCTTGGAAATTATTTCATGGGTATCCATTTTTAGGTAACGCCTATAAGTGATGTCATAGGATGTCGGTCTTTCGGTTTCTTTCTTACTTCAAGTAGGGTGATTATCTCTGTATCCTTCTATGGTGGTGCCAATGGCACTGTTCCATGCCTTTTCATGGCTACTATTCCATTGTGTACATGGACGACTTCTTCTTGGTGCATTTTTCTGTTGATGGACATTTTGGTTTCTTCCAGGTCTTGGCTATGGTACATGTTGCTGCAGTGCAGGATTGCCAGCCTATGTCTTTTGATTCTGGTCTACTCAGGTGATAGGCCCATCAGTGGGCCTACGAGATCACATGGTAGCTCCATTTTTACCCTTAAGCACACCTCCATTCTGTTCTCACTACTGGCTGTTACCAGGTTACATCCCACCAGCAGCTAAAGGGTACACGGTTCTCTAAAACCCCTTCAGCATTTATTCTTTGTAGACATTTTTTGCTGATGATCCTTCTGACCCCTGTGAGGTGAACGTTTTTGTACACTGGATTTGCATGGCTTTTATTAATTCCTGATGTTCAGTCTTTTTCCATTCCCTTTCTTTTAACAAAGATAGAAAGAAAGAAAAAGAAACAGAAGACAAATGTGCATAAAATATGCCTCTTGAAACAGTCATTTTGAAATGTGGACGTCTTTTGAATATTTTGGTTGATGTACGACCCCGGGATTTGTTTTCAGGGCAGGTGTGATTTACAGTCCTGCAATTATTTTGAATATCAAGTGACCATTAGGGCTGAGATTAAAGCTGCTGTTGTGTGAAACGGCCACAAGGTGGCAGCAGTTCTCGTTTACCAAATCTGGTTACTAGGGCATCAGAGCCTCAATGGAAGTCGTGTTCTACGTTGTAATTTAGAACGGAATGTGCCAGGAAAAAGGCCCTTAAGTTTATGTCTCCCTACTTCTTGTTCGTTTTTTTAATTTAATTTTTATTTTTTATCACAGCAAGTTTGATTACAATGTTTGGCTTGTTCTAGGTGTGCAAGATGTGGCTCTTTTACACATATACATATGCCTATTCTTCCTGGGATACTTTTCCCATGTACGTTATGACAGAATATTGAGTAGTCTTCTCTTGGTATTCCTTAGGTCTTTGGTCATTATATACTTCACCTGTGGTTGTATATGTCTGTTACCCCCAATATCCTAATGTATCCCATCCTCACACCTCTCCATTGGTGAACCATAAGTTTCCTTAATGAATCTGTGAATGCCCTTCTCTGTGGATATATCTTCACTGGTATCAATTTTTAGGTAACACCTATAAGTGATATCATACGCTATGTGTCTTTCTCTCTCTGACTTACTACAAGTCACGTGATTACCTCTAGACTCATCTACGGTGCTGCAAATGGCATTGTGCCCTTTCTTTCCTTGGCTAGTATTCCATCTGTACATGTACCAGTTCTTCTTTGTCCACTCATCTGTTGATGGACTTTTTGGTTGCTTCCATGTCTTGGCTATTGTAATACTGCGGCAATGCACATTTGCCTGCCTGTGTCTTTCCAATTCTGTCTTCTTAGGTTATAGGCCCAGGAGTGGGCCTGCTGCATCATATGGTAGCAAAATGTTTACCTTTAAAGGCACCTCCATTCTGTTCTCATTAGTGGCTCTTACCAGGTTACGTCCCACTTAAAGTTGAGGGTAGGCACTTCTCCACAACACCTTCAGCATTTATTGTTTGTAGTTTCTTTGCTGATGTTTCTTCTGACTAGTGTGAGCTGATACCTCTTTGTGGTTGGATTTGCATGTGTCTCATAATCCCTTGAAACTGAGCTTTCTGGCATGTCCTTTCTTTCTTCAAACTGTGAATACAGCTTACGTCTTCAAATTGTTTTCTTGAATTATGTGTGACCTTTAGAAATATTTTGGCCATTACCTCCCTCAAGACATTTTGAGGGCAGGTTTCATTTACAGCCCTCCAGTGCTGGTGCATATGAAGTGACCCTTGGCACAGGTTTTAAAGCTGCTGTTGCAGGTAATGCCCAGCGGGCGGCAACATTTCTGCTTTTCCCAATCTGGTAACTAGGGAAACAGACCTTCCTGGCAGTGGTGTTCCTCGGTCATATATCAGAGCGGAATGTGCCCGGACAAACCCCCAAATGCCGATGTCTCCTTACTTATGTTGGTTTTCTAAATAGAATTTATATATATATATATTTTGGGAGTCATATTCCACTGTGTACATGGACCACTTTTTCTTTGTGCATTCCTCTGTTGATGGACATTTTCGTAGCTTCCAAGTGTTGGCTATGGTCAATATTGCTGGAGTGCAGGATTGCCAGCCTGTGTCTTTTTTTCTTCTTTATCCCAGTACGTGGGCCTCTCACTGCCGTGGCCCCTCCCGTTGCAGGGCACAGGGTCCGGACGCGCAGGCCCAGAAGCCATAGCTCATGAGACCAGCTGCTCCGCTGCATGTGGGATCTTCCCGAACCGGGGCACAAACCCGTGTCCCCTGCATCGGCAGGCGGACTCTCAACCAGTGCGCCAGCAGTGAAGCCCAGCCTGTGTCTTTTTGATTCTCATCCTCTCAGGCGATAGGCCCAGCAGTGGGTATGCTTGATTGAATGGTAGCTCAGTATTTACCTTTTCAAGGCACCTCCTTTGTGTTTTCCTTACTGGCTCTTACCATGTCCCACATTGAACCAAGGGTAGGCATTTCTCCACAACCCCTTCAGCATTGATTGTTTGCAGAATTTTTGCTGATAGCCATTCTGACTGGTGTGAATTGATAGGTTTTTTGTAAATTGGATTTGCATGTCTTTAATTATTCCTAATGTTCAGCATTTTTCCACGCCTTTTTAAATTTCTGTTAAAGAGAAACAGAAAACAACGGAGAGTACAATTAACCTCTTGAAATTGTCTTCTTGGAAGGTTGCCCTCTTTTGAATTTTTTGGTCAGTTTTCGACCCCAGGATTGGTTTTGAGGGCAGGTGTCATTTACAGGCCTGCAATGAGTGTGAATATTTAGTGACCATGAGCACTGGGTTTAAAACTGCTGTTTTGGGAAACGGCCACAAGGCGGCGGCATTTCTCCATTCCCAAATTTGGTTACTACGGCAGCAGAGCGTTTCTGAAAGTCCTGTTCCTAGGTTGTAAATTAAAATGGAATGTGCCAGGAGAAACCCCCATAAGTTTATGTCACATTATTTCTTGTTCGTTGTTTTAGGTTTTTTAATTGGGGTAATGATTAAAATATTGTTTGCCCTAGGTGTACACATTCTGGTTCATTTGTATATTACATTTATATATATATATATATGTTCATGTACCTATCCACTTCCCCTGTAAGTTATTGCAGAGTGTTCCATAGACCTCCCTTGCTATATGGTCGGTCTTTTTGATATATGTATTTAATAGGTATTTGTACACGTATGGTAACCCTAATCTTCATTTTTCCATTCCCCCCACCTTTCCTTTTAGATAAGCATAGTTTGTTTTCTAAGTCTGTGAGTGTCTTTCTCTGTGGAAATATGTTCATTTGTGTCTGTTGTTAGATAACGCCTATAAGTGATATCATAGGATATGTCTTTTGCTTTCCTCCGACTTACCTCAAGTTCTGTGATTATCTCTGGGCACATCTATGGTGCCTCAAAGAGCAGTGTTTCATTGTTTTCCTTGGCTAATATTCCATTGTGTACGTAGACCACTTTTTCTTTGTCCATTCATCTGGTGATGGACATTTTGGCTGCTCCCGTGTCCTGGATATTGTGAAAATTCCTGCAGTGCAGCTGTTGAAGCCTGTACCTTCTCGACTCTGGACTTCTCAGGTGAGAGGCTCAGCGGTGGGCCTGCTGAATGGAATGGTGGCTCAATTTTTACTTTTAAACGCAGCTCCTTTCTGTTCTCATTATTGGCTGTTACCACTCTACATCTCTCCAGGAGCTAGAGGGTATACATTTCTCTAAATCAACTTCAACATTTATTGTTTTTAGACTTTTACCTAATGGTAGTTGAGATGTGTGAATTGAAATCTTTTTGGAGGTTAGATGTGCATGAGTCTAATAATTCCTGATGTTGAGCTTTTATCCATTTTCCTCTTTTATCAAAATGAGTGAGTAAAACTTACCCCTCCATACTATCTCCTTGCAAAATTTGCCAGTATGAATTTTTTGGCCATTCCCTACCTCCACACAATTGTTTAGGGCAGGTGTCCTTTACAGCCCTGAGTCCTTGTGAATATTAAGTGACCATTAGCTGTGGGTTTAAAGCTGCTCTTGTGGGAAACAGCCACAAGGCGGTAGCATTTCTACATTTCCTACTCTGGGTTTTTGGGCAACGGAACTTTCCTGGAAATGGTGTTAGTAAGCTGCAAATTAGAGTGGAATGTGCCAGCGCAAAACCCCAAGAGATTATATCTCCTAAATTGTTGTATGTTTTTAAAATTTATTTTTTATTAATTATCAGAGCAAATTTGATAAACATGTAGATTCTCCTAGGTGTACAGTTTCTGGTTCATCCTATCAATGTATCTGTCTATTCCTCTTTGGATCCTTTCCCGTGTATGTTATTATAGAGTGTTGAGTTGACCTCTCTTCGCATTCCATAGGTGTTTTGTGATTATACATTTCATATGTATTAGTACATGTCTGTTAACCCCCATGTCCTAATTCATACATTCCTTACACCTTTCCATTTGGTTAAACATAATTTGGTTTTCTGAATCTATGCGTGTCCTTCTCTTGGAAATTATTTCATGGGTATCCATTTTTAGGTAACGCCTATAAGTGATGTCATAGGATGTCGGTCTTTCGGTTTCTTTCTTACTTCAAGTAGGGTGATTATCTCTGTATCCTTCTATGGTGGTGCCAATGGCACTGTTCCATGCCTTTTCATGGCTACTATTCCATTGTGTACATGGACGACTTCTTCTTGGTGCATTTTTCTGTTGATGGACATTTTGGTTTCTTCCAGGTCTTGGCTATGGTACATGTTGCTGCAGTGCAGGATTGCCAGCCTATGTCTTTTGATTCTGGTCTACTCAGGTGATAGGCCCATCAGTGGGCCTACGAGATCACATGGTAGCTCCATTTTTACCCTTAAGCGCACCTCCATTCTGTTCTCACTACTGGCTGTTACCAGGTTACATCCCACCAGCAGCTAAAGGGTACACGGTTCTCTAAAACCCCTTCAGCATTTATTCTTTGTAGACATTTTTTGCTGATGATCCTTCTGACCCCTGTGAGGTGAACGTTTTTGTACACTGGATTTGCATGGCTTTTATTAATTCCTGATGTTCAGTCTTTTTCCATTCCCTTTCTTTTAACAAAGATAGAAAGAAAGAAAAAGAAACAGAAGACAAATGTGCATAAAATATGCCTCTTGAAACAGTCATTTTGAAATGTGGACGTCTTTTGAATATTTTGGTTGATGTACGACCCCGGGATTTGTTTTCAGGGCAGGTGTGATTTACAGTCCTGCAATTATTTTGAATATCAAGTGACCATTAGGGCTGAGATTAAAGCTGCTGTTGTGTGAAACGGCCACAAGGTGGCAGCAGTTCTCGTTTACCAAATCTGGTTACTAGGGCATCAGAGCCTCAATGGAAGTCGTGTTCTACGTTGTAATTTAGAACGGAATGTGCCAGGAAAAAGGCCCTTAAGTTTATGTCTCCCTACTTCTTGTTCGTTTTTTTAATTTAATTTTTATTTTTTATCACAGCAAGTTTGATTACAATGTTTGGCTTGTTCTAGGTGTGCAAGATGTGGCTCTTTTACACATATACATATGCCTATTCTTCCTGGGATACTTTTCCCATGTACGTTATGACAGAATATTGAGTAGTCTTCTCTTGGTATTCCTTAGGTCTTTGGTCATTATATACTTCACCTGTGGTTGTATATGTCTGTTACCCCCAATATCCTAATGTATCCCATCCTCACACCTCTCCATTGGTGAACCATAAGTTTCCTTAATGAATCTGTGAATGCCCTTCTCTGTGGATATATCTTCACTGGTATCAATTTTTAGGTAACACCTATAAGTGATATCATACGCTATGTGTCTTTCTCTCTCTGACTTACTACAAGTCACGTGATTACCTCTAGACTCATCTACGGTGCTGCAAATGGCATTGTGCCCTTTCTTTCCTTGGCTAGTATTCCATCTGTACATGTACCAGTTCTTCTTTGTCCACTCATCTGTTGATGGACTTTTTGGTTGCTTCCATGTCTTGGCTATTGTAATACTGCGGCAATGCACATTTGCCTGCCTGTGTCTTTCCAATTCTGTCTTCTTAGGTTATAGGCCCAGGAGTGGGCCTGCTGCATCATATGGTAGCAAAATGTTTACCTTTAAAGGCACCTCCATTCTGTTCTCATTAGTGGCTCTTACCAGGTTACGTCCCACTTAAAGTTGAGGGTAGGCACTTCTCCACAACACCTTCAGCATTTATTGTTTGTAGTTTCTTTGCTGATGTTTCTTCTGACTAGTGTGAGCTGATACCTCTTTGTGGTTGGATTTGCATGTGTCTCATAATCCCTTGAAACTGAGCTTTCTGGCATGTCCTTTCTTTCTTCAAACTGTGAATACAGCTTACGTCTTCAAATTGTTTTCTTGAATTATGTGTGACCTTTAGAAATATTTTGGCCATTACCTCCCTCAAGACATTTTGAGGGCAGGTTTCATTTACAGCCCTCCAGTGCTGGTGCATATGAAGTGACCCTTGGCACAGGTTTTAAAGCTGCTGTTGCAGGTAATGCCCAGCGGGCGGCAACATTTCTGCTTTTCCCAATCTGGTAACTAGGGAAACAGACCTTCCTGGCAGTGGTGTTCCTCGGTCATATATCAGAGCGGAATGTGCCCGGACAACCCCCCAAATGCCGATGTCTCCTTACTTATGTTGGTTTTCTAAATAGAATTATATATATATATATATATATATATATATATATATATATATATATATATATATATATATATGTATATATATATTTTGGGAGTCATATTCCACTGTGTACAAGGACCACTTTTTCTGTGTGCATTCCTCTGTTGATGGACATTTTCGTAGCTTCCAAGTGTTGGCTATGGTCAATATTGCTGGAGTGCAGGATTGCCAGCCTGTGTCTTTTTTTCTTCTTTATCCCAGTACGTGGGCCTCTCACTGCCGTGGCCCCTCCCGTTGCAGGGCACAGGGTCTGGACGCGCAGGCCCAGAAGCCATAGCTCATGGGACCAGCTGCTCCGCTGCATGTGGGATCTTCCCGAACCGGGGCACAAACCCGTGTCCCCTGCATCGGCAGGCGGACTCTCAACCAGTGCGCCAGCAGTGAAGCCCAGCCTGTGTCTTTTTGATTCTCATCCTCTCAGGCGATAGGCCCAGCAGTGGGTATGCTTGATTGAATGGTAGCTCAGTATTTACCTTTTCAAGGCACCTCCTTTGTGTTTTCCTTACTGGCTCTTACCATGTCCCACATTGAACCAAGGGTAGGCATTTCTCCACAACCCCTTCAGCATTGATTGTTTGCAGAATTTTTGCTGATAGCCATTCTGACTGGTGTGAATTGATAGGTTTTTTGTAAATTGGATTTGCATGTCTTTAATTATTCCTAATGTTCAGCATTTTTCCACGCCTTTTTAAATTTCTGTTAAAGAGAAACAGAAAACAACAGAGAGTACAATTAACCTCTTGAAATTGTCTTCTTGGAAGGTTGTCCTCTTTTGAATTTTTTGGTCAGTTTTCGACCCCAGGATTAGTTTTGAGGGCAGGTGTCATTTACAGGCCTGCAATGAGTGTGAATATTTAGTGACCATGAGCACTGGGTTTAAAACTGCTGTTGTGGGAAACGGCCACAAGGCGGCGGCATTTCTCCATTCCCAAATTTGGTTACTACGGCAGCAGAGCGTTTCTGAAAGTCCTGTTCCTAGGTTGTAAATTAAAATGGAATGTGCCAGGAGAAACCCCCATAAGTTTATGTCACATTATTTCTTGTTCGTTGTTTTAGGTTTTTTAATTGGGGTAATGATTAAAATATTGTTTGCCCTAGGTGTACACATTCTGGTTCATTTGTATATTACATTTATATATATATATATATTCATGTACCTATCCACTTCCCCTGTAAGTTATTGCAGAGTGTTCCATAGACCTCCCTTGCTATATGGTCGGTCTTTTTGATATATGTATTTAATAGGTATTTGTACACGTATGGTAACCCTAATCTTCATTTTTCCATTCCCCCCACCTTTCCTTTTAGATAAGCATAGTTTGTTTTCTAAGTCTGTGAGTGTCTTTCTCTGTGGAAATATGTTCATTTGTGTCCGTTGTTAGATAACGCCTATAAGTGATATCATAGGATATGTCTTTTGCTTTCCTCCGACTTACCTCAAGTTCTGTGATTATCTCTGGGCACATCTATGGTGCCTCAAAGAGCAGTGTTTCATTGTTTTCCTTGGCTAATATTCCATTGTGTACGTGGACCACTTTTTCTTTGTCCATTCATCTGGTGATGGACATTTTGGCTGCTCCCGTGTCCTGGATATTGTGAAAATTCCTGCAGTGCAGCTGTTGAAGCCTGTACCTTCTCGACTCTGGACTTCTCAGGTGAGAGGCTCAGCAGTGGGCCTGCTGAATGGAATGGTGGCTCAATTTTTACTTTTAAACGCAGCTCCTTTCTGTTCTCATTATTGGCTGTTACCACTCTACATCTCTCCAGGAGCTAGAGGGTATACATTTCTCTAAATCAACTTCAACATTTATTGTTTTTAGACTTTTACCTAATGGTAGTTGAGATGTGTGAATTGAAATCTTTTGGGAGGTTAGATGTGCATGAGTCTAATAATTCCTGATGTTGAGCTTTTATCCATTTTCCTCTTTTATCAAAATGAGTGAGTAAAACTTACCCCTCCATACTATCTCCTTGAAAAATTTGCCAGTATGAATTTTTTGGCCATTCCCTACCTCCACACAATTGTTTAGGGCAGGTGTCCTTTACAGCCCTGAGTCCTTGTGAATGTTAAGTGACCATTAGCTGTGGGTTTAAAGCTGCTCTTGTGGGAAACAGCCACAAGGCGGTAGCATTTCTACATTTCCTACTCTGGGTTTTTGGGCAACGGAACTTTCCTGGAAATGGTGTTAGTAAGCTGCAAATTAGAGTGGAATGTGCCAGCGCAAAACCCCAAGAGATTATATCTCCTAAATTGTTGTATGTTTTTAAAATTTATTTTTTATTAATTATCAGAGCAAATTTGATAAACATGTAGATTCTCCTAGGTGTACAGTTTCTGGTTCATCCTATCAATGTATCTGTCTATTCCTCTTTGGATCCTTTCCCGTGTATGTTATTATAGAGTGTTGAGTTGACCTCTCTTCGCATTCCATAGGTGTTTTGTGATTATACATTTCATATGTATTAGTACATGTCTGTTAACCCCCATGTCCTAATTCATACATTCCTTACACCTTTCCATTTGGTTAAACATAATTTGGTTTTCTGAATCTATGCGTGTCCTTCTCTTGGAAATTATTTCATGGGTATCCATTTTTAGGTAACGCCTATAAGTGATGTCATAGGATGTCGGTCTTTCGGTTTCTTTCTTACTTCAAGTAGGGTGATTATCTCTGTATCCTTCTATGGTGGTGCCAATGGCACTGTTCCATGCCTTTTCATGGCTACTATTCCATTGTGTACATGGACGACTTCTTCTTGGTGCATTTTTCTGTTGATGGACATTTTGGTTTCTTCCAGGTCTTGGCTATGGTACATGTTGCTGCAGTGCAGGATTGCCAGCCTATGTCTTTTGATTCTGGTCTACTCAGGTGATAGGCCCATCAGTGGGCCTACGAGATCACATGGTAGCTCCATTTTTACCCTTAAGCGCACCTCCATTCTGTTCTCACTACTGGCTGTTACCAGGTTACATCCCACCAGCAGCTAAAGGGTACACGGTTCTCTAAAACCCCTTCAGCATTTATTCTTTGTAGACATTTTTTGCTGATGATCCTTCTGACCCCTGTGAGGTGAACGTTTTTGTACACTGGATTTGCATGGCTTTTATTAATTCCTGATGTTCAGTCTTTTTCCATTCCCTTTCTTTTAACAAAGATAGAAAGAAAGAAAAAGAAACAGAAGACAAATGTGCATAAAATATGCCTCTTGAAACAGTCATTTTGAAATGTGGACGTCTTTTGAATATTTTGGTTGATGTACGACCCCGGGATTTGTTTTCAGGGCAGGTGTGATTTACAGTCCTGCAATTATTTTGAATATCAAGTGACCATTAGGGCTGAGATTAAAGCTGCTGTTGTGTGAAACGGCCACAAGGTGGCAGCAGTTCTCGTTTACCAAATCTGGTTACTAGGGCATCAGAGCCTCAATGGAAGTCGTGTTCTACGTTGTAATTTAGAACGGAATGTGCCAGGAAAAAGGCCCTTAAGTTTATGTCTCCCTACTTCTTGTTCGTTTTTTTAATTTAATTTTTATTTTTTATCACAGCAAGTTTGATTACAATGTTTGGCTTGTTCTAGGTGTGCAAGATGTGGCTCTTTTACACATATACATATGCCTATTCTTCCTGGGATACTTTTCCCATGTACGTTATGACAGAATATTGAGTAGTCTTCTCTTGGTATTCCTTAGGTCTTTGGTCATTATATACTTCACCTGTGGTTGTATATGTCTGTTACCCCCAATATCCTAATGTATCCCATCCTCACACCTCTCCATTGGTGAACCATAAGTTTCCTTAATGAATCTGTGAATGCCCTTCTCTGTGGATATATCTTCACTGGTATCAATTTTTAGGTAACACCTATAAGTGATATCATACGCTATGTGTCTTTCTCTCTCTGACTTACTACAAGTCACGTGATTACCTCTAGACTCATCTACGGTGCTGCAAATGGCATTGTGCCCTTTCTTTCCTTGGCTAGTATTCCATCTGTACATGTACCAGTTCTTCTTTGTCCACTCATCTGTTGATGGACTTTTTGGTTGCTTCCATGTCTTGGCTATTGTAATACTGCGGCAATGCACATTTGCCTGCCTGTGTCTTTCCAATTCTGTCTTCTTAGGTTATAGGCCCAGGAGTGGGCCTGCTGCATCATATGGTAGCAAAATGTTTACCTTTAAAGGCACCTCCATTCTGTTCTCATTAGTGGCTCTTACCAGGTTACGTCCCACTTAAAGTTGAGGGTAGGCACTTCTCCACAACACCTTCAGCATTTATTGTTTGTAGTTTCTTTGCTGATGTTTCTTCTGACTAGTGTGAGCTGATACCTCTTTGTGGTTGGATTTGCATGTGTCTCATAATCCCTTGAAACTGAGCTTTCTGGCATGTCCTTTCTTTCTTCAAACTGTGAATACAGCTTACGTCTTCAAATTGTTTTCTTGAATTATGTGTGACCTTTAGAAATATTTTGGCCATTACCTCCCTCAAGACATTTTGAGGGCAGGTTTCATTTACAGCCCTCCAGTGCTGGTGCATATGAAGTGACCCTTGGCACAGGTTTTAAAGCTGCTGTTGCAGGTAATGCCCAGCGGGCGGCAACATTTCTGCTTTTCCCAATCTGGTAACTAGGGAAACAGACCTTCCTGGCAGTGGTGTTCCTCGGTCATATATCAGAGCGGAATGTGCCCGGACAACCCCCCAAATGCCGATGTCTCCTTACTTATGTTGGTTTTCTAAATAGAATTTATATATATATATATATATATATATATATATATATATATATATATATATATATATATGTATATATATATTTTGGGAGTCATATTCCACTGTGTACAAGGACCACTTTTTCTGTGTGCATTCCTCTGTTGATGGACATTTTCGTAGCTTCCAAGTGTTGGCTATGGTCAATATTGCTGGAGTGCAGGATTGCCAGCCTGTGTCTTTTTTTCTTCTTTATCCCAGTACGTGGGCCTCTCACTGCCGTGGCCCCTCCCGTTGCAGGGCACAGGGTCTGGACGCGCAGGCCCAGAAGCCATAGCTCATGGGACCAGCTGCTCCGCTGCATGTGGGATCTTCCCGAACCGGGGCACAAACCCGTGTCCCCTGCATCGGCAGGCGGACTCTCAACCAGTGCGCCAGCAGTGAAGCCCAGCCTGTGTCTTTTTGATTCTCATCCTCTCAGGCGATAGGCCCAGCAGTGGGTATGCTTGATTGAATGGTAGCTCAGTATTTACCTTTTCAAGGCACCTCCTTTGTGTTTTCCTTACTGGCTCTTACCATGTCCCACATTGAACCAAGGGTAGGCATTTCTCCACAACCCCTTCAGCATTGATTGTTTGCAGAATTTTTGCTGATAGCCATTCTGACTGGTGTGAATTGATAGGTTTTTTGTAAATTGGATTTGCATGTCTTTAATTATTCCTAATGTTCAGCATTTTTCCACGCCTTTTTAAATTTCTGTTAAAGAGAAACAGAAAACAACAGAGAGTACAATTAACCTCTTGAAATTGTCTTCTTGGAAGGTTGTCCTCTTTTGAATTTTTTGGTCAGTTTTCGACCCCAGGATTGGTTTTGAGGGCAGGTGTCATTTACAGGCCTGCAATGAGTGTGAATATTTAGTGACCATGAGCACTGGGTTTAAAACTGCTGTTGTGGGAAACGGCCACAAGGCGGCGGCATTTCTCCATTCCCAAATTTGGTTACTACGGCAGCAGAGCGTTTCTGAAAGTCCTGTTCCTAGGTTGTAAATTAAAATGGAATGTGCCAGGAGAAACCCCCATAAGTTTATGTCACATTATTTCTTGTTCGTTGTTTTAGGTTTTTTAATTGGGGTAATGATTAAAATATTGTTTGCCCTAGGTGTACACATTCTGGTTCATTTGTATATTACATTTATATATATATATATATTCATGTACCTATCCACTTCCCCTGTAAGTTATTGCAGAGTGTTCCATAGACCTCCCTTGCTATATGGTCGGTCTTTTTGATATATGTATTTAATAGGTATTTGTACACGTATGGTAACCCTAATCTTCATTTTTCCATTCCCCCCACCTTTCCTTTTAGATAAGCATAGTTTGTTTTCTAAGTCTGTGAGTGTCTTTCTCTGTGGAAATATGTTCATTTGTGTCCGTTGTTAGATAACGCCTATAAGTGATATCATAGGATATGTCTTTTGCTTTCCTCCGACTTACCTCAAGTTCTGTGATTATCTCTGGGCACATCTATGGTGCCTCAAAGAGCAGTGTTTCATTGTTTTCCTTGGCTAATATTCCATTGTGTACGTGGACCACTTTTTCTTTGTCCATTCATCTGGTGATGGACATTTTGGCTGCTCCCGTGTCCTGGATATTGTGAAAATTCCTGCAGTGCAGCTGTTGAAGCCTGTACCTTCTCGACTCTGGACTTCTCAGGTGAGAGGCTCAGCGGTGGGCCTGCTGAATGGAATGGTGGCTCAATTTTTACTTTTAAACGCAGCTCCTTTCTGTTCTCATTATTGGCTGTTACCACTCTACATCTCTCCAGGAGCTAGAGGGTATACATTTCTCTAAATCAACTTCAACATTTATTGTTTTTAGACTTTTACCTAATGGTAGTTGAGATGTGTGAATTGAAATCTTTTGGGAGGTTAGATGTGCATGAGTCTAATAATTCCTGATGTTGAGCTTTTATCCATTTTCCTCTTTTATCAAAATGAGTGAGTAAAACTTACCCCTCCATACTATCTCCTTGAAAAATTTGCCAGTATGAATTTTTTGGCCATTCCCTACCTCCACACAATTGTTTAGGGCAGGTGTCCTTTACAGCCCTGAGTCCTTGTGAATGTTAAGTGACCATTAGCTGTGGGTTTAAAGCTGCTCTTGTGGGAAACAGCCACAAGGCGGTAGCATTTCTACATTTCCTACTCTGGGTTTTTGGGCAACGGAACTTTCCTGGAAATGGTGTTAGTAAGCTGCAAATTAGAGTGGAATGTGCCAGCGCAAAACCCCAAGAGATTATATCTCCTAAATTGTTGTATGTTTTTAAAATTTATTTTTTATTAATTATCAGAGCAAATTTGATAAACATGTAGATTCTCCTAGGTGTACAGTTTCTGGTTCATCCTATCAATGTATCTGTCTATTCCTCTTTGGATCCTTTCCCGTGTATGTTATTATAGAGTGTTGAGTTGACCTCTCTTCGCATTCCATAGGTGTTTTGTGATTATACATTTCATATGTATTAGTACATGTCTGTTAACCCCCATGTCCTAATTCATACATTCCTTACACCTTTCCATTTGGTTAAACATAATTTGGTTTTCTGAATCTATGCGTGTCCTTCTCTTGGAAATTATTTCATGGGTATCCATTTTTAGGTAACGCCTATAAGTGATGTCATAGGATGTCGGTCTTTCGGTTTCTTTCTTACTTCAAGTAGGGTGATTATCTCTGTATCCTTCTATGGTGGTGCCAATGGCACTGTTCCATGCCTTTTCATGGCTACTATTCCATTGTGTACATGGACGACTTCTTCTTGGTGCATTTTTCTGTTGATGGACATTTTGGTTTCTTCCAGGTCTTGGCTATGGTACATGTTGCTGCAGTGCAGGATTGCCAGCCTATGTCTTTTGATTCTGGTCTACTCAGGTGATAGGCCCATCAGTGGGCCTACGAGATCACATGGTAGCTCCATTTTTACCCTTAAGCGCACCTCCATTCTGTTCTCACTACTGGCTGTTACCAGGTTACATCCCACCAGCAGCTAAAGGGTACACGGTTCTCTAAAACCCCTTCAGCATTTATTCTTTGTAGACATTTTTTGCTGATGATCCTTCTGACCCCTGTGAGGTGAACGTTTTTGTACACTGGATTTGCATGGCTTTTATTAATTCCTGATGTTCAGTCTTTTTCCATTCCCTTTCTTTTAACAAAGATAGAAAGAAAGAAAAAGAAACAGAAGACAAATGTGCATAAAATATGCCTCTTGAAACAGTCATTTTGAAATGTGGACGTCTTTTGAATATTTTGGTTGATGTACGACCCCGGGATTTGTTTTCAGGGCAGGTGTGATTTACAGTCCTGCAATTATTTTGAATATCAAGTGACCATTAGGGCTGAGATTAAAGCTGCTGTTGTGTGAAACGGCCACAAGGTGGCAGCAGTTCTCGTTTACCAAATCTGGTTACTAGGGCATCAGAGCCTCAATGGAAGTCGTGTTCTACGTTGTAATTTAGAACGGAATGTGCCAGGAAAAAGGCCCTTAAGTTTATGTCTCCCTACTTCTTGTTCGTTTTTTTAATTTAATTTTTATTTTTTATCACAGCAAGTTTGATTACAATGTTTGGCTTGTTCTAGGTGTGCAAGATGTGGCTCTTTTACACATATACATATGCCTATTCTTCCTGGGATACTTTTCCCATGTACGTTATGACAGAATATTGAGTAGTCTTCTCTTGGTATTCCTTAGGTCTTTGGTCATTATATACTTCACCTGTGGTTGTATATGTCTGTTACCCCCAATATCCTAATGTATCCCATCCTCACACCTCTCCATTGGTGAACCATAAGTTTCCTTAATGAATCTGTGAATGCCCTTCTCTGTGGATATATCTTCACTGGTATCAATTTTTAGGTAACACCTATAAGTGATATCATACGCTATGTGTCTTTCTCTCTCTGACTTACTACAAGTCACGTGATTACCTCTAGACTCATCTACGGTGCTGCAAATGGCATTGTGCCCTTTCTTTCCTTGGCTAGTATTCCATCTGTACATGTACCAGTTCTTCTTTGTCCACTCATCTGTTGATGGACTTTTTGGTTGCTTCCATGTCTTGGCTATTGTAATACTGCGGCAATGCACATTTGCCTGCCTGTGTCTTTCCAATTCTGTCTTCTTAGGTTATAGGCCCAGGAGTGGGCCTGCTGCATCATATGGTAGCAAAATGTTTACCTTTAAAGGCACCTCCATTCTGTTCTCATTAGTGGCTCTTACCAGGTTACGTCCCACTTAAAGTTGAGGGTAGGCACTTCTCCACAACACCTTCAGCATTTATTGTTTGTAGTTTCTTTGCTGATGTTTCTTCTGACTAGTGTGAGCTGATACCTCTTTGTGGTTGGATTTGCATGTGTCTCATAATCCCTTGAAACTGAGCTTTCTGGCATGTCCTTTCTTTCTTCAAACTGTGAATACAGCTTACGTCTTCAAATTGTTTTCTTGAATTATGTGTGACCTTTAGAAATATTTTGGCCATTACCTCCCTCAAGACATTTTGAGGGCAGGTTTCATTTACAGCCCTCCAGTGCTGGTGCATATGAAGTGACCCTTGGCACAGGTTTTAAAGCTGCTGTTGCAGGTAATGCCCAGCGGGCGGCAACATTTCTGCTTTTCCCAATCTGGTAACTAGGGAAACAGACCTTCCTGGCAGTGGTGTTCCTCGGTCATATATCAGAGCGGAATGTGCCCGGACAACCCCCCAAATGCCGATGTCTCCTTACTTATGTTGGTTTTCTAAATAGAATTTATATATATATATATATATATATATATATATATATATATATATATATATATGTATATATATATTTTGGGAGTCATATTCCACTGTGTACAAGGACCACTTTTTCTGTGTGCATTCCTCTGTTGATGGACATTTTCGTAGCTTCCAAGTGTTGGCTATGGTCAATATTGCTGGAGTGCAGGATTGCCAGCCTGTGTCTTTTTTTCTTCTTTATCCCAGTACGTGGGCCTCTCACTGCCGTGGCCCCTCCCGTTGCAGGGCACAGGGTCTGGACGCGCAGGCCCAGAAGCCATAGCTCATGGGACCAGCTGCTCCGCTGCATGTGGGATCTTCCCGAACCGGGGCACAAACCCGTGTCCCCTGCATCGGCAGGCGGACTCTCAACCAGTGCGCCAGCAGTGAAGCCCAGCCTGTGTCTTTTTGATTCTCATCCTCTCAGGCGATAGGCCCAGCAGTGGGTATGCTTGATTGAATGGTAGCTCAGTATTTACCTTTTCAAGGCACCTCCTTTGTGTTTTCCTTACTGGCTCTTACCATGTCCCACATTGAACCAAGGGTAGGCATTTCTCCACAACCCCTTCAGCATTGATTGTTTGCAGAATTTTTGCTGATAGCCATTCTGACTGGTGTGAATTGATAGGTTTTTTGTAAATTGGATTTGCATGTCTTTAATTATTCCTAATGTTCAGCATTTTTCCACGCCTTTTTAAATTTCTGTTAAAGAGAAACAGAAAACAACAGAGAGTACAATTAACCTCTTGAAATTGTCTTCTTGGAAGGTTGTCCTCTTTTGAATTTTTTGGTCAGTTTTCGACCCCAGGATTAGTTTTGAGGGCAGGTGTCATTTACAGGCCTGCAATGAGTGTGAATATTTAGTGACCATGAGCACTGGGTTTAAAACTGCTGTTGTGGGAAACGGCCACAAGGCGGCGGCATTTCTCCATTCCCAAATTTGGTTACTACGGCAGCAGAGCGTTTCTGAAAGTCCTGTTCCTAGGTTGTAAATTAAAATGGAATGTGCCAGGAGAAACCCCCATAAGTTTATGTCACATTATTTCTTGTTCGTTGTTTTAGGTTTTTTAATTGGGGTAATGATTAAAATATTGTTTGCCCTAGGTGTACACATTCTGGTTCATTTGTATATTACATTTATATATATATATATATATTCATGTACCTATCCACTTCCCCTGTAAGTTATTGCAGAGTGTTCCATAGACCTCCCTTGCTATATGGTCGGTCTTTTTGATATATGTATTTAATAGGTATTTGTACACGTATGGTAACCCTAATCTTCATTTTTCCATTCCCCCCACCTTTCCTTTTAGATAAGCATAGTTTGTTTTCTAAGTCTGTGAGTGTCTTTCTCTGTGGAAATATGTTCATTTGTGTCCGTTGTTAGATAACGCCTATAAGTGATATCATAGGATATGTCTTTTGCTTTCCTCCGACTTACCTCAAGTTCTGTGATTATCTCTGGGCACATCTATGGTGCCTCAAAGAGCAGTGTTTCATTGTTTTCCTTGGCTAATATTCCATTGTGTACGTGGACCACTTTTTCTTTGTCCATTCATCTGGTGATGGACATTTTGGCTGCTCCCGTGTCCTGGATATTGTGAAAATTCCTGCAGTGCAGCTGTTGAAGCCTGTACCTTCTCGACTCTGGACTTCTCAGGTGAGAGGCTCAGCAGTGGGCCTGCTGAATGGAATGGTGGCTCAATTTTTACTTTTAAACGCAGCTCCTTTCTGTTCTCATTATTGGCTGTTACCACTCTACATCTCTCCAGGAGCTAGAGGGTATACATTTCTCTAAATCAACTTCAACATTTATTGTTTTTAGACTTTTACCTAATGGTAGTTGAGATGTGTGAATTGAAATCTTTTGGGAGGTTAGATGTGCATGAGTCTAATAATTCCTGATGTTGAGCTTTTATCCATTTTCCTCTTTTATCAAAATGAGTGAGTAAAACTTACCCCTCCATACTATCTCCTTGAAAAATTTGCCAGTATGAATTTTTTGGCCATTCCCTACCTCCACACAATTGTTTAGGGCAGGTGTCCTTTACAGCCCTGAGTCCTTGTGAATGTTAAGTGACCATTAGCTGTGGGTTTAAAGCTGCTCTTGTGGGAAACAGCCACAAGGCGGTAGCATTTCTACATTTCCTACTCTGGGTTTTTGGGCAACGGAACTTTCCTGGAAATGGTGTTAGTAAGCTGCAAATTAGAGTGGAATGTGCCAGCGCAAAACCCCAAGAGATTATATCTCCTAAATTGTTGTATGTTTTTAAAATTTATTTTTTATTAATTATCAGAGCAAATTTGATAAACATGTAGATTCTCCTAGGTGTACAGTTTCTGGTTCATCCTATCAATGCATCTGTCTATTCCTCTTTGGATCCTTTCCCGTGTATGTTATTATAGAGTGTTGAGTTGACCTCTCTTCGCATTCCATAGGTGTTTTGTGATTATACATTTCATATGTATTAGTACATGTCTGTTAACCCCCATGTCCTAATTCATACATTCCTTACACCTTTCCATTTGGTTAAACATAATTTGGTTTTCTGAATCTATGCGTGTCCTTCTCTTGGAAATTATTTCATGGGTATCCATTTTTAGGTAACGCCTATAAGTGATGTCATAGGATGTCGGTCTTTCGGTTTCTTTCTTACTTCAAGTAGGGTGATTATCTCTGTATCCTTCTATGGTGGTGCCAATGGCACTGTTCCATGCCTTTTCATGGCTACTATTCCATTGTGTACATGGACGACTTCTTCTTGGTGCATTTTTCTGTTGATGGACATTTTGGTTTCTTCCAGGTCTTGGCTATGGTACATGTTGCTGCAGTGCAGGATTGCCAGCCTATGTCTTTTGATTCTGGTCTACTCAGGTGATAGGCCCATCAGTGGGCCTACGAGATCACATGGTAGCTCCATTTTTACCCTTAAGCGCACCTCCATTCTGTTCTCACTACTGGCTGTTACCAGGTTACATCCCACCAGCAGCTAAAGGGTACACGGTTCTCTAAAACCCCTTCAGCATTTATTCTTTGTAGACATTTTTTGCTGATGATCCTTCTGACCCCTGTGAGGTGAACGTTTTTGTACACTGGATTTGCATGGCTTTTATTAATTCCTGATGTTCAGTCTTTTTCCATTCCCTTTCTTTTAACAAAGATAGAAAGAAAGAAAAAGAAACAGAAGACAAATGTGCATAAAATATGCCTCTTGAAACAGTCATTTTGAAATGTGGACGTCTTTTGAATATTTTGGTTGATGTACGACCCCGGGATTTGTTTTCAGGGCAGGTGTGATTTACAGTCCTGCAATTATTTTGAATATCAAGTGACCATTAGGGCTGAGATTAAAGCTGCTGTTGTGTGAAACGGCCACAAGGTGGCAGCAGTTCTCGTTTACCAAATCTGGTTACTAGGGCATCAGAGCCTCAATGGAAGTCGTGTTCTACGTTGTAATTTAGAACGGAATGTGCCAGGAAAAAGGCCCTTAAGTTTATGTCTCCCTACTTCTTGTTCGTTTTTTTAATTTAATTTTTATTTTTTATCACAGCAAGTTTGATTACAATGTTTGGCTTGTTCTAGGTGTGCAAGATGTGGCTCTTTTACACATATACATATGCCTATTCTTCCTGGGATACTTTTCCCATGTACGTTATGACAGAATATTGAGTAGTCTTCTCTTGGTATTCCTTAGGTCTTTGGTCATTATATACTTCACCTGTGGTTGTATATGTCTGTTACCCCCAATATCCTAATGTATCCCATCCTCACACCTCTCCATTGGTGAACCATAAGTTTCCTTAATGAATCTGTGAATGCCCTTCTCTGTGGATATATCTTCACTGGTATCAATTTTTAGGTAACACCTATAAGTGATATCATACGCTATGTGTCTTTCTCTTTCTGACTTACGACAAGTCACGTGATTACCTCTAGACTCATCTACGGTGCTGCAAATGGCATTGTGTCCTTTCTTTCCTTGGCTAGTATTCCATCTGTACATGTACCAGTTCTTCTTTGTCCACTCATCGGTTGATGGACTTTTTGGTTGCTTCCATGTCTTGGCTATTGTAATACTGAAGCAATGCACATTTGCCTGCCTGAGTCTTTCCAATTCTGTCTTCTTAGGTTATAGGCCCAGGAGTGGGCCTGCTGGATCATATGGTAGCAAAATGTTTACCTTTAAAGGCACCTCCATTCTGTTCTCATTAGTGGCTCTTACCAGGTTACGTCCCACTTAAAGTTGAGGGTAGGCACTTCTCCACAACACCTTCAGCATTTATTGTTTGTAGTTTCTTTGCTGATGTTTCTTCTGACTAGTGTGAGCTGATACCTCTTTGTGGTTGGATTTGCATGTGTCTCATAATCCCTTGAAACTGAGCTTTCTGGCATGTCCTTTCTTTCTTCAAACTGTGAATACAGCTTACGTCTTCAAATTGTTTTCTTGAATTATGTGTGACCTTTAGAAATATTTTGGCCATTACCTCCCTCAAGACATTTTGAGGGCAGGTTTCATTTACAGCCCTCCAGTGCTGGTGCATATGAAGTGACCCTTGGCACAGGTTTTAAAGCTGCTGTTGCAGGTAATGCCCAGCGGGCGGCAACATTTCTGCTTTTCCCAATCTGGTAACTAGGGAAACAGACCTTCCTGGCAGTGGTGTTCCTCGGTCATATATCAGAGCGGAATGTGCCCGGACAAACCCCCAAATGCCGATGTCTCCTTACTTATGTTGGTTTTCTAAATAGAATTTATATATATACATATATATATATATATATATATATATATATATATATATTTTGGGAGTCATATTCCACTGTGTACAAGGACCACTTTTTCTGTGTGCATTCCTCTGTTGATGGACATTTTCGTAGCTTCCAAGTGTTGGCTATGGTCAATATTGCTGGAGTGCAGGATTGCCAGCCTGTGTCTTTTTTTCTTCTTTATCCCAGTACGTGGGCCTCTCACTGCCGTGGCCCCTCCCGTTGCAGGGCACAGGATCTGGACGCGCAGGCCCAGAAGCCATAGCTCATGGGACCAGCTGCTCCGCTGCATGTGGGATCTTCCCGAACCGGGGCACAAACCCGTGTCCCCTGCATCGGCAGGCGGACTCTCAACCAGTGCGCCAGCAGTGAAGCCCAGCCTGTGTCTTTTTGATTCTCATCCTCTCAGGCGATAGGCCCAGCAGTGGGTATGCTTGATTGAATGGTAGCTCAGTATTTACCTTTTCAAGGCACCTCCTTTGTGTTTTCCTTACTGGCTCTTACCATGTCCCACATTGAACCAAGGGTAGGCATTTCTCCACAACCCCTTCAGCATTGATTGTTTGCAGAATTTTTGCTGATAGCCATTCTGACTGGTGTGAATTGATAGGTTTTTTGTAAATTGGATTTGCATGTCTTTAATTATTCCTAATGTTCAGCATTTTTCCACGCCTTTTTAAATTTCTGTTAAAGAGAAACAGAAAACAACGGAGAGTACAATTAACCTCTTGAAATTGTCTTCTTGGAAGGTTGCCCTCTTTTGAATTTTTTGGTCAGTTTTCGACCCCAGGATTGGTTTTGAGGGCAGGTGTCATTTACAGGCCTGCAATGAGTGTGAATATTTAGTGACCATGAGCACTGGGTTTAAAACTGCTGTTTTGGGAAACGGCCACAAGGCGGCGGCATTTCTCCATTCCCAAATTTGGTTACTACGGCAGCAGAGCGTTTCTGAAAGTCCTGTTCCTAGGTTGTAAATTAAAATGGAATGTGCCAGGAGAAACCCCCATAAGTTTATGTCACATTATTTCTTGTTCGTTGTTTTAGGTTTTTTAATTGGGGTAATGATTAAAATATTGTTTGCCCTAGGTGTACACATTCTGGTTCATTTGTATATTACATTTATATCTATATATATATATATATTCATGTACCTATCCACTTCCCCTGTAAGTTATTGCAGAGTGTTCCATAGACCTCCCTTGCTATATGGTCGGTCTTTTTGATATATGTATTTAATAGGTATTTGTACACGTATGGTAACCCTAATCTTCATTTTTCCATTCCCCCCACCTTTCCTTTTAGATAAGCATAGTTTGTTTTCTAAGTCTGTGAGTGTCTTTCTCTGTGGAAATATGTTCATTTGTGTCCGTTGTTAGATAACGCCTATAAGTGATATCATAGGATATGTCTTTTGCTTTCCTCCGACTTACCTCAAGTTCTGTGATTATCTCTGGGCACATCTATGGTGCCTCAAAGAGCAGTGTTTCATTGTTTTCCTTGGCTAATATTCCATTGTGTACGTGGACCACTTTTTCTTTGTCCATTCATCTGGTGATGGACATTTTGGCTGCTCCCGTGTCCTGGATATTGTGAAAATTCCTGCAGTGCAGCTGTTGAAGCCTGTACCTTCTCGACTCTGGACTTCTCAGGTGAGAGGCTCAGCGGTGGGCCTGCTGAATGGAATGGTGGCTCAATTTTTACTTTTAAACGCAGCTCCTTTCTGTTCTCATTATTGGCTGTTACCACTCTACATCTCTCCAGGAGCTAGAGGGTATACATTTCTCTAAATCAACTTCAACATTTATTGTTTTTAGACTTTTACCTAATGGTAGTTGAGATGTGTGAATTGAAATCTTTTGGGAGGTTAGATGTGCATGAGTCTAATAATTCCTGATGTTGAGCTTTTATCCATTTTCCTCTTTTATCAAAATGAGTGAGTAAAACTTACCCCTCCATACTATCTCCTTGAAAAATTTGCCAGTATGAATTTTTTGGCCATTCCCTACCTCCACACAATTGTTTAGGGCAGGTGTCCTTTACAGCCCTGAGTCCTTGTGAATGTTAAGTGACCATTAGCTGTGGGTTTAAAGCTGCTCTTGTGGGAAACAGCCACAAGGCGGTAGCATTTCTACATTTCCTACTCTGGGTTTTTGGGCAACGGAACTTTCCTGGAAATGGTGTTAGTAAGCTGCAAATTAGAGTGGAATGTGCCAGCGCAAAACCCCAAGAGATTATATCTCCTAAATTGTTGTATGTTTTTAAAATTTATTTTTTATTAATTATCAGAGCAAATTTGATAAACATGTAGATTCTCCTAGGTGTACAGTTTCTGGTTCATCCTATCAATGTATCTGTCTATTCCTCTTTGGATCCTTTCCCGTGTATGTTATTATAGAGTGTTGAGTTGACCTCTCTTCGCATTCCATAGGTGTTTTGTGATTATACATTTCATATGTATTAGTACATGTCTGTTAACCCCCATGTCCTAATTCATACATTCCTTACACCTTTCCATTTGGTTAAACATAATTTGGTTTTCTGAATCTATGCGTGTCCTTCTCTTGGAAATTATTTCATGGGTATCCATTTTTAGGTAACGCCTATAAGTGATGTCATAGGATGTCGGTCTTTCGGTTTCTTTCTTACTTCAAGTAGGGTGATTATCTCTGTATCCTTCTATGGTGGTGCCAATGGCACTGTTCCATGCCTTTTCATGGCTACTATTCCATTGTGTACATGGACGACTTCTTCTTGGTGCATTTTTCTGTTGATGGACATTTTGGTTTCTTCCAGGTCTTGGCTATGGTACATGTTGCTGCAGTGCAGGATTGCCAGCCTATGTCTTTTGATTCTGGTCTACTCAGGTGATAGGCCCATCAGTGGGCCTACGAGATCACATGGTAGCTCCATTTTTACCCTTAAGTGCACCTCCATTCTGTTCTCACTACTGGCTGTTACCAGGTTACATCCCACCAGCAGCTAAAGGGTACACGGTTCTCTAAAACCCCTTCAGCATTTATTCTTTGTAGACATTTTTTGCTGATGATCCTTCTGACCCCTGTGAGGTGAACGTTTTTGTACACTGGATTTGCATGGCTTTTATTAATTCCTGATGTTCAGTCTTTTTCCATTCCCTTTCTTTTAACAAAGATAGAAAGAAAGAAAAAGAAACAGAAGACAAATGTGTGTATAATATGCCTCTTGAAACAGTCATTTTGAAATGTGGATGTCTTTTGAATATTTTGGTTGATGTACGACCCCGGGATTTGTTTTCAGGGCAGGTGTGATTTACAGTCCTGCAATTATTTTGAATATCAAGTGACCATTAGGGCTGAGATTAAAGCTGCTGTTGTGTGAAACGGCCACAAGGTGGCAGCAGTTCTCGTTTACCAAATCTGGTTACTAGGGCATCAGAGCCTCAATGGAAGTCGTGTTCTACGTTGTAATTTACAAAGGAATGTGCCAGGAAAAAGGCCCTTAAGCTTATGTCTCCCTACTTCTTGTTCGTTTTTTTAATTTAATTTTTATTTTTTATCACAGCAAGTTTGATTACAATGTTTGGCTTGTTCTAGGTGTGCAAGATGTGGCTCTTTTACACATATACATATGCCTATTCTTCCTGGGATACTTTTCCCATGTACGTTATGACAGAATATTGAGTAGTCTTCTCTTGGTATTCCTTAGGTCTTTGGTCATTATATATTTCACCTGTGTTTGTATATGTCTGTTAACCCCAATATCTTAATGTATCCCATCCTCACACCTCTCCATTGGTGAACCATAAGTTTCCTTAATGAATCTGTGAATGCCCTTCTCTGTGGATATATCTTCACTGGTATCAATTTTTAGGTAACACCTATAAGTGATATCATACGCTATGTGTCTTTCTCTTTCTGACTTACTACAAGTCACGTGATTACCTCTAGACTCATCTACGGTGCTGCAAATGGCATTGTGTCCTTTCTTTCCTTGGCTAGTATTCCATCTGTACATGTACCAGTTCTTCTTTGTCCACTCATCTGTTGATGGGCTTTTTGGTTGCTTCCATGTCTTGGCTATTGTAATACTGCGGCAATGCACATTTGCCTGCCTGTGTCTTTCCAATTCTGTCTTCTTAGGTTATAGGCCCAGGAGTGGGCCTGCTGGATCATATGGTAGCAAAATGTTTACCTTTAAAGGCACCTCCATTCTGTTCTCATTAGTGGCTCTTACCAGGTTACGTCCCACTTAAAGTTGAGGGTAGGCACTTCTCCACAACACCTTCAGCATTTATTGTTTGTAGTTTCTTTGCTGATGTTTCTTCTGACTAGTGTGAGCTGATACCTCTTTGTGGTTGGATTTGCATGTGTCTCATAATCCCTTGAAACTGAGCTTTCTGGCATGTCCTTTCTTTCTTCAAACTGTGAATACAGCTTACGTCTTCAAATTGTTTTCTTGAATTATGTGTGACCTTTAGAAATATTTTGGCCATTACCTCCCTCAAGACATTTTGAGGGCAGGTTTCATTTACAGCCCTCCAGTGCTGGTGCATATGAAGTGACCCTTGGCACAGGTTTTAAAGCTGCTGTTGCAGGTAATGCCCAGCGGGCGGCAACATTTCTGCTTTTCCCAATCTGGTAACTAGGGAAACAGACCTTCCTGGCAGTGGTGTTCCTCGGTCATATATCAGAGCGGAATGTGCCCGGACAAACCCCCAAATGCCGATGTCTCCTTACTTATGTTGGTTTTCTAAATAGAATTTATATATATATATATTTTTGGAGTCATATTCCACTGTGTACATGGACCACTTTTTCTTTGTGCATTCCTCTGTTGATGGACATTTTCGTAGCTTCCAAGTGTTGGCTATGGTCAATATTGCTGGAGTGCAGGATTGCCAGCCTGTGTCTTTTTTTCTTCTTTATCCCAGTACGTGGGCCTCTCACTGCCGTGGCCCCTCCCGTTGCAGGGCACAGGGTCCGGACGCGCAGGCCCAGAAGCCATAGCTCATGGGACCAGCTGCTCCGCTGCATGTGGGATCTTCCCGAACCGGGGCACAAACCCGTGTCCCCTGCATCGGCAGGCGGACTCTCAACCAGTGCGCCAGCAGTGAAGCCCAGCCTGTGTCTTTTTGATTCTCATCCTCTCAGGCGATAGGCCCAGCAGTGGGTATGCTTGATTGAATGGTAGCTCAGTATTTACCTTTTCAAGGCACCTCCTTTGTGTTTTCCTTACTGGCTCTTACCATGTCCCACATTGAACCAAGGGTAGGCATTTCTCCACAACCCCTTCAGCATTGATTGTTTGCAGAATTTTTGCTGATAGCCATTCTGACTGGTGTGAATTGATAGGTTTTTTGTAAATTGGATTTGCATGTCTTTAATTATTCCTAATGTTCAGCATTTTTCCACGCCTTTTTAAATTTCTGTTAAAGAGAAACAGAAAACAACGGAGAGTACAATTAACCTCTTGAAATTGTCTTCTTGGAAGGTTGCCCTCTTTTGAATTTTTTGGTCAGTTTTCGACCCCAGGATTGGTTTTGAGGGCAGGTGTCATTTACAGGCCTGCAATGAGTGTGAATATTTAGTGACCATGAGCACTGGGTTTAAAACTGCTGTTTTGGGAAACGGCCACAAGGCGGCGGCATTTCTCCATTCCCAAATTTGGTTACTACGGCAGCAGAGCGTTTCTGAAAGTCCTGTTCCTAGGTTGTAAATTAAAATGGAATGTGCCAGGAGAAACCCCCATAAGTTTATGTCACATTATTTCTTGTTCGTTGTTTTAGGTTTTTTAATTGGGGTAATGATTAAAATATTGTTTGCCCTAGGTGTACACATTCTGGTTCATTTGTATATTACATTTATATCTATATATATATATATATATTCATGTACCTATCCACTTCCCCTGTAAGTTATTGCAGAGTGTTCCATAGACCTCCCTTGCTATATGGTCGGTCTTTTTGATATATGTATTTAATAGGTATTTGTACACGTATGGTAACCCTAATCTTCATTTTTCCATTCCCCCCACCTTTCCTTTTAGATAAGCATAGTTTGTTTTCTAAGTCTGTGAGTGTCTTTCTCTGTGGAAATATGTTCATTTGTGTCCGTTGTTAGATAACGCCTATAAGTGATATCATAGGATATGTCTTTTGCTTTCCTCCGACTTACCTCAAGTTCTGTGATTATCTCTGGGCACATCTATGGTGCCTCAAAGAGCAGTGTTTCATTGTTTTCCTTGGCTAATATTCCATTGTGTACGTGGACCACTTTTTCTTTGTCCATTCATCTGGTGATGGACATTTTGGCTGCTCCCGTGTCCTGGATATTGTGAAAATTCCTGCAGTGCAGCTGTTGAAGCCTGTACCTTCTCGACTCTGGACTTCTCAGGTGAGAGGCTCAGCGGTGGGCCTGCTGAATGGAATGGTGGCTCAATTTTTACTTTTAAACGCAGCTCCTTTCTGTTCTCATTATTGGCTGTTACCACTCTACATCTCTCCAGGAGCTAGAGGGTATACATTTCTCTAAATCAACTTCAACATTTATTGTTTTTAGACTTTTACCTAATGGTAGTTGAGATGTGTGAATTGAAATCTTTTGGGAGGTTAGATGTGCATGAGTCTAATAATTCCTGATGTTGAGCTTTTATCCATTTTCCTCTTTTATCAAAATGAGTGAGTAAAACTTACCCCTCCATACTATCTCCTTGAAAAATTTGCCAGTATGAATTTTTTGGCCATTCCCTACCTCCACACAATTGTTTAGGGCAGGTGTCCTTTACAGCCCTGAGTCCTTGTGAATGTTAAGTGACCATTAGCTGTGGGTTTAAAGCTGCTCTTGTGGGAAACAGCCACAAGGCGGTAGCATTTCTACATTTCCTACTCTGGGTTTTTGGGCAACGGAACTTTCCTGGAAATGGTGTTAGTAAGCTGCAAATTAGAGTGGAATGTGCCAGCGCAAAACCCCAAGAGATTATATCTCCTAAATTGTTGTATGTTTTTAAAATTTATTTTTTATTAATTATCAGAGCAAATTTGATAAACATGTAGATTCTCCTAGGTGTACAGTTTCTGGTTCATCCTATCAATGTATCTGTCTATTCCTCTTTGGATCCTTTCCCGTGTATGTTATTATAGAGTGTTGAGTTGACCTCTCTTCGCATTCCATAGGTGTTTTGTGATTATACATTTCATATGTATTAGTACATGTCTGTTAACCCCCATGTCCTAATTCATACATTCCTTACACCTTTCCATTTGGTTAAACATAATTTGGTTTTCTGAATCTATGCGTGTCCTTCTCTTGGAAATTATTTCATGGGTATCCATTTTTAGGTAACGCCTATAAGTGATGTCATAGGATGTCGGTCTTTCGGTTTCTTTCTTACTTCAAGTAGGGTGATTATCTCTGTATCCTTCTATGGTGGTGCCAATGGCACTGTTCCATGCCTTTTCATGGCTACTATTCCATTGTGTACATGGACGACTTCTTCTTGGTGCATTTTTCTGTTGATGGACATTTTGGTTTCTTCCAGGTCTTGGCTATGGTACATGTTGCTGCAGTGCAGGATTGCCAGCCTATGTCTTTTGATTCTGGTCTACTCAGGTGATAGGCCCATCAGTGGGCCTACGAGATCACATGGTAGCTCCATTTTTACCCTTAAGTGCACCTCCATTCTGTTCTCACTACTGGCTGTTACCAGGTTACATCCCACCAGCAGCTAAAGGGTACACGGTTCTCTAAAACCCCTTCAGCATTTATTCTTTGTAGACATTTTTTGCTGATGATCCTTCTGACCCCTGTGAGGTGAACGTTTTTGTACACTGGATTTGCATGGCTTTTATTAATTCCTGATGTTCAGTCTTTTTCCATTCCCTTTCTTTTAACAAAGATAGAAAGAAAGAAAAAGAAACAGAAGACAAATGTGTGTATAATATGCCTCTTGAAACAGTCATTTTGAAATGTGGATGTCTTTTGAATATTTTGGTTGATGTACGACCCCGGGATTTGTTTTCAGGGCAGGTGTGATTTACAGTCCTGCAATTATTTTGAATATCAAGTGACCATTAGGGCTGAGATTAAAGCTGCTGTTGTGTGAAACGGCCACAAGGTGGCAGCAGTTCTCGTTTACCAAATCTGGTTACTAGGGCATCAGAGCCTCAATGGAAGTCGTGTTCTACGTTGTAATTTACAAAGGAATGTGCCAGGAAAAAGGCCCTTAAGCTTATGTCTCCCTACTTCTTGTTCGTTTTTTTAATTTAATTTTTATTTTTTATCACAGCAAGTTTGATTACAATGTTCGGCTTGTTCTAGGTGTGCAAGATGTGGCTCTTTTACACATATACATATGCCTATTCTTCCTGGGATACTTTTCCCATGTACGTTATGACAGAATATTGAGTAGTCTTCTCTTGGTATTCCTTAGGTCTTTGGTCATTATATATTTCACCTGTGTTTGTATATGTCTGTTAACCCCAATATCTTAATGTATCCCATCCTCACACCTCTCCATTGGTGAACCATAAGTTTCCTTAATGAATCTGTGAATGCCCTTCTCTGTGGATATATCTTCACTGGTATCAATTTTTAGGTAACACCTATAAGTGATATCATACGCTATGTGTCTTTCTCTTTCTGACTTACTACAAGTCACGTGATTACCTCTAGACTCATCTACGGTGCTGCAAATGGCATTGTGTCCTTTCTTTCCTTGGCTAGTATTCCATCTGTACATGTACCAGTTCTTCTTTGTCCACTCATCTGTTGATGGGCTTTTTGGTTGCTTCCATGTCTTGGCTATTGTAATACTGCGGCAATGCACATTTGCCTGCCTGTGTCTTTCCAATTCTGTCTTCTTAGGTTATAGGCCCAGGAGTGGGCCTGCTGGATCATATGGTAGCAAAATGTTTACCTTTAAAGGCACCTCCATTCTGTTCTCATTAGTGGCTCTTACCAGGTTACGTCCCACTTAAAGTTGAGGGTAGGCACTTCTCCACAACACCTTCAGCATTTATTGTTTGTAGTTTCTTTGCTGATGTTTCTTCTGACTAGTGTGAGCTGATACCTCTTTGTGGTTGGATTTGCATGTGTCTCATAATCCCTTGAAACTGAGCTTTCTGGCATGTCCTTTCTTTCTTCAAACTGTGAATACAGCTTACGTCTTCAAATTGTTTTCTTGAATTATGTGTGACCTTTAGAAATATTTTGGCCATTACCTCCCTCAAGACATTTTGAGGGCAGGTTTCATTTACAGCCCTCCAGTGCTGGTGCATATGAAGTGACCCTTGGCACAGGTTTTAAAGCTGCTGTTGCAGGTAATGCCCAGCGGGCGGCAACATTTCTGCTTTTCCCAATCTGGTAACTAGGGAAACAGACCTTCCTGGCAGTGGTGTTCCTCGGTCATATATCAGAGCGGAATGTGCCCGGACAAACCCCCAAATGCCGATGTCTCCTTACTTATGTTGGTTTTCTAAATAGAATTTATATATATATATATTTTTGGAGTCATATTCCACTGTGTACATGGACCACTTTTTCTTTGTGCATTCCTCTGTTGATGGACATTTTCGTAGCTTCCAAGTGTTGGCTATGGTCAATATTGCTGGAGTGCAGGATTGCCAGCCTGTGTCTTTTTTCTTCTTTATCCCAGTACGTGGGCCTCTCACTGCCGTGGCCCCTCCCGTTGCAGGGCACAGGGTCCGGACGCGCAGGCCCAGAAGCCATAGCTCATGGGACCAGCTGCTCCGCTGCATGTGGGATCTTCCCGAACCGGGGCACAAACCCGTGTCCCCTGCATCGGCAGGCGGACTCTCAACCAGTGCGCCAGCAGTGAAGCCCAGCCTGTGTCTTTTTGATTCTCATCCTCTCAGGCGATAGGCCCAGCAGTGGGTATGCTTGATTGAATGGTAGCTCAGTATTTACCTTTTCAAGGCACCTCCTTTGTGTTTTCCTTACTGGCTCTTACCATGTCCCACATTGAACCAAGGGTAGGCATTTCTCCACAACCCCTTCAGCATTGATTGTTTGCAGAATTTTTGCTGATAGCCATTCTGACTGGTGTGAATTGATAGTTTTTTGTAAATTGGATTTGCATGTCTTTAATTATTCCTAATGTTCAGCATTTTTCCACGCCTTTTTAAATTTCTGTTAAAGAGAAACAGAAAACAACGGAGAGTACAATTAACCTCTTGAAATTGTCTTCTTGGAAGGTTGCCCTCTTTTGAATTTTTTGGTCAGTTTTCGACCCCAGGATTGGTTTTGAGGGCAGGTGTCATTTACAGGCCTGCAATGAGTGTGAATATTTAGTGACCATGAGCACTGGGTTTAAAACTGCTGTTTTGGGAAACGGCCACAAGGCGGCGGCATTTCTCCATTCCCAAATTTGGTTACTATGGCAGCAGAGCGTTTCTGAAAGTCCTGTTCCTAGGTTGTAAATTAAAATGGAATGTGCCAGGAGAAACCCCCATAAGTTTATGTCACATTATTTCTTGTTCGTTGTTTTAGGATTTTTAATTGGGGTAATGATTAAAATATTGTTTGCCCTAGGTGTACACATTCTGGTTCATTTGTATGTTACATTTATATCTATATATATATATATATTCATGTACCTATCCACTTCCCCTGTAAGTTATTGCAGAGTGTTCCATAGACCTCCCTTGCTATATGGTCGGTCTTTTTGATATATGTATTTAATAGGTATTTGTACACGTATGGTAACCCTAATCTTCATTTTTCCATTCCCCCCACCTTTCCTTTTAGATAAGCATAGTTTGTTTTCTAAGTCTGTGAGTGTCTTTCTCTGTGGAAATATGTTCATTTGTGTCCGTTGTTAGATAACGCCTATAAGTGATATCATAGGATATGTCTTTTGCTTTCCTCCGACTTACCTCAAGTTCTGTGATTATCTCTGGGCACATCTATGGTGCCTCAAAGAGCAGTGTTTCATTGTTTTCCTTGGCTAATATTCCATTGTGTACGTGGACCACTTTTTCTTTGTCCATTCATCTGGTGATGGACATTTTGGCTGCTCCCGTGTCCTGGATATTGTGAAAATTCCTGCAGTGCAGCTGTTGAAGCCTGTACCTTCTCGACTCTGGACTTCTCAGGTGAGAGGCTCAGCGGTGGGCCTGCTGAATGGAATGGTGGCTCAATTTTTACTTTTAAACGCAGCTCCTTTCTGTTCTCATTATTGGCTGTTACCACTCTACATCTCTCCAGGAGCTAGAGGGTATACATTTCTCTAAATCAACTTCAACATTTATTGTTTTTAGACTTTTACCTAATGGTAGTTGAGATGTGTGAATTGAAATCTTTTTGGAGGTTAGATGTGCATGAGTCTAATAATTCCTGATGTTGAGCTTTTATCCATTTTCCTCTTTTATCAAAATGAGTGAGTAAAACTTACCCCTCCATACTATCTCCTTGAAAAATTTGCCAGTATGAATTTTTTGGCCATTCCCTACCTCCACACAATTGTTTAGGGCAGGTGTCCTTTACAGCCCTGAGTCCTTGTGAATATTAAGTGACCATTAGCTGTGGGTTTAAAGCTGCTCTTGTGGGAAACAGCCACAAGGCGGTAGCATTTCTACATTTCCTACTCTGGGTTTTTGGGCAACGGAACTTTCCTGGAAATGGTGTTAGTAAGCTGCAAATTAGAGTGGAATGTGCCAGCGCAAAACCCCAAGAGATTATATCTCCTAAATTGTTGTATGTTTTTAAAATTTATTTTTTATTAATTATCAGAGCAAATTTGATAAACATGTAGATTCTCCTAGGTGTACAGTTTCTGGTTCATCCTATCAATGTATCTGTCTATTCCTCTTTGGATCCTTTCCCGTGTATGTTATTATAGAGTGTTGAGTTGACCTCTCTTCGCATTCCATAGGTGTTTTGTGATTATACATTTCATATGTATTAGTACATGTCTGTTAACCCCCATGTCCTAATTCATACATTCCTTACACCTTTCCATTTGGTTAAACATAATTTGGTTTTCTGAATCTATGCGTGTCCTTCTCTTGGAAATTATTTCATGGGTATCCATTTTTAGGTAACGCCTATAAGTGATGTCATAGGATGTCGGTCTTTCGGTTTCTTTCTTACTTCAAGTAGGGTGATTATCTCTGTATCCTTCTATGGTGGTGCCAATGGCACTGTTCCATGCCTTTTCATGGCTACTATTCCATTGTGTACATGGACGACTTCTTCTTGGTGCATTTTTCTGTTGATGGACATTTTGGTTTCTTCCAGGTCTTGGCTATGGTACATGTTGCTGCAGTGCAGGATTGCCAGCCTATGTCTTTTGATTCTGGTCTACTCAGGTGATAGGCCCATCAGTGGGCCTACGAGATCACATGGTAGCTCCATTTTTACCCTTAAGCGCACCTCCATTCTGTTCTCACTACTGGCTGTTACCAGGTTACATCCCACCAGCAGCTAAAGGGTACACGGTTCTCTAAAACCCCTTCAGCATTTATTCTTTGTAGACATTTTTTGCTGATGATCCTTCTGACCCCTGTGAGGTGAACGTTTTTGTACACTGGATTTGCATGGCTTTTATTAATTCCTGATGTTCAGTCTTTTTCCATTCCCTTTCTTTTAACAAAGATAGAAAGAAAGAAAAAGAAACAGAAGACAAATGTGCATAAAATATGCCTCTTGAAACAGTCATTTTGAAATGTGGACGTCTTTTGAATATTTTGGTTGATGTACGACCCCGGGATTTGTTTTCAGGGCAGGTGTGATTTACAGTCCTGCAATTATTTCGAATATCAAGTGACCATTAGGGCTGAGATTAAAGCTGCTGTTGTGTGAAACGGCCACAAGGTGGCAGCAGTTCTCGTTTACCAAATCTGGTTACTAGGGCATCAGAGCCTCAATGGAAGTCGTGTTCTACGTTGTAATTTAGAACGGAATGTGCCAGGAAAAAGGCCCTTAAGCTTATGTCTCCCTACTTCTTGTTCGTTTTTTTAATTTAATTTTTATTTTTTATCACAGCAAGTTTGATTACAATGTTCGGCTTGTTCTAGGTGTGCAAGATGTGGCTCTTTTACACATATACATATGCCTATTCTTCCTGGGATACTTTTCCCATGTACGTTATGACAGAATATTGAGTAGTCTTCTCTTGGTATTCCTTAGGTCTTTGGTCATTATATATTTCACCTGTGTTTGTATATGTCTGTTAACCCCAATATCTTAATGTATCCCATCCTCACACCTCTCCATTGGTGAACCATAAGTTTCCTTAATGAATCTGTGAATGCCCTTCTCTGTGGATATATCTTCACTGGTATCAATTTTTAGGTAACACCTATAAGTGATATCATACGCTATGTGTCTTTCTCTTTCTGACTTACTACAAGTCACGTGATTACCTCTAGACTCATCTACGGTGCTGCAAATGGCATTGTGTCCTTTCTTTCCTTGGCTAGTATTCCATCTGTACATGTACCAGTTCTTCTTTGTCCACTCATCTGTTGATGGGCTTTTTGGTTGCTTCCATGTCTTGGCTATTGTAATACTGCGGCAATGCACATTTGCCTGCCTGTGTCTTTCCAATTCTGTCTTCTTAGGTTATAGGCCCAGGAGTGGGCCTGCTGGATCATATGGTAGCAAAATGTTTACCTTTAAAGGCACCTCCATTCTGTTCTCATTAGTGGCTCTTACCAGGTTACATCCCACTTAAAGTTGAGGGTAGGCACTTCTCCACAACACCTTCAGCATTTATTGTTTGTAGTTTCTTTGCTGATGTTTCTTCTGACTAGTGTGAGCTGATACCTCTTTGTGGTTGGATTTGCATGTGTCTCATAATCCCTTGAAACTGAGCTTTCTGGCATGTCCTTTCTTTCTTCAAACTGTGAATACAGCTTACGTCTTCAAATTGTTTTCTTGAATTATGTGTGACCTTTAGAAATATTTTGGCCATTACCTCCCTCAAGACATTTTGAGGGCAGGTTTCATTTACAGCCCTCCAGTGCTGGTGCATATGAAGTGACCCTTGGCACAGGTTTTAAAGCTGCTGTTGCAGGTAATGCCCAGCGGGCGGCAACATTTCTGCTTTTCCCAATCTGGTAACTAGGGAAACAGACCTTCCTGGCAGTGGTGTTCCTCGGTCATATATCAGAGCGGAATGTGCCCGGACAAACCCCCAAATGCCGATGTCTCCTTACTTATGTTGGTTTTCTAAATAGAATTTATATATATATATATTTTGGGAGTCATATTCCACTGTGTACATGGACCACTTTTTCTTTGTGCATTCCTCTGTTGATGGACATTTTCGTAGCTTCCAAGTGTTGGCTATGGTCAATATTGCTGGAGTGCAGGATTGCCAGCCTGTGTCTTTTTTTCTTCTTTATCCCAGTACGTGGGCCTCTCACTGCCGTGGCCCCTCCCGTTGCAGGGCACAGGGTCCGGACGCGCAGGCCCAGAAGCCATAGCTCATGGGACCAGCTGCTCCGCTGCATGTGGGATCTTCCCGAACCGGGGCACAAACCCGTGTCCCCTGCATCGGCAGGCGGACTCTCAACCAGTGCGCCAGCAGTGAAGCCCAGCCTGTGTCTTTTTGATTCTCATCCTCTCAGGCGATAGGCCCAGCAGTGGGTATGCTTGATTGAATGGTAGCTCAGTATTTACCTTTTCAAGGCACCTCCTTTGTGTTTTCCTTACTGGCTCTTACCATGTCCCACATTGAACCAAGGGTAGGCATTTCTCCACAACCCCTTCAGCATTGATTGTTTGCAGAATTTTTGCTGATAGCCATTCTGACTGGTGTGAATTGATAGGTTTTTTGTAAATTGGATTTGCATGTCTTTAATTATTCCTAATGTTCAGCATTTTTCCACGCCTTTTTAAATTTCTGTTAAAGAGAAACAGAAAACAACGGAGAGTACAATTAACCTCTTGAAATTGTCTTCTTGGAAGGTTGCCCTCTTTTGAATTTTTTGGTCAGTTTTCGACCCCAGGATTGGTTTTGAGGGCAGGTGTCATTTACAGGCCTGCAATGAGTGTGAATATTTAGTGACCATGAGCACTGGGTTTAAAACTGCTGTTTTGGGAAACGGCCACAAGGCGGCGGCATTTCTCCATTCCCAAATTTGGTTACTATGGCAGCAGAGCGTTTCTGAAAGTCCTGTTCCTAGGTTGTAAATTAAAATGGAATGTGCCAGGAGAAACCCCCATAAGTTTATGTCACATTATTTCTTGTTCGTTGTTTTAGGATTTTTAATTGGGGTAATGATTAAAATATTGTTTGCCCTAGGTGTACACATTCTGGTTCATTTGTATATTACATTTATATCTATATATATATATATATTCATGTACCTATCCACTTCCCCTGTAAGTTATTGCAGAGTGTTCCATAGACCTCCCTTGCTATATGGTCGGTCTTTTTGATATATGTATTTAATAGGTATTTGTACACGTATGGTAACCCTAATCTTCATTTTTCCATTCCCCCCACCTTTCCTTTTAGATAAGCATAGTTTGTTTTCTAAGTCTGTGAGTGTCTTTCTCTGTGGAAATATGTTCATTTGTGTCCGTTGTTAGATAACGCCTATAAGTGATATCATAGGATATGTCTTTTGCTTTCCTCCGACTTACCTCAAGTTCTGTGATTATCTCTGGGCACATCTATGGTGCCTCAAAGAGCAGTGTTTCATTGTTTTCCTTGGCTAATATTCCATTGTGTACGTGGACCACTTTTTCTTTGTCCATTCATCTGGTGATGGACATTTTGGCTGCTCCCGTGTCCTGGATATTGTGAAAATTCCTGCAGTGCAGCTGTTGAAGCCTGTACCTTCTCGACTCTGGACTTCTCAGGTGAGAGGCTCAGCGGTGGGCCTGCTGAATGGAATGGTGGCTCAATTTTTACTTTTAAACGCAGCTCCTTTCTGTTCTCATTATTGGCTGTTACCACTCTACATCTCTCCAGGAGCTAGAGGGTATACATTTCTCTAAATCAACTTCAACATTTATTGTTTTTAGACTTTTACCTAATGGTAGTTGAGATGTGTGAATTGAAATCTTTTTGGAGGTTAGATGTGCATGAGTCTAATAATTCCTGATGTTGAGCTTTTATCCATTTTCCTCTTTTATCAAAATGAGTGAGTAAAACTTACCCCTCCATACTATCTCCTTGAAAAATTTGCCAGTATGAATTTTTTGGCCATTCCCTACCTCCACACAATTGTTTAGGGCAGGTGTCCTTTACAGCCCTGAGTCCTTGTGAATATTAAGTGACCATTAGCTGTGGGTTTAAAGCTGCTCTTGTGGGAAACAGCCACAAGGCGGTAGCATTTCTACATTTCCTACTCTGGGTTTTTGGGCAACGGAACTTTCCTGGAAATGGTGTTAGTAAGCTGCAAATTAGAGTGGAATGTGCCAGCGCAAAACCCCAAGAGATTATATCTCCTAAATTGTTGTATGTTTTTAAAATTTATTTTTTATTAATTATCAGAGCAAATTTGATAAACATGTAGATTCTCCTAGGTGTACAGTTTCTGGTTCATCCTATCAATGTATCTGTCTATTCCTCTTTGGATCCTTTCCCGTGTATGTTATTATAGAGTGTTGAGTTGACCTCTCTTCGCATTCCATAGGTGTTTTGTGATTATACATTTCATATGTATTAGTACATGTCTGTTAACCCCCATGTCCTAATTCATACATTCCTTACACCTTTCCATTTGGTTAAACATAATTTGGTTTTCTGAATCTATGCGTGTCCTTCTCTTGGAAATTATTTCATGGGTATCCATTTTTAGGTAACGCCTATAAGTGATGTCATAGGATGTCGGTCTTTCGGTTTCTTTCTTACTTCAAGTAGGGTGATTATCTCTGTATCCTTCTATGGTGGTGCCAATGGCACTGTTCCATGCCTTTTCATGGCTACTATTCCATTGTGTACATGGACGACTTCTTCTTGGTGCATTTTTCTGTTGATGGACATTTTGGTTTCTTCCAGGTCTTGGCTATGGTACATGTTGCTGCAGTGCAGGATTGCCAGCCTATGTCTTTTGATTCTGGTCTACTCAGGTGATAGGCCCATCAGTGGGCCTACGAGATCACATGGTAGCTCCATTTTTACCCTTAAGCGCACCTCCATTCTGTTCTCACTACTGGCTGTTACCAGGTTACATCCCACCAGCAGCTAAAGGGTACACGGTTCTCTAAAACCCCTTCAGCATTTATTCTTTGTAGACATTTTTTGCTGATGATCCTTCTGACCCCTGTGAGGTGAACGTTTTTGTACACTGGATTTGCATGGCTTTTATTAATTCCTGATGTTCAGTCTTTTTCCATTCCCTTTCTTTTAACAAAGATAGAAAGAAAGAAAAAGAAACAGAAGACAAATGTGCATAAAATATGCCTCTTGAAACAGTCATTTTGAAATGTGGACGTCTTTTGAATATTTTGGTTGATGTACGACCCCGGGATTTGTTTTCAGGGCAGGTGTGATTTACAGTCCTGCAATTATTTCGAATATCAAGTGACCATTAGGGCTGAGATTAAAGCTGCTGTTGTGTGAAACGGCCACAAGGTGGCAGCAGTTCTCGTTTACCAAATCTGGTTACTAGGGCATCAGAGCCTCAATGGAAGTCGTGTTCTACGTTGTAATTTAGAACGGAATGTGCCAGGAAAAAGGCCCTTAAGCTTATGTCTCCCTACTTCTTGTTCGTTTTTTTAATTTAATTTTTATTTTTTATCACAGCAAGTTTGATTACAATGTTCGGCTTGTTCTAGGTGTGCAAGATGTGGCTCTTTTACACATATACATATGCCTATTCTTCCTGGGATACTTTTCCCATGTACGTTATGACAGAATATTGAGTAGTCTTCTCTTGGTATTCCTTAGGTCTTTGGTCATTATATATTTCACCTGTGTTTGTATATGTCTGTTAACCCCAATATCTTAATGTATCCCATCCTCACACCTCTCCATTGGTGAACCATAAGTTTCCTTAATGAATCTGTGAATGCCCTTCTCTGTGGATATATCTTCACTGGTATCAATTTTTAGGTAACACCTATAAGTGATATCATACGCTATGTGTCTTTCTCTTTCTGACTTACTACAAGTCACGTGATTACCTCTAGACTCATCTACGGTGCTGCAAATGGCATTGTGTCCTTTCTTTCCTTGGCTAGTATTCCATCTGTACATGTACCAGTTCTTCTTTGTCCACTCATCTGTTGATGGGCTTTTTGGTTGCTTCCATGTCTTGGCTATTGTAATACTGCGGCAATGCACATTTGCCTGCCTGTGTCTTTCCAATTCTGTCTTCTTAGGTTATAGGCCCAGGAGTGGGCCTGCTGGATCATATGGTAGCAAAATGTTTACCTTTAAAGGCACCTCCATTCTGTTCTCATTAGTGGCTCTTACCAGGTTACATCCCACTTAAAGTTGAGGGTAGGCACTTCTCCACAACACCTTCAGCATTTATTGTTTGTAGTTTCTTTGCTGATGTTTCTTCTGACTAGTGTGAGCTGATACCTCTTTGTGGTTGGATTTGCATGTGTCTCATAATCCCTTGAAACTGAGCTTTCTGGCATGTCCTTTCTTTCTTCAAACTGTGAATACAGCTTACGTCTTCAAATTGTTTTCTTGAATTATGTGTGACCTTTAGAAATATTTTGGCCATTACCTCCCTCAAGACATTTTGAGGGCAGGTTTCATTTACAGCCCTCCAGTGCTGGTGCATATGAAGTGACCCTTGGCACAGGTTTTAAAGCTGCTGTTGCAGGTAATGCCCAGCGGGCGGCAACATTTCTGCTTTTCCCAATCTGGTAACTAGGGAAACAGACCTTCCTGGCAGTGGTGTTCCTCGGTCATATATCAGAGCGGAATGTGCCCGGACAAACCCCCAAATGCCGATGTCTCCTTACTTATGTTGGTTTTCTAAATAGAATTTATATATATATATATTTTGGGAGTCATATTCCACTGTGTACATGGACCACTTTTTCTTTGTGCATTCCTCTGTTGATGGACATTTTCGTAGCTTCCAAGTGTTGGCTATGGTCAATATTGCTGGAGTGCAGGATTGCCAGCCTGTGTCTTTTTTTCTTCTTTATCCCAGTACGTGGGCCTCTCACTGCCGTGGCCCCTCCCGTTGCAGGGCACAGGGTCCGGACGCGCAGGCCCAGAAGCCATAGCTCATGGGACCAGCTGCTCCGCTGCATGTGGGATCTTCCCGAACCGGGGCACAAACCCGTGTCCCCTGCATCGGCAGGCGGACTCTCAACCAGTGCGCCAGCAGTGAAGCCCAGCCTGTGTCTTTTTGATTCTCATCCTCTCAGGCGATAGGCCCAGCAGTGGGTATGCTTGATTGAATGGTAGCTCAGTATTTACCTTTTCAAGGCACCTCCTTTGTGTTTTCCTTACTGGCTCTTACCATGTCCCACATTGAACCAAGGGTAGGCATTTCTCCACAACCCCTTCAGCATTGATTGTTTGCAGAATTTTTGCTGATAGCCATTCTGACTGGTGTGAATTGATAGGTTTTTTGTAAATTGGATTTGCATGTCTTTAATTATTCCTAATGTTCAGCATTTTTCCACGCCTTTTTAAATTTCTGTTAAAGAGAAACAGAAAACAACGGAGAGTACAATTAACCTCTTGAAATTGTCTTCTTGGAAGGTTGCCCTCTTTTGAATTTTTTGGTCAGTTTTCGACCCCAGGATTGGTTTTGAGGGCAGGTGTCATTTACAGGCCTGCAATGAGTGTGAATATTTAGTGACCATGAGCACTGGGTTTAAAACTGCTGTTTTGGGAAACGGCCACAAGGCGGCGGCATTTCTCCATTCCCAAATTTGGTTACTATGGCAGCAGAGCGTTTCTGAAAGTCCTGTTCCTAGGTTGTAAATTAAAATGGAATGTGCCAGGAGAAACCCCCATAAGTTTATGTCACATTATTTCTTGTTCGTTGTTTTAGGATTTTTAATTGGGGTAATGATTAAAATATTGTTTGCCCTAGGTGTACACATTCTGGTTCATTTGTATATTACATTTATATCTATATATATATATATATTCATGTACCTATCCACTTCCCCTGTAAGTTATTGCAGAGTGTTCCATAGACCTCCCTTGCTATATGGTCGGTCTTTTTGATATATGTATTTAATAGGTATTTGTACACGTATGGTAACCCTAATCTTCATTTTTCCATTCCCCCCACCTTTCCTTTTAGATAAGCATAGTTTGTTTTCTAAGTCTGTGAGTGTCTTTCTCTGTGGAAATATGTTCATTTGTGTCCGTTGTTAGATAACGCCTATAAGTGATATCATAGGATATGTCTTTTGCTTTCCTCCGACTTACCTCAAGTTCTGTGATTATCTCTGGGCACATCTATGGTGCCTCAAAGAGCAGTGTTTCATTGTTTTCCTTGGCTAATATTCCATTGTGTACGTGGACCACTTTTTCTTTGTCCATTCATCTGGTGATGGACATTTTGGCTGCTCCCGTGTCCTGGATATTGTGAAAATTCCTGCAGTGCAGCTGTTGAAGCCTGTACCTTCTCGACTCTGGACTTCTCAGGTGAGAGGCTCAGCGGTGGGCCTGCTGAATGGAATGGTGGCTCAATTTTTACTTTTAAACGCAGCTCCTTTCTGTTCTCATTATTGGCTGTTACCACTCTACATCTCTCCAGGAGCTAGAGGGTATACATTTCTCTAAATCAACTTCAACATTTATTGTTTTTAGACTTTTACCTAATGGTAGTTGAGATGTGTGAATTGAAATCTTTTTGGAGGTTAGATGTGCATGAGTCTAATAATTCCTGATGTTGAGCTTTTATCCATTTTCCTCTTTTATCAAAATGAGTGAGTAAAACTTACCCCTCCATACTATCTCCTTGAAAAATTTGCCAGTATGAATTTTTTGGCCATTCCCTACCTCCACACAATTGTTTAGGGCAGGTGTCCTTTACAGCCCTGAGTCCTTGTGAATATTAAGTGACCATTAGCTGTGGGTTTAAAGCTGCTCTTGTGGGAAACAGCCACAAGGCGGTAGCATTTCTACATTTCCTACTCTGGGTTTTTGGGCAACGGAACTTTCCTGGAAATGGTGTTAGTAAGCTGCAAATTAGAGTGGAATGTGCCAGCGCAAAACCCCAAGAGATTATATCTCCTAAATTGTTGTATGTTTTTAAAATTTATTTTTTATTAATTATCAGAGCAAATTTGATAAACATGTAGATTCTCCTAGGTGTACAGTTTCTGGTTCATCCTATCAATGTATCTGTCTATTCCTCTTTGGATCCTTTCCCGTGTATGTTATTATAGAGTGTTGAGTTGACCTCTCTTCGCATTCCATAGGTGTTTTGTGATTATACATTTCATATGTATTAGTACATGTCTGTTAACCCCCATGTCCTAATTCATACATTCCTTACACCTTTCCATTTGGTTAAACATAATTTGGTTTTCTGAATCTATGCGTGTCCTTCTCTTGGAAATTATTTCATGGGTATCCATTTTTAGGTAACGCCTATAAGTGATGTCATAGGATGTCGGTCTTTCGGTTTCTTTCTTACTTCAAGTAGGGTGATTATCTCTGTATCCTTCTATGGTGGTGCCAATGGCACTGTTCCATGCCTTTTCATGGCTACTATTCCATTGTGTACATGGACGACTTCTTCTTGGTGCATTTTTCTGTTGATGGACATTTTGGTTTCTTCCAGGTCTTGGCTATGGTACATGTTGCTGCAGTGCAGGATTGCCAGCCTATGTCTTTTGATTCTGGTCTACTCAGGTGATAGGCCCATCAGTGGGCCTACGAGATCACATGGTAGCTCCATTTTTACCCTTAAGCGCACCTCCATTCTGTTCTCACTACTGGCTGTTACCAGGTTACATCCCACCAGCAGCTAAAGGGTACACGGTTCTCTAAAACCCCTTCAGCATTTATTCTTTGTAGACATTTTTTGCTGATGATCCTTCTGACCCCTGTGAGGTGAACGTTTTTGTACACTGGATTTGCATGGCTTTTATTAATTCCTGATGTTCAGTCTTTTTCCATTCCCTTTCTTTTAACAAAGATAGAAAGAAAGAAAAAGAAACAGAAGACAAATGTGCATAAAATATGCCTCTTGAAACAGTCATTTTGAAATGTGGACGTCTTTTGAATATTTTGGTTGATGTACGACCCCGGGATTTGTTTTCAGGGCAGGTGTGATTTACAGTCCTGCAATTATTTTGAATATCAAGTGACCATTAGGGCTGAGATTAAAGCTGCTGTTGTGTGAAACGGCCACAAGGTGGCAGCAGTTCTCGTTTACCAAATCTGGTTACTAGGGCATCAGAGCCTCAATGGAAGTCGTGTTCTACGTTGTAATTTAGAACGGAATGTGCCAGGAAAAAGGCCCTTAAGTTTATGTCTCCCTACTTCTTGTTCGTTTTTTTAATTTAATTTTTATTTTTTATCACAGCAAGTTTGATTACAATGTTTGGCTTGTTCTAGGTGTGCAAGATGTGGCTCTTTTACACATATACATATGCCTATTCTTCCTGGGATACTTTTCCCATGTACGTTATGACAGAATATTGAGTAGTCTTCTCTTGGTATTCCTTAGGTCTTTGGTCATTATATACTTCACCTGTGGTTGTATATGTCTGTTACCCCCAATATCCTAATGTATCCCATCCTCACACCTCTCCATTGGTGAACCATAAGTTTCCTTAATGAATCTGTGAATGCCCTTCTCTGTGGATATATCTTCACTGGTATCAATTTTTAGGTAACACCTATAAGTGATATCATACGCTATGTGTCTTTCTCTTTCTGACTTACGACAAGTCACGTGATTACCTCTAGACTCATCTACGGTGCTGCAAATGGCATTGTGTCCTTTCTTTCCTTGGCTAGTATTCCATCTGTACATGTACCAGTTCTTCTTTGTCCACTCATCTGTTGATGGACTTTTTGGTTGCTTCCATGTCTTGGCTATTGTAATACTGCGGCAATGCACATTTGCCTGCCTGTGTCTTTCCAATTCTGTCTTCTTAGGTTATAGGCCCAGGAGTGGGCCTGCTGCATCATATGGTAGCAAAATGTTTACCTTTAAAGGCACCTCCATTCTGTTCTCATTAGTGGCTCTTACCAGGTTACGTCCCACTTAAAGTTGAGGGTAGGCACTTCTCCACAACACCTTCAGCATTTATTGTTTGTAGTTTCTTTGCTGATGTTTCTTCTGACTAGTGTGAGCTGATACCTCTTTGTGGTTGGATTTGCATGTGTCTCATAATCCCTTGAAACTGAGCTTTCTGGCATGTCCTTTCTTTCTTCAAACTGTGAATACAGCTTACGTCTTCAAATTGTTTTCTTGAATTATGTGTGACCTTTAGAAATATTTTGGCCATTACCTCCCTCAAGACATTTTGAGGGCAGGTTTCATTTACAGCCCTCCAGTGCTGGTGCATATGAAGTGACCCTTGGCACAGGTTTTAAAGCTGCTGTTGCAGGTAATGCCCAGCGGGCGGCAACATTTCTGCTTTTCCCAATCTGGTAACTAGGGAAACAGACCTTCCTGGCAGTGGTGTTCCTCGGTCATATATCAGAGCGGAATGTGCCCGGACAAACCCCCAAATGCCGATGTCTCCTTACTTATGTTGGTTTTCTAAATAGAATTTATATATATATATATTTTGGGAGTCATATTCCACTGTGTACATGGACCACTTTTTCTTTGTGCATTCCTCTGTTGATGGACATTTTCGTAGCTTCCAAGTGTTGGCTATGGTCAATATTGCTGGAGTGCAGGATTGCCAGCCTGTGTCTTTTTTTCTTCTTTATCCCAGTACGTGGGCCTCTCACTGCCGTGGCCCCTCCCGTTGCAGGGCACAGGGTCCGGACGCGCAGGCCCAGAAGCCATAGCTCATGGGACCAGCTGCTCCGCTGCATGTGGGATCTTCCCGAACCGGGGCACAAACCCGTGTCTCCTGCATCGGCAGGCGGACTCTCAACCAGTGCGCCTGCAGTGAAGCCCAGCCTGTGTCTTTTTGATTCTCATCCTCTCAGGCGATAGGCCCAGCAGTGGGTATGCTTGATTGAATGGTAGCTCAGTATTTACCTTTTCAAGGCACCTCCTTTGTGTTTTCCTTACTGGCTCTTACCATGTCCCACATTGAACCAAGGGTAGGCATTTCTCCACAACCCCTTCAGCATTGATTGTTTGCAGAATTTTTGCTGATAGCCATTCTGACTGGTGTGAATTGATAGGTTTTTTGTAAATTGGATTTGCATGTCTTTAATTATTCCTAATGTTCAGCATTTTTCCACGCCTTTTTAAATTTCTGTTAAAGAGAAACAGAAAACAACGGAGAGTACAATTAACCTCTTGAAATTGTCTTCTTGGAAGGTTGTCCTCTTTTGAATTTTTTGGTCAGTTTTCGACCCCAGGATTGGTTTTGAGGGCAGGTGTCATTTACAGGCCTGCAATGAGTGTGAATATTTAGTGACCATGAGCACTGGGTTTAAAACTGCTGTTGTGGGAAACGGTCACAAGGCGGCGGCATTTCTCCATTCCCAAATTTGGTTACTACGGCAGCAGAGCGTTTCTGAAAGTCCTGTTCCTAGGTTGTAAATTAAAATGGAATGTGCCAGGAGAAACCCCCATAAGTTTATGTCACATTATTTCTTGTTCATTGTTTTAGGTTTTTTAATTGGGGTAATGATTAAAATATTGTTTGCCCTAGGTGTACACATTCTGGTTCATTTGTATATTACATTTATATATATATATATATTCATGTACCTATCCACTTCCCCTGTAAGTTATTGCAGAGTGTTCCATAGACCTCCCTTGCTATATGGTCGGTCTTTTTGATATATGTATTTAATAGGTATTTGTACACGTATGGTAACCCTAATCTTCATTTTTCCATTCCCCCCACCTTTCCTTTTAGATAAGCATAGTTTGTTTTCTAAGTCTGTGAGTGTCTTTCTCTGTGGAAATATGTTCATTTGTGTCCGTTGTTAGATAACGCCTATAAATGATATCATAGGATATGTCTTTTGCTTTCCTCCGACTTACCTCAAGTTCTGTGATTATCTCTGGGCACATCTATGGTGCCTCAAAGAGCAGTGTTTCATTGTTTTCCTTGGCTAATATTCCATTGTGTACGTAGACCACTTTTTCTTTGTCCATTCATCTGGTGATGGACATTTTGGCTGCTCCCGTGTCCTGGATATTGTGAAAATTCCTGCAGTGCAGCTGTTGAAGCCTGTACCTTCTCGACTCTGGACTTCTCAGGTGAGAGGCTCAGCGGTGGGCCTGCTGAATGGAATGGTGGCTCAATTTTTACTTTTAAACGCAGCTCCTTTCTGTTCTCATTATTGGCTGTTACCACTCTACATCTCTCCAGGAGCTAGAGGGTATACATTTCTCTAAATCAACTTCAACATTTATTGTTTTTAGACTTTTACCTAATGGTAGTTGAGATGTGTGAATTGAAATCTTTTTGGAGGTTAGATGTGCATGAGTCTAATAATTCCTGATGTTGAGCTTTTATCCATTTTCCTCTTTTATCAAAATGAGTGAGTAAAACTTACCCCTCCATACTATCTCCTTGAAAAATTTGCCAGTATGAATTTTTTGGCCATTCCCTACCTCCACACAATTGTTTAGGGCAGGTGTCCTTTACAGCCCTGAGTCCTTGTGAATATTAAGTGACCATTAGCTGTGGGTTTAAAGCTGCTCTTGTGGGAAACAGCCACAAGGCGGTAGCATTTCTACATTTCCTACTCTGGGTTTTTGGGCAACGGAACTTTCCTGGAAATGGTGTTAGTAAGCTGCAAATTAGAGTGGAATGTGCCAGCGCAAAACCCCAAGAGATTATATCTCCTAAATTGTTGTATGTTTTTAAAATTTATTTTTTATTAATTATCAGAGCAAATTTGATAAACATGTAGATTCTCCTAGGTGTACAGTTTCTGGTTCATCCTATCAATGTATCTGTCTATTCCTCTTTGGATCCTTTCCCGTGTATGTTATTATAGAGTGTTGAGTTGACCTCTCTTCGCATTCCATAGGTGTTTTGTGATTATACATTTCATATGTATTAGTACATGTCTGTTAACCCCCATGTCCTAATTCATACATTCCTTACACCTTTCCATTTGGTTAAACATAATTTGGTTTTCTGAATCTATGCGTGTCCTTCTCTTGGAAATTATTTCATGGGTATCCATTTTTAGGTAACGCCTATAAGTGATGTCATAGGATGTCGGTCTTTCGGTTTCTTTCTTACTTCAAGTAGGGTGATTATCTCTGTATCCTTCTATGGTGGTGCCAATGGCACTGTTCCATGCCTTTTCATGGCTACTATTCCATTGTGTACATGGACGACTTCTTCTTGGTGCATTTTTCTGTTGATGGACATTTTGGTTTCTTCCAGGTCTTGGCTATGGTACATGTTGCTGCAGTGCAGGATTGCCAGCCTATGTCTTTTGATTCTGGTCTACTCAGGTGATAGGCCCATCAGTGGGCCTACGAGATCACATGGTAGCTCCATTTTTACCCTTAAGCGCACCTCCATTCTGTTCTCACTACTGGCTGTTACCAGGTTACATCCCACCAGCAGCTAAAGGGTACACGGTTCTCTAAAACCCCTTCAGCATTTATTCTTTGTAGACATTTTTTGCTGATGATCCTTCTGACCCCTGTGAGGTGAACGTTTTTGTACACTGGATTTGCATGGCTTTTATTAATTCCTGATGTTCAGTCTTTTTCCATTCCCTTTCTTTTAACAAAGATAGAAAGAAAGAAAAAGAAACAGAAGACAAATGTGCGTAAAATATGCCTCTTGAAACAGTCATTTTGAAATGTGGACGTCTTTTGAATATTTTGGTTGATGTACGACCCCGGGATTTGTTTTCAGGGCAGGTGTGATTTACAGTCCTGCAATTATTTTGAATATCAAGTGACCATTAGGGCTGAGATTAAAGCTGCTGTTGTGTGAAACGGCCACAAGGTGGCAGCAGTTCTCGTTTACCAAATCTGGTTACTAGGGCATCAGAGCCTCAATGGAAGTCGTGTTCTACGTTGTAATTTAGAACGGAATGTGCCAGGAAAAAGGCCCTTAAGTTTATGTCTCCCTACTTCTTGTTCGTTTTTTTAATTTAATTTTTATTTTTTATCACAGCAAGTTTGATTACAATGTTCGGCTTGTTCTAGGTGTGCAAGATGTGGCTCTTTTACACATATACATATGCCTATTCTTCCTGGGATACTTTTCCCATGTACGTTATGACAGAATATTGAGTAGTCTTCTCTTGGTATTCCTTAGGTCTTTGGTCATTATATACTTCACCTGTGGTTGTATATGTCTGTTACCCCCAATATCCTAATGTATCCCATCCTCACACCTCTCCATTGGTGAACCATAAGTTTCCTTAATGAATCTGTGAATGCCCTTCTCTGTGGATATATCTTCACTGGTATCAATTTTTAGGTAACACCTATAAGTGATATCATACGCTATGTGTCTTTCTCTTTCTGACTTACTACAAGTCACGTGATTACCTCTAGACTCATCTACGGTGCTGCAAATGGCATTGTGTCCTTTCTTTCCTTGGCTAGTATTCCATCTGTACATGTACCAGTTCTTCTTTGTCCACTCATCTGTTGATGGGCTTTTTGGTTGCTTCCATGTCTTGGCTATTGTAATACTGCGGCAATGCACATTTGCCTGCCTGTGTCTTTCCAATTCTGTCTTCTTAGGTTATAGGCCCAGGAGTGGGCCTGCTGGATCATATGGTAGCAAAATGTTTACCTTTAAAGGCACCTCCATTCTGTTCTCATTAGTGGCTCTTACCAGGTTACGTCCCACTTAAAGTTGAGGGTAGGCACTTCTCCACAACACCTTCAGCATTTATTGTTTGTAGTTTCTTTGCTGATGTTTCTTCTGACTAGTGTGAGCTGATACCTCTTTGTGGTTGGATTTGCATGTGTCTCATAATCCCTTGAAACTGAGCTTTCTGGCATGTCCTTTCTTTCTTCAAACTGTGAATACAGCTTACGTCTTCAAATTGTTTTCTTGAATTATGTGTGACCTTTAGAAATATTTTGGCCATTACCTCCCTCAAGACATTTTGAGGGCAGGTTTCATTTACAGCCCTCCAGTGCTGGTGCATATGAAGTGACCCTTGGCACAGGTTTTAAAGCTGCTGTTGCAGGTAATGCCCAGCGGGCGGCAACATTTCTGCTTTTCCCAATCTGGTAACTAGGGAAACAGACCTTCCTGGCAGTGGTGTTCCTCGGTCATATATCAGAGCGGAATGTGCCCGGACAAACCCCCAAATGCCGATGTCTCCTTACTTATGTTGGTTTTCTAAATAGAATTTATATATATATATATTTTTGGAGTCATATTCCACTGTGTACATGGACCACTTTTTCTTTGTGCATTCCTCTGTTGATGGACATTTTCGTAGCTTCCAAGTGTTGGCTATGGTCAATATTGCTGGAGTGCAGGATTGCCAGCCTGTGTCTTTTTTCTTCTTTATCCCAGTACGTGGGCCTCTCACTGCCGTGGCCCCTCCCGTTGCAGGGCACAGGGTCCGGACGCGCAGGCCCAGAAGCCATAGCTCATGGGACCAGCTGCTCCGCTGCATGTGGGATCTTCCCGAACCGGGGCACAAACCCGTGTCCCCTGCATCGGCAGGCGGACTCTCAACCAGTGCGCCAGCAGTGAAGCCCAGCCTGTGTCTTTTTGATTCTCATCCTCTCAGGCGATAGGCCCAGCAGTGGGTATGCTTGATTGAATGGTAGCTCAGTATTTACCTTTTCAAGGCACCTCCTTTGTGTTTTCCTTACTGGCTCTTACCATGTCCCACATTGAACCAAGGGTAGGCATTTCTCCACAACCCCTTCAGCATTGATTGTTTGCAGAATTTTTGCTGATAGCCATTCTGACTGGTGTGAATTGATAGTTTTTTGTAAATTGGATTTGCATGTCTTTAATTATTCCTAATGTTCAGCATTTTTCCACGCCTTTTTAAATTTCTGTTAAAGAGAAACAGAAAACAACGGAGAGTACAATTAACCTCTTGAAATTGTCTTCTTGGAAGGTTGCCCTCTTTTGAATTTTTTGGTCAGTTTTCGACCCCAGGATTGGTTTTGAGGGCAGGTGTCATTTACAGGCCTGCAATGAGTGTGAATATTTAGTGACCATGAGCACTGGGTTTAAAACTGCTGTTTTGGGAAACGGCCACAAGGCGGCGGCATTTCTCCATTCCCAAATTTGGTTACTATGGCAGCAGAGCGTTTCTGAAAGTCCTGTTCCTAGGTTGTAAATTAAAATGGAATGTGCCAGGAGAAACCCCCATAAGTTTATGTCACATTATTTCTTGTTCGTTGTTTTAGGATTTTTAATTGGGGTAATGATTAAAATATTGTTTGCCCTAGGTGTACACATTCTGGTTCATTTGTATATTACATTTATATCTATATATATATATATATTCATGTACCTATCCACTTCCCCTGTAAGTTATTGCAGAGTGTTCCATAGACCTCCCTTGCTATATGGTCGGTCTTTTTGATATATGTATTTAATAGGTATTTGTACACGTATGGTAACCCTAATCTTCATTTTTCCATTCCCCCCACCTTTCCTTTTAGATAAGCATAGTTTGTTTTCTAAGTCTGTGAGTGTCTTTCTCTGTGGAAATATGTTCATTTGTGTCCGTTGTTAGATAACGCCTATAAGTGATATCATAGGATATGTCTTTTGCTTTCCTCCGACTTACCTCAAGTTCTGTGATTATCTCTGGGCACATCTATGGTGCCTCAAAGAGCAGTGTTTCATTGTTTTCCTTGGCTAATATTCCATTGTGTACGTGGACCACTTTTTCTTTGTCCATTCATCTGGTGATGGACATTTTGGCTGCTCCCGTGTCCTGGATATTGTGAAAATTCCTGCAGTGCAGCTGTTGAAGCCTGTACCTTCTCGACTCTGGACTTCTCAGGTGAGAGGCTCAGCGGTGGGCCTGCTGAATGGAATGGTGGCTCAATTTTTACTTTTAAACGCAGCTCCTTTCTGTTCTCATTATTGGCTGTTACCACTCTACATCTCTCCAGGAGCTAGAGGGTATACATTTCTCTAAATCAACTTCAACATTTATTGTTTTTAGACTTTTACCTAATGGTAGTTGAGATGTGTGAATTGAAATCTTTTTGGAGGTTAGATGTGCATGAGTCTAATAATTCCTGATGTTGAGCTTTTATCCATTTTCCTCTTTTATCAAAATGAGTGAGTAAAACTTACCCCTCCATACTATCTCCTTGAAAAATTTGCCAGTATGAATTTTTTGGCCATTCCCTACCTCCACACAATTGTTTAGGGCAGGTGTCCTTTACAGCCCTGAGTCCTTGTGAATATTAAGTGACCATTAGCTGTGGGTTTAAAGCTGCTCTTGTGGGAAACAGCCACAAGGCGGTAGCATTTCTACATTTCCTACTCTGGGTTTTTGGGCAACGGAACTTTCCTGGAAATGGTGTTAGTAAGCTGCAAATTAGAGTGGAATGTGCCAGCGCAAAACCCCAAGAGATTATATCTCCTAAATTGTTGTATGTTTTTAAAATTTATTTTTTATTAATTATCAGAGCAAATTTGATAAACATGTAGATTCTCCTAGGTGTACAGTTTCTGGTTCATCCTATCAATGTATCTGTCTATTCCTCTTTGGATCCTTTCCCGTGTATGTTATTATAGAGTGTTGAGTTGACCTCTCTTCGCATTCCATAGGTGTTTTGTGATTATACATTTCATATGTATTAGTACATGTCTGTTAACCCCCATGTCCTAATTCATACATTCCTTACACCTTTCCATTTGGTTAAACATAATTTGGTTTTCTGAATCTATGCGTGTCCTTCTCTTGGAAATTATTTCATGGGTATCCATTTTTAGGTAACGCCTATAAGTGATGTCATAGGATGTCGGTCTTTCGGTTTCTTTCTTACTTCAAGTAGGGTGATTATCTCTGTATCCTTCTATGGTGGTGCCAATGGCACTGTTCCATGCCTTTTCATGGCTACTATTCCATTGTGTACATGGACGACTTCTTCTTGGTGCATTTTTCTGTTGATGGACATTTTGGTTTCTTCCAGGTCTTGGCTATGGTACATGTTGCTGCAGTGCAGGATTGCCAGCCTATGTCTTTTGATTCTGGTCTACTCAGGTGATAGGCCCATCAGTGGGCCTACGAGATCACATGGTAGCTCCATTTTTACCCTTAAGCGCACCTCCATTCTGTTCTCACTACTGGCTGTTACCAGGTTACATCCCACCAGCAGCTAAAGGGTACACGGTTCTCTAAAACCCCTTCAGCATTTATTCTTTGTAGACATTTTTTGCTGATGATCCTTCTGACCCCTGTGAGGTGAACGTTTTTGTACACTGGATTTGCATGGCTTTTATTAATTCCTGATGTTCAGTCTTTTTCCATTCCCTTTCTTTTAACAAAGATAGAAAGAAAGAAAAAGAAACAGAAGACAAATGTGCATAAAATATGCCTCTTGAAACAGTCATTTTGAAATGTGGACGTCTTTTGAATATTTTGGTTGATGTACGACCCCGGGATTTGTTTTCAGGGCAGGTGTGATTTACAGTCCTGCAATTATTTTGAATATCAAGTGACCATTAGGGCTGAGATTAAAGCTGCTGTTGTGTGAAACGGCCACAAGGTGGCAGCAGTTCTCGTTTACCAAATCTGGTTACTAGGGCATCAGAGCCTCAATGGAAGTCGTGTTCTACGTTGTAATTTAGAACGGAATGTGCCAGGAAAAAGGCCCTTAAGTTTATGTCTCCCTACTTCTTGTTCGTTTTTTTAATTTAATTTTTATTTTTTATCACAGCAAGTTTGATTACAATGTTCGGCTTGTTCTAGGTGTGCAAGATGTGGCTCTTTTACACATATACATATGCCTATTCTTCCTGGGATACTTTTCCCATGTACGTTATGACAGAATATTGAGTAGTCTTCTCTTGGTATTCCTTAGGTCTTTGGTCATTATATACTTCACCTGTGGTTGTATATGTCTGTTACCCCCAATATCCTAATGTATCCCATCCTCACACCTCTCCATTGGTGAACCATAAGTTTCCTTAATGAATCTGTGAATGCCCTTCTCTGTGGATATATCTTCACTGGTATCAATTTTTAGGTAACACCTATAAGTGATATCATACGCTATGTGTCTTTCTCTTTCTGACTTACGACAAGTCACGTGATTACCTCTAGACTCATCTACGGTGCTGCAAATGGCATTGTGTCCTTTCTTTCCTTGGCTAGTATTCCATCTGTACATGTACCAGTTCTTCTTTGTCCACTCATCTGTTGATGGACTTTTTGGTTGCTTCCATGTCTTGGCTATTGTAATACTGCGGCAATGCACATTTGCCTGCCTGTGTCTTTCCAATTCTGTCTTCTTAGGTTATAGGCCCAGGAGTGGGCCTGCTGCATCATATGGTAGCAAAATGTTTACCTTTAAAGGCACCTCCATTCTGTTCTCATTAGTGGCTCTTACCAGGTTACGTCCCACTTAAAGTTGAGGGTAGGCACTTCTCCACAACACCTTCAGCATTTATTGTTTGTAGTTTCTTTGCTGATGTTTCTTCTGACTAGTGTGAGCTGATACCTCTTTGTGGTTGGATTTGCATGTGTCTCATAATCCCTTGAAACTGAGCTTTCTGGCATGTCCTTTCTTTCTTCAAACTGTGAATACAGCTTACGTCTTCAAATTGTTTTCTTGAATTATGTGTGACCTTTAGAAATATTTTGGCCATTACCTCCCTCAAGACATTTTGAGGGCAGGTTTCATTTACAGCCCTCCAGTGCTGGTGCATATGAAGTGACCCTTGGCACAGGTTTTAAAGCTGCTGTTGCAGGTAATGCCCAGCGGGCGGCAACATTTCTGCTTTTCCCAATCTGGTAACTAGGGAAACAGACCTTCCTGGCAGTGGTGTTCCTCGGTCATATATCAGAGCGGAATGTGCCCGGACAAACCCCCAAATGCCGATGTCTCCTTACTTATGTTGGTTTTCTAAATAGAATTTATATATATATATATTTTGGGAGTCATATTCCACTGTGTACATGGACCACTTTTTCTTTGTGCATTCCTCTGTTGATGGACATTTTCGTAGCTTCCAAGTGTTGGCTGTGGTCAATATTGCTGGAGTGCCGGATTGCCAGCCTGTGTCTTTTTTTCTTCTTTATCCCAGTACGTGGGCCTCTCACTGCCGTGGCCCCTCCCGTTGCAGGGCACAGGGTCCGGACGCGCAGGCCCAGAAGCCATAGCTCATGAGACCAGCTGCTCCGCTGCATGTGGGATCTTCCCGAACCGGGGCACAAACCCGTGTCCCCTGCATCGGCAGGCGGACTCTCAACCAGTGCGCCAGCAGTGAAGCCCAGCCTGTGTCTTTTTGATTCTCATCCTCTCAGGCGATAGGCCCAGCAGTGGGTATGCTTGATTGAATGGTAGCTCAGTATTTACCTTTTCAAGGCACCTCCTTTGTGTTTTCCTTACTGGCTCTTACCATGTCCCACATTGAACCAAGGGTAGGCATTTCTCCACAACCCCTTCAGCATTGATTGTTTGCAGAATTTTTGCTGATAGCCATTCTGACTGGTGTGAATTGATAGGTTTTTTGTAAATTGGATTTGCATGTCTTTAATTATTCCTAATGTTCAGCATTTTTCCACGCCTTTTTAAATTTCTGTTAAAGAGAAACAGAAAACAACGGAGAGTACAATTAACCTCTTGAAATTGTCTTCTTGGAAGGTTGCCCTCTTTTGAATTTTTTGGTCAGTTTTCGACCCCAGGATTGGTTTTGAGGGCAGGTGTCATTTACAGGCCTGCAATGAGTGTGAATATTTAGTGACCATGACCACTGGGTTTAAAACTGCTGTTTTGGGAAACGGCCACAAGGCGGCGGCATTTCTCCATTCCCAAATTTGGTTACTACGGCAGCAGAGCGTTTCTGAAAGTCCTGTTCCTAGGTTGTAAATTAAAATGGAATGTGCCAGGAGAAACCCCCATAAGTTTATGTCACATTATTTCTTGTTCATTGTTTTAGGTTTTTTAATTGGGGTAATGATTAAAATATTGTTTGCCCTAGGTGTACACATTCTGGTTCATTTGTATATTACATTTATATATATATATATATTCATGTACCTATCCACTTCCCCTGTAAGTTATTGCAGAGTGTTCCATAGACCTCCCTTGCTATATGGTCGGTCTTTTTGATATATGTATTTAATAGGTATTTGTACACGTATGGTAACCCTAATCTTCATTTTTCCATTCCCCCCACCTTTCCTTTTAGATAAGCATAGTTTGTTTTCTAAGTCTGTGAGTGTCTTTCTCTGTGGAAATATGTTCATTTGTGTCCGTTGTTAGATAACGCCTATAAGTGATATCATAGGATATGTCTTTTGCTTTCCTCCGACTTACCTCAAGTTCTGTGATTATCTCTGGGCACATCTATGGTGCCTCAAAGAGCAGTGTTTCATTGTTTTCCTTGGCTAATATTCCATTGTGTACGTAGACCACTTTTTCTTTGTCCATTCATCTGGTGATGGACATTTTGGCTGCTCCCGTGTCCTGGATATTGTGAAAATTCCTGCAGTGCAGCTGTTGAAGCCTGTACCTTCTCGACTCTGGACTTCTCAGGTGAGAGGCTCAGCGGTGGGCCTGCTGAATGGAATGGTGGCTCAATTTTTACTTTTAAACGCAGCTCCTTTCTGTTCTCATTATTGGCTGTTACCACTCTACATCTCTCCAGGAGCTAGAGGGTATACATTTCTCTATATCAACTTCAACATTTATTGTTTTTAGACTTTTACCTAATGGTAGTTGAGATGTGTGAATTGAAATCTTTTTGGAGGTTAGATGTGCATGAGTCTAATAATTCCTGATGTTGAGCTTTTATCCATTTTCCTCTTTTATCAAAATGAGTGAGTAAAACTTACCCCTCCATACTATCTCCTTGAAAAATTTGCCAGTATGAATTTTTTGGCCATTCCCTACCTCCACACAATTGTTTAGGGCAGGTGTCCTTTACAGCCCTGAGTCCTTGTGAATATTAAGTGACCATTAGCTGTGGGTTTAAAGCTGCTCTTGTGGGAAACAGCCACAAGGCGGTAGCATTTCTACATTTCCTGCTCTGGGTTTTTGGGCAACGGAACTTTCCTGGAAATGGTGTTAGTAAGCTGCAAATTAGAGTGGAATGTGCCAGCGCAAAACCCCAAGAGATTATATCTCCTAAATTGTTGTATGTTTTTAAAATTTATTTTTTATTAATTATCAGAGCAAATTTGATAAACATGTAGATTCTCCTAGGTGTACAGTTTCTGGTTCATCCTATCAATGTATCTGTCTATTCCTCTTTGGATCCTTTCCCGTGTATGTTATTATAGAGTGTTGAGTTGACCTCTCTTCGCATTCCATAGGTGTTTTGTGATTATACATTTCATATGTATTAGTACATGTCTGTTAACCCCCATGTCCTAATTCATACATTCCTTACACCTTTCCATTTGGTTAAACATAATTTGGTTTTCTGAATCTATGCGTGTCCTTCTCTTGGAAATTATTTCATGGGTATCCATTTTTAGGTAACGCCTATAAGTGATGTCATAGGATGTCGGTCTTTCGGTTTCTTTCTTACTTCAAGTAGGGTGATTATCTCTGTATCCTTCTATGGTGGTGCCAATGGCACTGTTCCATGCCTTTTCATGGCTACTATTCCATTGTGTACATGGACGACTTCTTCTTGGTGCATTTTTCTGTTGATGGACATTTTGGTTTCTTCCAGGTCTTGGCTATGGTACATGTTGCTGCAGTGCAGGATTGCCAGCCTATGTCTTTTGATTCTGGTCTACTCAGGTGATAGGCCCATCAGTGGGCCTACGAGATCACATGGTAGCTCCATTTTTACCCTTAAGCGCACCTCCATTCTGTTCTCACTACTGGCTGTTACCAGGTTACATCCCACCAGCAGCTAAAGGGTACACGGTTCTCTAAAACCCCTTCAGCATTTATTCTTTGTAGACATTTTTTGCTGATGATCCTTCTGACCCCTGTGAGGTGAACGTTTTTGTACACTGGATTTGCATGGCTTTTATTAATTCCTGATGTTCAGTCTTTTTCCATTCCCTTTCTTTTAACAAAGATAGAAAGAAAGAAAAAGAAACAGAAGACAAATGTGCGTAAAATATGCCTCTTGAAACAGTCATTTTGAAATGTGGACGTCTTTTGAATATTTTGGTTGATGTACGACCCCGGGATTTGTTTTCAGGGCAGGTGTGATTTACAGTCCTGCAATTATTTTGAATATCAAGTGACCATTAGGGCTGAGATTAAAGCTGCTGTTGTGTGAAACGGCCACAAGGTGGCAGCAGTTCTCGTTTACCAAATCTGGTTACTAGGGCATCAGAGCCTCAATGGAAGTCGTGTTCTACGTTGTAATTTAGAACGGAATGTGCCAGGAAAAAGGCCCTTAAGTTTATGTCTCCCTACTTCTTGTTCGTTTTTTTAATTTAATTTTTATTTTTTATCACAGCAAGTTTGATTACAATGTTCGGCTTGTTCTAGGTGTGCAAGATGTGGCTCTTTTACACATATACATATGCCTATTCTTCCTGGGATACTTTTCCCATGTACGTTATGACAGAATATTGAGTAGTCTTCTCTTGGTATTCCTTAGGTCTTTGGTCATTATATACTTCACCTGTGGTTGTATATGTCTGTTACCCCCAATATCCTAATGTATCCCATCCTCACACCTCTCCATTGGTGAACCATAAGTTTCCTTAATGAATCTGTGAATGCCCTTCTCTGTGGATATATCTTCACTGGTATCAATTTTTAGGTAACACCTATAAGTGATATCATACGCTATGTGTCTTTCTCTTTCTGACTTACTACAAGTCACGTGATTACCTCTAGACTCATCTACGGTGCTGCAAATGGCATTGTGTCCTTTCTTTCCTTGGCTAGTATTCCATCTGTACATGTACCAGTTCTTCTTTGTCCACTCATCTGTTGATGGACTTTTTGGTTGCTTCCATGTCTTGGCTATTGTAATACTGCGGCAATGCACATTTGCCTGCCTGTGTCTTTCCAATTCTGTCTTCTTAGGTTATAGGCCCAGGAGTGGGCCTGCTGCATCATATGGTAGCAAAATGTTTACCTTTAAAGGCACCTCCATTCTGTTCTCATTAGTGGCTCTTACCAGGTTACGTCCCACTTAAAGTTGAGGGTAGGCACTTCTCCACAACACCTTCAGCATTTATTGTTTGTAGTTTCTTTGCTGATGTTTCTTCTGACTAGTGTGAGCTGATACCTCTTTGTGGTTGGATTTGCATGTGTCTCATAATCCCTTGAAACTGAGCTTTCTGGCATGTCCTTTCTTTCTTCAAACTGTGAATACAGCTTACGTCTTCAAATTGTTTTCTTGAATTATGTGTGACCTTTAGAAATATTTTGGCCATTACCTCCCTCAAGACATTTTGAGGGCAGGTTTCATTTACAGCCCTCCAGTGCTGGTGCATATGAAGTGACCCTTGGCACAGGTTTTAAAGCTGCTGTTGCAGGTAATGCCCAGCGGGCGGCAACATTTCTGCTTTTCCCAATCTGGTAACTAGGGAAACAGACCTTCCTGGCAGTGGTGTTCCTCGGTCATATATCAGAGCGGAATGTGCCCAGACAAACCCCCAAATGCCGATGTCTCCTTACTTATGTTGGTTTTCTAAATAGAATTTATATATATATATATTTTGGGAGTCATATTCCACTGTGTACATGGACCACTTTTTCTTTGTGCATTCCTCTGTTGATGGACATTTTCGTAGCTTCCAAGTGTTGGCTGTGGTCAATATTGCTGGAGTGCAGGATTGCCAGCCTGTGTCTTTTTTTCTTCTTTATCCCAGTACGTGGGCCTCTCACTGCCGTGGCCCCTCCCGTTGCAGGGCACAGGGTCCGGACGCGCAGGCCCAGAAGCCATAGCTCATGAGACCAGCTGCTCCGCTGCATGTGGGATCTTCCCGAACCGGGGCACAAACCCGTGTCCCCTGCATCGGCAGGCGGACTCTCAACCAGTGCGCCAGCAGTGAAGCCCAGCCTGTGTCTTTTTGATTCTCATCCTCTCAGGCGATAGGCCCAGCAGTGGGTATGCTTGATTGAATGGTAGCTCAGTATTTACCTTTTCAAGGCACCTCCTTTGTGTTTTCCTTACTGGCTCTTACCATGTCCCACATTGAACCAAGGGTAGGCATTTCTCCACAACCCCTTCAGCATTGATTGTTTGCAGAATTTTTGCTGATAGCCATTCTGACTGGTGTGAATTGATAGGTTTTTTGTAAATTGGATTTGCATGTCTTTAATTATTCCTAATGTTCAGCATTTTTCCACGCCTTTTTAAATTTCTGTTAAAGAGAAACAGAAAACAACGGAGAGTACAATTAACCTCTTGAAATTGTCTTCTTGGAAGGTTGCCCTCTTTTGAATTTTTTGGTCAGTTTTCGACCCCAGGATTGGTTTTGAGGGCAGGTGTCATTTACAGGCCTGCAATGAGTGTGAATATTTAGTGACCATGAGCACTGGGTTTAAAACTGCTGTTTTGGGAAACGGCCACAAGGCGGCGGCATTTCTCCATTCCCAAATTTGGTTACTACGGCAGCAGAGCGTTTCTGAAAGTCCTGTTCCTAGGTTGTAAATTAAAATGGAATGTGCCAGGAGAAACCCCCATAAGTTTATGTCACATTATTTCTTGTTCATTGTTTTAGGTTTTTTAATTGGGGTAATGATTAAAATATTGTTTGCCCTAGGTGTACACATTCTGGTTCATTTGTATATTACATTTATATATATATATATATTCATGTACCTATCCACTTCCCCTGTAAGTTATTGCAGAGTGTTCCATAGACCTCCCTTGCTATATGGTCGGTCTTTTTGATATATGTATTTAATAGGTATTTGTACACGTATGGTAACCCTAATCTTCATTTTTCCATTCCCCCCACCTTTCCTTTTAGATAAGCATAGTTTGTTTTCTAAGTCTGTGAGTGTCTTTCTCTGTGGAAATATGTTCATTTGTGTCCGTTGTTAGATAACGCCTATAAGTGATATCATAGGATATGTCTTTTGCTTTCCTCCGACTTACCTCAAGTTCTGTGATTATCTCTGGGCACATCTATGGTGCCTCAAAGAGCAGTGTTTCATTGTTTTCCTTGGCTAATATTCCATTGTGTACGTAGACCACTTTTTCTTTCTCCATTCATCTGGTGATGGACATTTTGGCTGCTCCCGTGTCCTGGATATTGTGAAAATTCCTGCAGTGCAGCTGTTGAAGCCTGTACCTTCTCGACTCTGGACTTCTCAGGTGAGAGGCTCAGCAGTGGGCCTGCTGAATGGAATGGTGGCTCAATTTTTACTTTTAAACGCAGCTCCTTTCTGTTCTCATTATTGGCTGTTACCACTCTACATCTCTCCAGGAGCTAGAGGGTATACATTTCTCTAAATCAACTTCAACATTTATTGTTTTTAGACTTTTACCTAATGGTAGTTGAGATGTGTGAATTGAAATCTTTTGGGAGGTTAGATGTGCATGAGTCTAATAATTCCTGATGTTGAGCTTTTATCCATTTTCCTCTTTTATCAAAATGAGTGAGTAAAACTTACCCCTCCATACTATCTCCTTGAAAAATTTGCCAGTATGAATTTTTTGGCCATTCCCTACCTCCACACAATTGTTTAGGGCAGGTGTCCTTTACAGCCCTGAGTCCTTGTGAATGTTAAGTGACCATTAGCTGTGGGTTTAAAGCTGCTCTTGTGGGAAACAGCCACAAGGCGGTAGCATTTCTACATTTCCTACTCTGGGTTTTTGGGCAACGGAACTTTCCTGGAAATGGTGTTAGTAAGCTGCAAATTAGAGTGGAATGTGCCAGCGCAAAACCCCAAGAGATTATATCTCCTAAATTGTTGTATGTTTTTAAAATTTATTTTTTATTAATTATCAGAGCAAATTTGATAAACATGTAGATTCTCCTAGGTGTACAGTTTCTGGTTCATCCTATCAATGTATCTGTCTATTCCTCTTTGGATCCTTTCCCGTGTATGTTATTATAGAGTGTTGAGTTGACCTCTCTTCGCATTCCATAGGTGTTTTGTGATTATACATTTCATATGTATTAGTACATGTCTGTTAACCCCCATGTCCTAATTCATACATTCCTTACACCTTTCCATTTGGTTAAACATAATTTGGTTTTCTGAATCTATGCGTGTCCTTCTCTTGGAAATTATTTCATGGGTATCCATTTTTAGGTAACGCCTATAAGTGATGTCATAGGATGTCGGTCTTTCGGTTTCTTTCTTACTTCAAGTAGGGTGATTATCTCTGTATCCTTCTATGGTGGTGCCAATGGCACTGTTCCATGCCTTTTCATGGCTACTATTCCATTGTGTACATGGACGACTTCTTCTTGGTGCATTTTTCTGTTGATGGACATTTTGGTTTCTTCCAGGTCTTGGCTATGGTACATGTTGCTGCAGTGCAGGATTGCCAGCCTATGTCTTTTGATTCTGGTCTACTCAGGTGATAGGCCCATCAGTGGGCCTACGAGATCACATGGTAGCTCCATTTTTACCCTTAAGCGCACCTCCATTCTGTTCTCACTACTGGCTGTTACCAGGTTACATCCCACCAGCAGCTAAAGGGTACACGGTTCTCTAAAACCCCTTCAGCATTTATTCTTTGTAGACATTTTTTGCTGATGATCCTTCTGACCCCTGTGAGGTGAACGTTTTTGTACACTGGATTTGCATGGCTTTTATTAATTCCTGATGTTCAGTCTTTTTCCATTCCCTTTCTTTTAACAAAGATAGAAAGAAAGAAAAAGAAACAGAAGACAAATGTGCGTAAAATATGCCTCTTGAAACAGTCATTTTGAAATGTGGACGTCTTTTGAATATTTTGGTTGATGTACGACCCCGGGATTTGTTTTCAGGGCAGGTGTGATTTACAGTCCTGCAATTATTTTGAATATCAAGTGACCATTAGGGCTGAGATTAAAGCTGCTGTTGTGTGAAACGGCCACAAGGTGGCAGCAGTTCTCGTTTACCAAATCTGGTTACTAGGGCATCAGAGCCTCAATGGAAGTCGTGTTCTACGTTGTAATTTAGAACGGAATGTGCCAGGAAAAAGGCCCTTAAGTTTATGTCTCCCTACTTCTTGTTCGTTTTTTTAATTTAATTTTTATTTTTTATCACAGCAAGTTTGATTACAATGTTCGGCTTGTTCTAGGTGTGCAAGATGTGGCTCTTTTACACATATACATATGCCTATTCTTCCTGGGATACTTTTCCCATGTACGTTATGACAGAATATTGAGTAGTCTTCTCTTGGTATTCCTTAGGTCTTTGGTCATTATATACTTCACCTGTGGTTGTATATGTCTGTTACCCCCAATATCCTAATGTATCCCATCCTCACACCTCTCCATTGGTGAACCATAAGTTTCCTTAATGAATCTGTGAATGCCCTTCTCTGTGGATATATCTTCACTGGTATCAATTTTTAGGTAACACCTATAAGTGATATCATACGCTATGTGTCTTTCTCTTTCTGACTTACTACAAGTCACGTGATTACCTCTAGACTCATCTACGGTGCTGCAAATGGCATTGTGTCCTTTCTTTCCTTGGCTAGTATTCCATCTGTACATGTACCAGTTCTTCTTTGTCCACTCATCTGTTGATGGACATTTTGGTTGCTTCCATGTCTTGGCTATTGTAATACTGCGGCAATGCACATTTGCCTGCCTGTGTCTTTCCAATTCTGTCTTCTTAGGTTATAGGCCCAGGAGTGGGCCTGCTGCATCATATGGTAGCAAAATGTTTACCTTTAAAGGCACCTCCATTCTGTTCTCATTAGTGGCTCTTACCAGGTTACGTCCCACTTAAAGTTGAGGGTAGGCACTTCTCCACAACACCTTCAGCATTTATTGTTTGTAGTTTCTTTGCTGATGTTTCTTCTGACTAGTGTGAGCTGATACCTCTTTGTGGTTGGATTTGCATGTGTCTCATAATCCCTTGAAACTGAGCTTTCTGGCATGTCCTTTCTTTCTTCAAACTGTGAATACAGCTTACGTCTTCAAATTGTTTTCTTGAATTATGTGTGACCTTTAGAAATATTTTGGCCATTACCTCCCTCAAGACATTTTGAGGGCAGGTTTCATTTACAGCCCTCCAGTGCTGGTGCATATGAAGTGACCCTTGGCACAGGTTTTAAAGCTGCTGTTGCAGGTAATGCCCAGCGGGCGGCAACATTTCTGCTTTTCCCAATCTGGTAACTAGGGAAACAGACCTTCCTGGCAGTGGTGTTCCTCGGTCATATATCAGAGCGGAATGTGCCCGGACAAACCCCCAAATGCCGATGTCTCCTTACTTATGTTGGTTTTCTAAATAGAATTTATATATATATATTTTTTTGGAGTCATATTCCACTGTGTACATGGACCACTTTTTCTTTGTGCATTCCTCTGTTGATGGACATTTTCGTAGCTTCCAAGTGTTGGCTATGGTCAATATTGCTGGAGTGCAGGATTGCCAGCCTGTGTCTTTTTTTCTTCTTTATCCCAGTACGTGGGCCTCTCACTGCCGTGGCCCCTCCCGTTGCAGGGCACAGGGTCCGGACGCGCAGGCCCAGAAGCCATAGCTCATGGGACCAGCTGCTCCGCTGCATGTGGGATCTTCCCGAACCGGGGCACAAACCCGTGTCCCCTGCATCGGCAGGCGGACTCTCAACCAGTGCGCCAGCAGTGAAGCCCAGCCTGTGTCTTTTTGATTCTCATCCTCTCAGGCGATAGGCCCAGCAGTGGGTATGCTTGATTGAATGGTAGCTCAGTATTTACCTTTTCAAGGCACCTCCTTTGTGTTTTCCTTACTGGCTCTTACCATGTCCCACATTGAACCAAGGGTAGGCATTTCTCCACAACCCCTTCAGCATTGATTGTTTGCAGAATTTTTGCTGATAGCCATTCTGACTGGTGTGAATTGATAGGTTTTTTGTAAATTGGATTTGCATGTCTTTAATTATTCCTAATGTTCAGCATTTTTCCACGCCTTTTTAAATTTCTGTTAAAGAGAAACAGAAAACAACGGAGAGTACAATTAACCTCTTGAAATTGTCTTCTTGGAAGGTTGCCCTCTTTTGAATTTTTTGGTCAGTTTTCGACCCCAGGATTGGTTTTGAGGGCAGGTGTCATTTACAGGCCTGCAATGAGTGTGAATATTTAGTGACCATGAGCACTGGGTTTAAAACTGCTGTTTTGGGAAACGGCCACAAGGCGGCGGCATTTCTCCATTCCCAAATTTGGTTACTACGGCAGCAGAGCGTTTCTGAAAGTCCTGTTCCTAGGTTGTAAATTAAAATGGAATGTGCCAGGAGAAACCCCCATAAGTTTATGTCACATTATTTCTTGTTCATTGTTTTAGGTTTTTTAATTGGGGTAATGATTAAAATATTGTTTGCCCTAGGTGTACACATTCTGGTTCATTTGTATATTACATTTATATATATATATATATTCATGTACCTATCCACTTCCCCTGTAAGTTATTGCAGAGTGTTCCATAGACCTCCCTTGCTATATGGTCGGTCTTTTTGATATATGTATTTAATAGGTATTTGTACACGTATGGTAACCCTAATCTTCATTTTTCCATTCCCCCCACCTTTCCTTTTAGATAAGCATAGTTTGTTTTCTAAGTCTGTGAGTGTCTTTCTCTGTGGAAATATGTTCATTTGTGTCCGTTGTTAGATAACGCCTATAAGTGATATCATAGGATATGTCTTTTGCTTTCCTCCGACTTACCTCAAGTTCTGTGATTATCTCTGGGCACATCTATGGTGCCTCAAAGAGCAGTGTTTCATTGTTTTCCTTGGCTAATATTCCATTGTGTACGTAGACCACTTTTTCTTTGTCCATTCATCTGGTGATGGACATTTTGGCTGCTCCCGTGTCCTGGATATTGTGAAAATTCCTGCAGTGCAGCTGTTGAAGCCTGTACCTTCTCGACTCTGGACTTCTCAGGTGAGAGGCTCAGCGGTGGGCCTGCTGAATGGAATGGTGGCTCAATTTTTACTTTTAAACGCAGCTCCTTTCTGTTCTCATTATTGGCTGTTACCACTCTACATCTCTCCAGGAGCTAGAGGGTATACATTTCTCTAAATCAACTTCAACATTTATTGTTTTTAGACTTTTACCTAATGGTAGTTGAGATGTGTGAATTGAAATCTTTTTGGAGGTTAGATGTGCATGAGTCTAATAATTCCTGATGTTGAGCTTTTATCCATTTTCCTCTTTTATCAAAATGAGTGAGTAAAACTTACCCCTCCATACTATCTCCTTGAAAAATTTGCCAGTATGAATTTTTTGGCCATTCCCTACCTCCACACAATTGTTTAGGGCAGGTGTCCTTTACAGCCCTGAGTCCTTGTGAATATTAAGTGACCATTAGCTGTGGGTTTAAAGCTGCTCTTGTGGGAAACAGCCACAAGGCGGTAGCATTTCTACATTTCCTACTCTGGGTTTTTGGGCAACGGAACTTTCCTGGAAATGGTGTTAGTAAGCTGCAAATTAGAGTGGAATGTGCCAGCGCAAAACCCCAAGAGATTATATCTCCTAAATTGTTGTATGTTTTTAAAATTTATTTTTTATTAATTATCAGAGCAAATTTGATAAACATGTAGATTCTCCTAGGTGTACAGTTTCTGGTTCATCCTATCAATGTATCTGTCTATTCCTCTTTGGATCCTTTCCCGTGTATGTTATTATAGAGTGTTGAGTTGACCTCTCTTCGCATTCCATAGGTGTTTTGTGATTATACATTTCATATGTATTAGTACATGTCTGTTAACCCCCATGTCCTAATTCATACATTCCTTACACCTTTCCATTTGGTTAAACATAATTTGGTTTTCTGAATCTATGCGTGTCCTTCTCTTGGAAATTATTTCATGGGTATCCATTTTTAGGTAACGCCTATAAGTGATGTCATAGGATGTCGGTCTTTCGGTTTCTTTCTTACTTCAAGTAGGGTGATTATCTCTGTATCCTTCTATGGTGGTGCCAATGGCACTGTTCCATGCCTTTTCATGGCTACTATTCCATTGTGTACATGGACGACTTCTTCTTGGTGCATTTTTCTGTTGATGGACATTTTGGTTTCTTCCAGGTCTTGGCTATGGTACATGTTGCTGCAGTGCAGGATTGCCAGCCTATGTCTTTTGATTCTGGTCTACTCAGGTGATAGGCCCATCAGTGGGCCTACGAGATCACATGGTAGCTCCATTTTTACCCTTAAGCGCACCTCCATTCTGTTCTCACTACTGGCTGTTACCAGGTTACATCCCACCAGCAGCTAAAGGGTACACGGTTCTCTAAAACCCCTTCAGCATTTATTCTTTGTAGACATTTTTTGCTGATGATCCTTCTGACCCCTGTGAGGTGAACGTTTTTGTACACTGGATTTGCATGGCTTTTATTAATTCCTGATGTTCAGTCTTTTTCCATTCCCTTTCTTTTAACAAAGATAGAAAGAAAGAAAAAGAAACAGAAGACAAATGTGCGTAAAATATACCTCTTGAAACAGTCATTTTGAAATGTGGACGTCTTTTGAATATTTTGGTTGATGTACGACCCCGGGATTTGTTTTCAGGGCAGGTGTGATTTACAGTCCTGCAATTATTTTGAATATCAAGTGACCATTAGGGCTGAGATTAAAGCTGCTGTTGTGTGAAACGGCCACAAGGTGGCAGCAGTTCTCGTTTACCAAATCTGGTTACTAGGGCATCAGAGCCTCAATGGAAGTCGTGTTCTACGTTGTAATTTAGAACGGAATGTGCCAGGAAAAAGGCCCTTAAGTTTATGTCTCCCTACTTCTTGTTCGTTTTTTTAATTTAATTTTTATTTTTTATCACAGCAAGTTTGATTACAATGTTTGGCTTGTTCTAGGTGTGCAAGATGTGGCTCTTTTACACATATACATATGCCTATTCTTCCTGGGATACTTTTCCCATGTACGTTATGACAGAATATTGAGTAGTCTTCTCTTGGTATTCCTTAGGTCTTTGGTCATTATATACTTCACCTGTGGTTGTATATGTCTGTTACCCCCAATATCCTAATGTATCCCATCCTCACACCTCTCCATTGGTGAACCATAAGTTTCCTTAATGAATCTGTGAATGCCCTTCTCTGTGGATATATCTTCACTGGTATCAATTTTTAGGTAACACCTATAAGTGATATCATACGCTATGTGTCTTTCTCTCTCTGACTTACTACAAGTCACGTGATTACCTCTAGACTCATCTACGGTGCTGCAAATGGCATTGTGCCCTTTCTTTCCTTGGCTAGTATTCCATCTGTACATGTACCAGTTCTTCTTTGTCCACTCATCTGTTGATGGACTTTTTGGTTGCTTCCATGTCTTGGCTATTGTAATACTGCGGCAATGCACATTTGCCTGCCTGTGTCTTTCCAATTCTGTCTTCTTAGGTTATAGGCCCAGGAGTGGGCCTGCTGCATCATATGGTAGCAAAATGTTTACCTTTAAAGGCACCTCCATTCTGTTCTCATTAGTGGCTCTTACCAGGTTACGTCCCACTTAAAGTTGAGGGTAGGCACTTCTCCACAACACCTTCAGCATTTATTGTTTGTAGTTTCTTTGCTGATGTTTCTTCTGACTAGTGTGAGCTGATACCTCTTTGTGGTTGGATTTGCATGTGTCTCATAATCCCTTGAAACTGAGCTTTCTGGCATGTCCTTTCTTTCTTCAAACTGTGAATACAGCTTACGTCTTCAAATTGTTTTCTTGAATTATGTGTGACCTTTAGAAATATTTTGGCCATTACCTCCCTCAAGACATTTTGAGGGCAGGTTTCATTTACAGCCCTCCAGTGCTGGTGCATATGAAGTGACCCTTGGCACAGGTTTTAAAGCTGCTGTTGCAGGTAATGCCCAGCGGGCGGCAACATTTCTGCTTTTCCCAATCTGGTAACTAGGGAAACAGACCTTCCTGGCAGTGGTGTTCCTCGGTCATATATCAGAGCGGAATGTGCCCGGACAAACCCCCAAATGCCGATGTCTCCTTACTTATGTTGGTTTTCTAAATAGAATTTATATATATATATTTTTTTGGAGTCATATTCCACTGTGTACATGGACCACTTTTTCTTTGTGCATTCCTCTGTTGATGGACATTTTCGTAGCTTCCAAGTGTTGGCTATGGTCAATATTGCTGGAGTGCAGGATTGCCAGCCTGTGTCTTTTTTTCTTCTTTATCCCAGTACGTGGGCCTCTCACTGCCGTGGCCCCTCCCGTTGCAGGGCACAGGGTCCGGACGCGCAGGCCCAGAAGCCATAGCTCATGAGACCAGCTGCTCCGCTGCATGTGGGATCTTCCCGAACCGGGGCACAAACCCGTGTCCCCTGCATCGGCAGGCGGACTCTCAACCAGTGCGCCAGCAGTGAAGCCCAGCCTGTGTCTTTTTGATTCTCATCCTCTCAGGCGATAGGCCCAGCAGTGGGTATGCTTGATTGAATGGTAGCTCAGTATTTACCTTTTCAAGGCACCTCCTTTGTGTTTTCCTTACTGGCTCTTACCATGTCCCACATTGAACCAAGGGTAGGCATTTCTCCACAACCCCTTCAGCATTGATTGTTTGCAGAATTTTTGCTGATAGCCATTCTGACTGGTGTGAATTGATAGGTTTTTTGTAAATTGGATTTGCATGTCTTTAATTATTCCTAATGTTCAGCATTTTTCCACGCCTTTTTAAATTTCTGTTAAAGAGAAACAGAAAACAACGGAGAGTACAATTAACCTCTTGAAATTGTCTTCTTGGAAGGTTGCCCTCTTTTGAATTTTTTGGTCAGTTTTCGACCCCAGGATTGGTTTTGAGGGCAGGTGTCATTTACAGGCCTGCAATGAGTGTGAATATTTAGTGACCATGAGCACTGGGTTTAAAACTACTGTTTTGGGAAACGGCCACAAGGCGGCGGCATTTCTCCATTCCCAAATTTGGTTACTACGGCAGCAGAGCGTTTCTGAAAGTCCTGTTCCTAGGTTGTAAATTAAAATGGAATGTGCCAGGAGAAACCCCCATAAGTTTATGTCACATTATTTCTTGTTCATTGTTTTAGGTTTTTTAATTGGGGTAATGATTAAAATATTGTTTGCCCTAGGTGTACACATTCTGGTTCATTTGTATATTACATTTATATATATATATATATATATATTCATGTACCTATCCACTTCCCCTGTAAGTTATTGCAGAGTGTTCCATAGACCTCCCTTGCTATATGGTCGGTCTTTTTGATATATGTATTTAATAGGTATTTGTACACGTATGGTAACCCTAATCTTCATTTTTCCATTCCCCCCACCTTTCCTTTTAGATAAGCATAGTTTGTTTTCTAAGTCTGTGAGTGTCTTTCTCTGTGGAAATATGTTCATTTGTGTCTGTTGTTAGATAACGCCTATAAATGATATCATAGGATATGTCTTTTGCTTTCCTCCGACTTACCTCAAGTTCTGTGATTATCTCTGGGCACATCTATGGTGCCTCAAAGAGCAGTGTTTCATTGTTTTCCTTGGCTAATATTCCATTGTGTACGTAGACCACTTTTTCTTTGTCCATTCATCTGGTGATGGACATTTTGGCTGCTCCCGTGTCCTGGATATTGTGAAAATTCCTGCAGTGCAGCTGTTGAAGCCTGTACCTTCTCGACTCTGGACTTCTCAGGTGAGAGGCTCAGCGGTGGGCCTGCTGAATGGAATGGTGGCTCAATTTTTACTTTTAAACGCAGCTCCTTTCTGTTCTCATTATTGGCTGTTACCACTCTACATCTCTCCAGGAGCTAGAGGGTATACATTTCTCTAAATCAACTTCAACATTTATTGTTTTTAGACTTTTACCTAATGGTAGTTGAGATGTGTGAATTGAAATCTTTTTGGAGGTTAGATGTGCATGAGTCTAATAATTCCTGATGTTGAGCTTTTATCCATTTTCCTCTTTTATCAAAATGAGTGAGTAAAACTTACCCCTCCATACTATCTCCTTGAAAAATTTGCCAGTATGAATTTTTTGGCCATTCCCTACCTCCACACAATTGTTTAGGGCAGGTGTCCTTTACAGCCCTGAGTCCTTGTGAATATTAAGTGACCATTAGCTGTGGGTTTAAAGCTGCTCTTGTGGGAAACAGCCACAAGGCGGTAGCATTTCTACATTTCCTACTCTGGGTTTTTGGGCAACGGAACTTTCCTGGAAATGGTGTTAGTAAGCTGCAAATTAGAGTGGAATGTGCCAGCGCAAAACCCCAAGAGATTATATCTCCTAAATTGTTGTATGTTTTTAAAATTTATTTTTTATTAATTATCAGAGCAAATTTGATAAACATGTAGATTCTCCTAGGTGTACAGTTTCTGGTTCATCCTATCAATGTATCTGTCTATTCCTCTTTGGATCCTTTCCCGTGTATGTTATTATAGAGTGTTGAGTTGACCTCTCTTCGCATTCCATAGGTGTTTTGTGATTATACATTTCATATGTATTAGTACATGTCTGTTAACCCCCATGTCCTAATTCATACATTCCTTACACCTTTCCATTTGGTTAAACATAATTTGGTTTTCTGAATCTATGCGTGTCCTTCTCTTGGAAATTATTTCATGGGTATCCATTTTTAGGTAACGCCTATAAGTGATGTCATAGGATGTCGGTCTTTCGGTTTCTTTCTTACTTCAAGTAGGGTGATTATCTCTGTATCCTTCTATGGTGGTGCCAATGGCACTGTTCCATGCCTTTTCATGGCTACTATTCCATTGTGTACATGGACGACTTCTTCTTGGTGCATTTTTCTGTTGATGGACATTTTGGTTTCTTCCAGGTCTTGGCTATGGTACATGTTGCTGCAGTGCAGGATTGCCAGCCTATGTCTTTTGATTCTGGTCTACTCAGGTGATAGGCCCATCAGTGGGCCTACGAGATCACATGGTAGCTCCATTTTTACCCTTAAGCGCACCTCCATTCTGTTCTCACTACTGGCTGTTACCAGGTTACATCCCACCAGCAGCTAAAGGGTACACGGTTCTCTAAAACCCCTTCAGCATTTATTCTTTGTAGACATTTTTTGCTGATGATCCTTCTGACCCCTGTGAGGTGAACGTTTTTGTACACTGGATTTGCATGGCTTTTATTAATTCCTGATGTTCAGTCTTTTTCCATTCCCTTTCTTTTAACAAAGATAGAAAGAAAGAAAAAGAAACAGAAGACAAATGTGCATAAAATATGCCTCTTGAAACAGTCATTTTGAAATGTGGACGTCTTTTGAATATTTTGGTTGATGTACGACCCCGGGATTTGTTTTCAGGGCAGGTGTGATTTACAGTCCTGCAATTATTTTGAATATCAAGTGACCATTAGGGCTGAGATTAAAGCTGCTGTTGTGTGAAACGGCCACAAGGTGGCAGCAGTTCTCGTTTACCAAATCTGGTTACTAGGGCATCAGAGCCTCAATGGAAGTCGTGTTCTACGTTGTAATTTAGAACGGAATGTGCCAGGAAAAAGGCCCTTAAGTTTATGTCTCCCTACTTCTTGTTCGTTTTTTTAATTTAATTTTTATTTTTTATCACAGCAAGTTTGATTACAATGTTTGGCTTGTTCTAGGTGTGCAAGATGTGGCTCTTTTACACATATACATATGCCTATTCTTCCTGGGATACTTTTCCCATGTACGTTATGACAGAATATTGAGTAGTCTTCTCTTGGTATTCCTTAGGTCTTTGGTCATTATATACTTCACCTGTGGTTGTATATGTCTGTTACCCCCAATATCCTAATGTATCCCATCCTCACACCTCTCCATTGGTGAACCATAAGTTTCCTTAATGAATCTGTGAATGCCCTTCTCTGTGGATATATCTTCACTGGTATCAATTTTTAGGTAACACCTATAAGTGATATCATACGCTATGTGTCTTTCTCTCTCTGACTTACTACAAGTCACGTGATTACCTCTAGACTCATCTACGGTGCTGCAAATGGCATTGTGCCCTTTCTTTCCTTGGCTAGTATTCCATCTGTACATGTACCAGTTCTTCTTTGTCCACTCATCTGTTGATGGACTTTTTGGTTGCTTCCATGTCTTGGCTATTGTAATACTGCGGCAATGCACATTTGCCTGCCTGTGTCTTTCCAATTCTGTCTTCTTAGGTTATAGGCCCAGGAGTGGGCCTGCTGCATCATATGGTAGCAAAATGTTTACCTTTAAAGGCACCTCCATTCTGTTCTCATTAGTGGCTCTTACCAGGTTACGTCCCACTTAAAGTTGAGGGTAGGCACTTCTCCACAACACCTTCAGCATTTATTGTTTGTAGTTTCTTTGCTGATGTTTCTTCTGACTAGTGTGAGCTGATACCTCTTTGTGGTTGGATTTGCATGTGTCTCATAATCCCTTGAAACTGAGCTTTCTGGCATGTCCTTTCTTTCTTCAAACTGTGAATACAGCTTACGTCTTCAAATTGTTTTCTTGAATTATGTGTGACCTTTAGAAATATTTTGGCCATTACCTCCCTCAAGACATTTTGAGGGCAGGTTTCATTTACAGCCCTCCAGTGCTGGTGCATATGAAGTGACCCTTGGCACAGGTTTTAAAGCTGCTGTTGCAGGTAATGCCCAGCGGGCGGCAACATTTCTGCTTTTCCCAATCTGGTAACTAGGGAAACAGACCTTCCTGGCAGTGGTGTTCCTCGGTCATATATCAGAGCGGAATGTGCCCGGACAAACCCCCAAATGCCGATGTCTCCTTACTTATGTTGGTTTTCTAAATAGAATTTATATATATATATTTTTTTGGAGTCATATTCCACTGTGTACATGGACCACTTTTTCTTTGTGCATTCCTCTGTTGATGGACATTTTCGTAGCTTCCAAGTGTTGGCTATGGTCAATATTGCTGGAGTGCAGGATTGCCAGCCTGTGTCTTTTTTTCTTCTTTATCCCAGTACGTGGGCCTCTCACTGCCGTGGCCCCTCCCGTTGCAGGGCACAGGGTCCGGACGCGCAGGCCCAGAAGCCATAGCTCATGAGACCAGCTGCTCCGCTGCATGTGGGATCTTCCCGAACCGGGGCACAAACCCGTGTCCCCTGCATCGGCAGGCGGACTCTCAACCAGTGCGCCAGCAGTGAAGCCCAGCCTGTGTCTTTTTGATTCTCATCCTCTCAGGCGATAGGCCCAGCAGTGGGTATGCTTGATTGAATGGTAGCTCAGTATTTACCTTTTCAAGGCACCTCCTTTGTGTTTTCCTTACTGGCTCTTACCATGTCCCACATTGAACCAAGGGTAGGCATTTCTCCACAACCCCTTCAGCATTGATTGTTTGCAGAATTTTTGCTGATAGCCATTCTGACTGGTGTGAATTGATAGGTTTTTTGTAAATTGGATTTGCATGTCTTTAATTATTCCTAATGTTCAGCATTTTTCCACGCCTTTTTAAATTTCTGTTAAAGAGAAACAGAAAACAACGGAGAGTACAATTAACCTCTTGAAATTGTCTTCTTGGAAGGTTGCCCTCTTTTGAATTTTTTGGTCAGTTTTCGACCCCAGGATTGGTTTTGAGGGCAGGTGTCATTTACAGGCCTGCAATGAGTGTGAATATTTAGTGACCATGAGCACTGGGTTTAAAACTACTGTTTTGGGAAACGGCCACAAGGCGGCGGCATTTCTCCATTCCCAAATTTGGTTACTACGGCAGCAGAGCGTTTCTGAAAGTCCTGTTCCTAGGTTGTAAATTAAAATGGAATGTGCCAGGAGAAACCCCCATAAGTTTATGTCACATTATTTCTTGTTCATTGTTTTAGGTTTTTTAATTGGGGTAATGATTAAAATATTGTTTGCCCTAGGTGTACACATTCTGGTTCATTTGTATATTACATTTATATATATATATATATATATTCATGTACCTATCCACTTCCCCTGTAAGTTATTGCAGAGTGTTCCATAGACCTCCCTTGCTATATGGTCGGTCTTTTTGATATATGTATTTAATAGGTATTTGTACACGTATGGTAACCCTAATCTTCATTTTTCCATTCCCCCCACCTTTCCTTTTAGATAAGCATAGTTTGTTTTCTAAGTCTGTGAGTGTCTTTCTCTGTGGAAATATGTTCATTTGTGTCCGTTGTTAGATAACGCCTATAAGTGATATCATAGGATATGTCTTTTGCTTTCCTCCGACTTACCTCAAGTTCTGTGATTATCTCTGGGCACATCTATGGTGCCTCAAAGAGCAGTGTTTCATTGTTTTCCTTGGCTAATATTCCATTGTGTACGTAGACCACTTTTTCTTTGTCCATTCATCTGGTGATGGACATTTTGGCTGCTCCCGTGTCCTGGATATTGTGAAAATTCCTGCAGTGCAGCTGTTGAAGCCTGTACCTTCTCGACTCTGGACTTCTCAGGTGAGAGGCTCAGCGGTGGGCCTGCTGAATGGAATGGTGGCTCAATTTTTACTTTTAAACGCAGCTCCTTTCTGTTCTCATTATTGGCTGTTACCACTCTACATCTCTCCAGGAGCTAGAGGGTATACATTTCTCTAAATCAACTTCAACATTTATTGTTTTTAGACTTTTACCTAATGGTAGTTGAGATGTGTGAATTGAAATCTTTTTGGAGGTTAGATGTGCATGAGTCTAATAATTCCTGATGTTGAGCTTTTATCCATTTTCCTCTTTTATCAAAATGAGTGAGTAAAACTTACCCCTCCATACTATCTCCTTGAAAAATTTGCCAGTATGAATTTTTTGGCCATTCCCTACCTCCACACAATTGTTTAGGGCAGGTGTCCTTTACAGCCCTGAGTCCTTGTGAATATTAAGTGACCATTAGCTGTGGGTTTAAAGCTGCTCTTGTGGGAAACAGCCACAAGGCGGTAGCATTTCTACATTTCCTACTCTGGGTTTTTGGGCAACGGAACTTTCCTGGAAATGGTGTTAGTAAGCTGCAAATTAGAGTGGAATGTGCCAGCGCAAAACCCCAAGAGATTATATCTCCTAAATTGTTGTATGTTTTTAAAATTTATTTTTTATTAATTATCAGAGCAAATTTGATAAACATGTAGATTCTCCTAGGTGTACAGTTTCTGGTTCATCCTATCAATGTATCTGTCTATTCCTCTTTGGATCCTTTCCCGTGTATGTTATTATAGAGTGTTGAGTTGACCTCTCTTCGCATTCCATAGGTGTTTTGTGATTATACATTTCATATGTATTAGTACATGTCTGTTAACCCCCATGTCCTAATTCATACATTCCTTACACCTTTCCATTTGGTTAAACATAATTTGGTTTTCTGAATCTATGCGTGTCCTTCTCTTGGAAATTATTTCATGGGTATCCATTTTTAGGTAACGCCTATAAGTGATGTCATAGGATGTCGGTCTTTCGGTTTCTTTCTTACTTCAAGTAGGGTGATTATCTCTGTATCCTTCTATGGTGGTGCCAATGGCACTGTTCCATGCCTTTTCATGGCTACTATTCCATTGTGTACATGGACGACTTCTTCTTGGTGCATTTTTCTGTTGATGGACATTTTGGTTTCTTCCAGGTCTTGGCTATGGTACATGTTGCTGCAGTGCAGGATTGCCAGCCTATGTCTTTTGATTCTGGTCTACTCAGGTGATAGGCCCATCAGTGGGCCTACGAGATCACATGGTAGCTCCATTTTTACCCTTAAGCGCACCTCCATTCTGTTCTCACTACTGGCTGTTACCAGGTTACATCCCACCAGCAGCTAAAGGGTACACGGTTCTCTAAAACCCCTTCAGCATTTATTCTTTGTAGACATTTTTTGCTGATGATCCTTCTGACCCCTGTGAGGTGAACGTTTTTGTACACTGGATTTGCATGGCTTTTATTAATTCCTGTTGTTCAGTCTTTTTCCATTCCCTTTCTTTTAACAAAGATAGAAAGAAAGAAAAAGAAACAGAAGACAAATGTGCGTAAAATATGCCTCTTGAAACAGTCATTTTGAAATGTGGACGTCTTTTGAATATTTTGGTTGATGTACGACCCCGGGATTTGTTTTCAGGGCAGGTGTGATTTACAGTCCTGCAATTATTTTGAATATCAAGTGACCATTAGGGCTGAGATTAAAGCTGCTGTTGTGTGAAACGGCCACAAGGTGGCAGCAGTTCTCGTTTACCAAATCTGGTTACTAGGGCATCAGAGCCTCAGTGGAAGTCGTGTTCTACGTTGTAATTTAGAACGGAATGTGCCAGGAAAAAGGCCCTTAAGTTTATGTCTCCCTACTTCTTGTTCGTTTTTTTAATTTAATTTTTATTTTTTATCACAGCAAGTTTGATTACAATGTTTGGCTTGTTCTAGGTGTGCAAGATGTGGCTCTTTTACACATATACATATGCCTATTCTTCCTGGGATACTTTTCCCATGTACGTTATGACAGAATATTGAGTAGTCTTCTCTTGGTATTCCTTAGGTCTTTGGTCATTATATACTTCACCTGTGGTTGTATATGTCTGTTACCCCCAATATCCTAATGTATCCCATCCTCACACCTCTCCATTGGTGAACCATAAGTTTCCTTAATGAATCTGTGAATGCCCTTCTCTGTGGATATATCTTCACTGGTATCAATTTTTAGGTAACACCTATAAGTGATATCATACGCTATGTGTCTTTCTCTCTCTGACTTACTACAAGTCACGTGATTACCTCTAGACTCATCTACGGTGCTGCAAATGGCATTGTGCCCTTTCTTTCCTTGGCTAGTATTCCATCTGTACATGTACCAGTTCTTCTTTGTCCACTCATCTGTTGATGGACTTTTTGGTTGCTTCCATGTCTTGGCTATTGTAATACTGCGGCAATGCACATTTGCCTGCCTGTGTCTTTCCAATTCTGTCTTCTTAGGTTATAGGCCCAGGAGTGGGCCTGCTGGATCATATGGTAGCAAAATGTTTACCTTTAAAGGCACCTCCATTCTGTTCTCATTAGTGGCTCTTACCAGGTTACGTCCCACTTAAAGTTGAGGGTAGGCACTTCTCCACAACACCTTCAGCATTTATTGTTTGTAGTTTCTTTGCTGATGTTTCTTCTGACTAGTGTGAGCTGATACCTCTTTGTGGTTGGATTTGCATGTGTCTCATAATCCCTTGAAACTGAGCTTTCTGGCATGTCCTTTCTTTCTTCAAACTGTGAATACAGCTTACGTCTTCAAATTGTTTTCTTGAATTATGTGTGACCTTTAGAAATATTTTGGCCATTACCTCCCTCAAGACATTTTGAGGGCAGGTTTCATTTACAGCCCTCCAGTGCTGGTGCATATGAAGTGACCCTTGGCACAGGTTTTAAAGCTGCTGTTGCAGGTAATGCCCAGCGGGCGGCAACATTTCTGCTTTTCCCAATCTGGTAACTAGGGAAACAGACCTTCCTGGCAGTGGTGTTCCTCGGTCATATATCAGAGCGGAATGTGCCCGGACAAACCCCCAAATGCCGATGTCTCCTTACTTATGTTGGTTTTCTAAATAGAATTTATATATATATATATTTTGGGAGTCATATTCCACTGTGTACATGGACCACTTTTTCTTTGTGCATTCCTCTGTTGATGGACATTTTCGTAGCTTCCAAGTGTTGGCTATGGTCAATATTGCTGGAGTGCAGGATTGCCAGCCTGTGTCTTTTTTTCTTCTTTATCCCAGTACGTGGGCCTCTCACTGCCGTGGCCCCTCCCGTTGCAGGGCACAGGGTCCGGACGCACAGGCCCAGAAGCCATAGCTCATGAGACCAGCTGCTCCGCTGCATGTGGGATCTTCCCGAACCGGGGCACAAACCCGTGTCCCCTGCATCGGCAGGCGGACTCTCAACCAGTGCGCCAGCAGTGAAGCCCAGCCTGTGTCTTTTTGATTCTCATCCTCTCAGGCGATAGGCCCAGCAGTGGGTATGCTTGATTGAATGGTAGCTCAGTATTTACCTTTTCAAGGCACCTCCTTTGTGTTTTCCTTACTGGCTCTTACCATGTCCCACATTGAACCAAGGGTAGGCATTTCTCCACAACCCCTTCAGCATTGATTGTTTGCAGAATTTTTGCTGATAGCCATTCTGACTGGTGTGAATTGATAGGTTTTTTGTAAATTGGATTTGCATGTCTTTAATTATTCCTAATGTTCAGCATTTTTCCACGCCTTTTTAAATTTCTGTTAAAGAGAAACAGAAAACAACGGAGAGTACAATTAACCTCTTGAAATTGTCTTCTTGGAAGGTTGCCCTCTTTTGAATTTTTTGGTCAGTTTTCGACCCCAGGATTGGTTTTGAGGGCAGGTGTCATTTACAGGCCTGCAATGAGTGTGAATATTTAGTGACCATGAGCACTGGGTTTAAAACTGCTGTTGTGGGAAACGGCCACAAGGCGGCGGCATTTCTCCATTCCCAAATTTGGTTACTACGGCAGCAGAGCGTTTCTGAAAGTCCTGTTCCTAGGTTGTAAATTAAAATGGAATGTGCCAGGAGAAACCCCCATAAGTTTATGTCACATTATTTCTTGTTCGTTGTTTTAGGTTTTTTAATTGGGGTAATGATTAAAATATTGTTTGCCCTAGGTGTACACATTCTGGTTCATTTGTATATTACATTTATATATATATATATATTCATGTACCTATCCACTTCCCCTGTAAGTTATTGCAGAGTGTTCCATAGACCTCCCTTGCTATATGGTCGGTCTTTTTGATATATGTATTTAATAGGTATTTGTACACGTATGGTAACCCTAATCTTCATTTTTCCATTCCCCCCACCTTTCCTTTTAGATAAGCATAGTTTGTTTTCTAAGTCTGTGAGTGTCTTTCTCTGTGGAAATATGTTCATTTGTGTCCGTTGTTAGATAACGCCTATAAGTGATATCATAGGATATGTCTTTTGCTTTCCTCCGACTTACCTCAAGTTCTGTGATTATCTCTGGGCACATCTATGGTGCCTCAAAGAGCAGTGTTTCATTGTTTTCCTTGGCTAATATTCCATTGTGTACGTGGACCACTTTTTCTTTGTCCATTCATCTGGTGATGGACATTTTGGCTGCTCCCGTGTCCTGGATATTGTGAAAATTCCTGCAGTGCAGCTGTTGAAGCCTGTACCTTCTCGACTCTGGACTTCTCAGGTGAGAGGCTCAGCGGTGGGCCTGCTGAATGGAATGGTGGCTCAATTTTTACTTTTAAACGCAGCTCCTTTCTGTTCTCATTATTGGCTGTTACCACTCTACATCTCTCCAGGAGCTAGAGGGTATACATTTCTCTAAATCAACTTCAACATTTATTGTTTTTAGACTTTTACCTAATGGTAGTTGAGATGTGTGAATTGAAATCTTTTTGGAGGTTAGATGTGCATGAGTCTAATAATTCCTGATGTTGAGCTTTTATCCATTTTCCTCTTTTATCAAAATGAGTGAGTAAAACTTACCCCTCCATACTATCTCCTTGAAAAATTTGCCAGTATGAATTTTTTGGCCATTCCCTACCTCCACACAATTGTTTAGGGCAGGTGTCCTTTACAGCCCTGAGTCCTTGTGAATGTTAAGTGACCATTAGCTGTGGGTTTAAAGCTGCTCTTGTGGGAAACAGCCACAAGGCGGTAGCATTTCTACATTTCCTACTCTGGGTTTTTGGGCAACGGAACTTTCCTGGAAATGGTGTTAGTAAGCTGCAAATTAGAGTGGAATGTGCCAGCGCAAAACCCCAAGAGATTATATCTCCTAAATTGTTGTATGTTTTTAAAATTTATTTTTTATTAATTATCAGAGCAAATTTGATAAACATGTAGATTCTCCTAGGTGTACAGTTTCTGGTTCATCCTATCAATGTATCTGTCTATTCCTCTTTGGATCCTTTCCCGTGTATGTTATTATAGAGTGTTGAGTTGACCTCTCTTCGCATTCCATAGGTGTTTTGTGATTATACATTTCATATGTATTAGTACATGTCTGTTAACCCCCATGTCCTAATTCATACATTCCTTACACCTTTCCATTTGGTTAAACATAATTTGGTTTTCTGAATCTATGCGTGTCCTTCTCTTGGAAATTATTTCATGGGTATCCATTTTTAGGTAACGCCTATAAGTGATGTCATAGGATGTCGGTCTTTCGGTTTCTTTCTTACTTCAAGTAGGGTGATTATCTCTGTATCCTTCTATGGTGGTGCCAATGGCACTGTTCCATGCCTTTTCATGGCTACTATTCCATTGTGTACATGGACGACTTCTTCTTGGTGCATTTTTCTGTTGATGGACATTTTGGTTTCTTCCAGGTCTTGGCTATGGTACATGTTGCTGCAGTGCAGGATTGCCAGCCTATGTCTTTTGATTCTGGTCTACTCAGGTGATAGGCCCATCAGTGGGCCTACGAGATCACATGGTAGCTCCATTTTTACCCTTAAGCGCACCTCCATTCTGTTCTCACTACTGGCTGTTACCAGGTTACATCCCACCAGCAGCTAAAGGGTACACGGTTCTCTAAAACCCCTTCAGCATTTATTCTTTGTAGACATTTTTTGCTGATGATCCTTCTGACCCCTGTGAGGTGAACGTTTTTGTACACTGGATTTGCATGGCTTTTATTAATTCCTGATGTTCAGTCTTTTTCCATTCCCTTTCTTTTAACAAAGATAGAAGAAAGAAAAAGAAACAGAAGACAAATGTGCGTAAAATATGCCTCTTGAAACAGTCATTTTGAAATGTGGACGTCTTTTGAATATTTTGGTTGATGTACGACCCCGGGATTTGTTTTCAGGGCAGGTGTGATTTACAGTCCTGCAATTATTTTGAATATCAAGTGACCATTAGGGCTGAGATTAAAGCTGCTGTTGTGTGAAACGGCCACAAGGTGGCAGCAGTTCTCGTTTACCAAATCTGGTTACTAGGGCATCAGAGCCTCAATGGAAGTCGTGTTCTACGTTGTAATTTAGAACGGAATGTGCCAGGAAAAAGGCCCTTAAGTTTATGTCTCCCTACTTCTTGTTCGTTTTTTTAATTTAATTTTTATTTTTTATCACAGCAAGTTTGATTACAATGTTTGGCTTGTTCTAGGTGTGCAAGATGTGGCTCTTTTACACATATACATATGCCTATTCTTCCTGGGATACTTTTCCCATGTACGTTATGACAGAATATTGAGTAGTCTTCTCTTGGTATTCCTTAGGTCTTTGGTCATTATATACTTCACCTGTGGTTGTATATGTCTGTTACCCCCAATATCCTAATGTATCCCATCCTCACACCTCTCCATTGGTGAACCATAAGTTTCCTTAATGAATCTGTGAATGCCCTTCTCTGTGGATATATCTTCACTGGTATCAATTTTTAGGTAACACCTATAAGTGATATCATACGCTATGTGTCTTTCTCTCTCTGACTTACTACAAGTCACGTGATTACCTCTAGACTCATCTACGGTGCTGCAAATGGCATTGTGCCCTTTCTTTCCTTGGCTAGTATTCCATCTGTACATGTACCAGTTCTTCTTTGTCCACTCATCTGTTGATGGACTTTTTGGTTGCTTCCATGTCTTGGCTATTGTAATACTGCGGCAATGCACATTTGCCTGCCTGTGTCTTTCCAATTCTGTCTTCTTAGGTTATAGGCCCAGGAGTGGGCCTGCTGCATCATATGGTAGCAAAATGTTTACCTTTAAAGGCACCTCCATTCTGTTCTCATTAGTGGCTCTTACCAGGTTACGTCCCACTTAAAGTTGAGGGTAGGCACTTCTCCACAACACCTTCAGCATTTATTGTTTGTAGTTTCTTTGCTGATGTTTCTTCTGACTAGTGTGAGCTGATACCTCTTTGTGGTTGGATTTGCATGTGTCTCATAATCCCTTGAAACTGAGCTTTCTGGCATGTCCTTTCTTTCTTCAAACTGTGAATACAGCTTACGTCTTCAAATTGTTTTCTTGAATTATGTGTGACCTTTAGAAATATTTTGGCCATTACCTCCCTCAAGACATTTTGAGGGCAGGTTTCATTTACAGCCCTCCAGTGCTGGTGCATATGAAGTGACCCTTGGCACAGGTTTTAAAGCTGCTGTTGCAGGTAATGCCCAGCGGGCGGCAACATTTCTGCTTTTCCCAATCTGGTAACTAGGGAAACAGACCTTCCTGGCAGTGGTGTTCCTCGGTCATATATCAGAGCGGAATGTGCCCGGACAAACCCCCAAATGCCGATGTCTCCTTACTTATGTTGGTTTTCTAAATAGAATTTATATATATATATATTTTGGGAGTCATATTCCACTGTGTACATGGACCACTTTTTCTTTGTGCATTCCTCTGTTGATGGACATTTTCGTAGCTTCCAAGTGTTGGCTATGGTCAATATTGCTGGAGTGCAGGATTGCCAGCCTGTGTCTTTTTTTCTTCTTTATCCCAGTACGTGGGCCTCTCACTGCCGTGGCCCCTCCCGTTGCAGGGCACAGGGTCCGGACGCACAGGCCCAGAAGCCATAGCTCATGAGACCAGCTGCTCCGCTGCATGTGGGATCTTCCCGAACCGGGGCACAAACCCGTGTCCCCTGCATCGGCAGGCGGACTCTCAACCAGTGCGCCAGCAGTGAAGCCCAGCCTGTGTCTTTTTGATTCTCATCCTCTCAGGCGATAGGCCCAGCAGTGGGTATGCTTGATTGAATGGTAGCTCAGTATTTACCTTTTCAAGGCACCTCCTTTGTGTTTTCCTTACTGGCTCTTACCATGTCCCACATTGAACCAAGGGTAGGCATTTCTCCACAACCCCTTCAGCATTGATTGTTTGCAGAATTTTTGCTGATAGCCATTCTGACTGGTGTGAATTGATAGGTTTTTTGTAAATTGGATTTGCATGTCTTTAATTATTCCTAATGTTCAGCATTTTTCCACGCCTTTTTAAATTTCTGTTAAAGAGAAACAGAAAACAACGGAGAGTACAATTAACCTCTTGAAATTGTCTTCTTGGAAGGTTGCCCTCTTTTGAATTTTTTGGTCAGTTTTCGACCCCAGGATTGGTTTTGAGGGCAGGTGTCATTTACAGGCCTGCAATGAGTGTGAATATTTAGTGACCATGAGCACTGGGTTTAAAACTGCTGTTTTGGGAAACGGCCACAAGGCGGCGGCATTTCTCCATTCCCAAATTTGGTTACTACGGCAGCAGAGCGTTTCTGAAAGTCCTGTTCCTAGGTTGTAAATTAAAATGGAATGTGCCAGGAGAAACCCCCATAAGTTTATGTCACATTATTTCTTGTTCATTGTTTTAGGTTTTTTAATTGGGGTAATGATTAAAATATTGTTTGCCCTAGGTGTACACATTCTGGTTCATTTGTATATTACATTTATATATATATATATATATATTCATGTACCTATCCACTTCCCCTGTAAGTTATTGCAGAGTGTTCCATAGACCTCCCTTGCTATATGGTCGGTCTTTTTGATATATGTATTTAATAGGTATTTGTACACGTATGGTAACCCTAATCTTCATTTTTCCATTCCCCCCACCTTTCCTTTTAGATAAGCATAGTTTGTTTTCTAAGTCTGTGAGTGTCTTTCTCTGTGGAAATATGTTCATTTGTGTCCGTTGTTAGATAACGCCTATAAGTGATATCATAGGATATGTCTTTTGCTTTCCTCCGACTTACCTCAAGTTCTGTGATTATCTCTGGGCACATCTATGGTGCCTCAAAGAGCAGTGTTTCATTGTTTTCCTTGGCTAATATTCCATTGTGTACGTAGACCACTTTTTCTTTGTCCATTCATCTGGTGATGGACATTTTGGCTGCTCCCGTGTCCTGGATATTGTGAAAATTCCTGCAGTGCAGCTGTTGAAGCCTGTACCTTCTCGACTCTGGACTTCTCAGGTGAGAGGCTCAGCGGTGGGCCTGCTGAATGGAATGGTGGCTCAATTTTTACTTTTAAACGCAGCTCCTTTCTGTTCTCATTATTGGCTGTTACCACTCTACATCTCTCCAGGAGCTAGAGGGTATACATTTCTCTAAATCAACTTCAACATTTATTGTTTTTAGACTTTTACCTAATGGTAGTTGAGATGTGTGAATTGAAATCTTTTGGGAGGTTAGATGTGCATGAGTCTAATAATTCCTGATGTTGAGCTTTTATCCATTTTCCTCTTTTATCAAAATGAGTGAGTAAAACTTACCCCTCCATACTATCTCCTTGAAAAATTTGCCAGTATGAATTTTTTGGCCATTCCCTACCTCCACACAATTGTTTAGGGCAGGTGTCCTTTACAGCCCTGAGTCCTTGTGAATATTAAGTGACCATTAGCTGTGGGTTTAAAGCTGCTCTTGTGGGAAACAGCCACAAGGCGGTAGCATTTCTACATTTCCTACTCTGGGTTTTTGGGCAACGGAACTTTCCTGGAAATGGTGTTAGTAAGCTGCAAATTAGAGTGGAATGTGCCAGCGCAAAACCCCAAGAGATTATATCTCCTAAATTGTTGTATGTTTTTAAAATTTATTTTTTATTAATTATCAGAGCAAATTTGATAAACATGTAGATTCTCCTAGGTGTACAGTTTCTGGTTCATCCTATCAATGTATCTGTCTATTCCTCTTTGGATCCTTTCCCGTGTATGTTATTATAGAGTGTTGAGTTGACCTCTCTTCGCATTCCATAGGTGTTTTGTGATTATACATTTCATATGTATTAGTACATGTCTGTTAACCCCCATGTCCTAATTCATACATTCCTTACACCTTTCCATTTGGTTAAACATAATTTGGTTTTCTGAATCTATGCGTGTCCTTCTCTTGGAAATTATTTCATGGGTATCCATTTTTAGGTAACGCCTATAAGTGATGTCATAGGATGTCGGTCTTTCGGTTTCTTTCTTACTTCAAGTAGGGTGATTATCTCTGTATCCTTCTATGGTGGTGCCAATGGCACTGTTCCATGCCTTTTCATGGCTACTATTCCATTGTGTACATGGACGACTTCTTCTTGGTGCATTTTTCTGTTGATGGACATTTTGGTTTCTTCCAGGTCTTGGCTATGGTACATGTTGCTGCAGTGCAGGATTGCCAGCCTATGTCTTTTGATTCTGGTCTACTCAGGTGATAGGCCCATCAGTGGGCCTACGAGATCACATGGTAGCTCCATTTTTACCCTTAAGCGCACCTCCATTCTGTTCTCACTACTGGCTGTTACCAGGTTACATCCCACCAGCAGCTAAAGGGTACACGGTTCTCTAAAACCCCTTCAGCATTTATTCTTTGTAGACATTTTTTGCTGGTGATCCTTCTGACCCCTGTGAGGTGAACGTTTTTGTACACTGGATTTGCATGGCTTTTATTAATTCCTGATGTTCAGTCTTTTTCCATTCCCTTTCTTTTAACAAAGATAGAAAGAAAGAAAAAGAAACAGAAGACAAATGTGCATAAAATATGCCTCTTGAAACAGTCATTTTGAAATGTGGACGTCTTTTGAATATTTTGGTTGATGTACGACCCCGGGATTTGTTTTCAGGGCAGGTGTGATTTACAGTCCTGCAATTATTTTGAATATCAAGTGACCATTAGGGCTGAGATTAAAGCTGCTGTTGTGTGAAACGGCCACAAGGTGGCAGCAGTTCTCGTTTACCAAATCTGGTTACTAGGGCATCAGAGCCTCAGTGGAAGTCGTGTTCTACGTTGTAATTTAGAACGGAATGTGCCAGGAAAAAGGCCCTTAAGTTTATGTCTCCCTACTTCTTGTTCGTTTTTTTAATTTAATTTTTATTTTTTATCACAGCAAGTTTGATTACAATGTTTGGCTTGTTCTAGGTGTGCAAGATGTGGCTCTTTTACACATATACATATGCCTATTCTTCCTGGGATACTTTTCCCATGTACGTTATGACAGAATATTGAGTAGTCTTCTCTTGGTATTCCTTAGGTCTTTGGTCATTATATACTTCACCTGTGGTTGTATATGTCTGTTACCCCCAATATCCTAATGTATCCCATCCTCACACCTCTCCATTGGTGAACCATAAGTTTCCTTAATGAATCTGTGAATGCCCTTCTCTGTGGATATATCTTCACTGGTATCAATTTTTAGGTAACACCTATAAGTGATATCATACGCTATGTGTCTTTCTCTTTCTGACTTACTACAAGTCACGTGATTACCTCTAGACTCATCTACGGTGCTGCAAATGGCATTGTGCCCTTTCTTTCCTTGGCTAGTATTCCATCTGTACATGTACCAGTTCTTCTTTGTCCACTCATCTGTTGATGGACTTTTTGGTTGCTTCCATGTCTTGGCTATTGTAATACTGCGGCAATGCACATTTGCCTGCCTGTGTCTTTCCAATTCTGTCTTCTTAGGTTATAGGCCCAGGAGTGGGCCTGCTGCATCATATGGTAGCAAAATGTTTACCTTTAAAGGCACCTCCATTCTGTTCTCATTAGTGGCTCTTACCAGGTTACGTCCCACTTAAAGTTGAGGGTAGGCACTTCTCCACAACACCTTCAGCATTTATTGTTTGTAGTTTCTTTGCTGATGTTTCTTCTGACTAGTGTGAGCTGATACCTCTTTGTGGTTGGATTTGCATGTGTCTCATAATCCCTTGAAACTGAGCTTTCTGGCATGTCCTTTCTTTCTTCAAACTGTGAATACAGCTTACGTCTTCAAATTGTTTTCTTGAATTATGTGTGACCTTTAGAAATATTTTGGCCATTACCTCCCTCAAGACATTTTGAGGGCAGGTTTCATTTACAGCCCTCCAGTGCTGGTGCATATGAAGTGACCCTTGGCACAGGTTTTAAAGCTGCTGTTGCAGGTAATGCCCAGCGGGCGGCAACATTTCTGCTTTTCCCAATCTGGTAACTAGGGAAACAGACCTTCCTGGCAGTGGTGTTCCTCGGTCATATATCAGAGCGGAATGTGCCCGGACAAACCCCCAAATGCCGATGTCTCCTTACTTATGTTGGTTTTCTAAATAGAATTTATATATATATATATTTTGGGAGTCATATTCCACTGTGTACATGGACCACTTTTTCTTTGTGCATTCCTCTGTTGATGGACATTTTCGTAGCTTCCAAGTGTTGGCTATGGTCAATATTGCTGGAGTGCAGGATTGCCAGCCTGTGTCTTTTTTTCTTCTTTATCCCAGTACGTGGGCCTCTCACTGCCGTGGCCCCTCCCGTTGCAGGGCACAGGGTCCGGACGCGCAGGCCCAGAAGCCATAGCTCATGAGACCAGCTGCTCCGCTGCATGTGGGATCTTCCCGAACCGGGGCACAAACCCGTGTCCCCTGCATCGGCAGGCGGACTCTCAACCAGTGCGCCAGCAGTGAAGCCCAGCCTGTGTCTTTTTGATTCTCATCCTCTCAGGCGATAGGCCCAGCAGTGGGTATGCTTGATTGAATGGTAGCTCAGTATTTACCTTTTCAAGGCACCTCCTTTGTGTTTTCCTTACTGGCTCTTACCATGTCCCACATTGAACCAAGGGTAGGCATTTCTCCACAACCCCTTCAGCATTGATTGTTTGCAGAATTTTTGCTGATAGCCATTCTGACTGGTGTGAATTGATAGGTTTTTTGTAAATTGGATTTGCATGTCTTTAATTATTCCTAATGTTCAGCATTTTTCCACGCCTTTTTAAATTTCTGTTAAAGAGAAACAGAAAACAACGGAGAGTACAATTAACCTCTTGAAATTGTCTTCTTGGAAGGTTGCCCTCTTTTGAATTTTTTGGTCAGTTTTCGACCCCAGGATTGGTTTTGAGGGCAGGTGTCATTTACAGGCCTGCAATGAGTGTGAATATTTAGTGACCATGACCACTGGGTTTAAAACTGCTGTTTTGGGAAACGGCCACAAGGCGGCGGCATTTCTCCATTCCCAAATTTGGTTACTACGGCAGCAGAGCGTTTCTGAAAGTCCTGTTCCTAGGTTGTAAATTAAAATGGAATGTGCCAGGAGAAACCCCCATAAGTTTATGTCACATTATTTCTTGTTCATTGGTTTAGGTTTTTTAATTGGGGTAATGATTAAAATATTGTTTGCCCTAGGTGTACACATTCTGGTTCATTTGTATATTACATTTATATATATATATATATATTCATGTACCTATCCACTTCCCCTGTAAGTTATTGCAGAGTGTTCCATAGACCTCCCTTGCTATATGGTCGGTCTTTTTGATATATGTATTTAATAGGTATTTGTACACGTATGGTAACCCTAATCTTCATTTTTCCATTCCCCCCACCTTTCCTTTTAGATAAGCATAGTTTGTTTTCTAAGTCTGTGAGTGTCTTTCTCTGTGGAAATATGTTCATTTGTGTCTGTTGTTAGATAACGCCTATAAATGATATCATAGGATATGTCTTTTGCTTTCCTCCGACTTACCTCAAGTTCTGTGATTATCTCTGGGCACATCTATGGTGCCTCAAAGAGCAGTGTTTCATTGTTTTCCTTGGCTAATATTCCATTGTGTACGTAGACCACTTTTTCTTTGTCCATTCATCTGGTGATGGACATTTTGGCTGCTCCCGTGTCCTGGATATTGTGAAAATTCCTGCAGTGCAGCTGTTGAAGCCTGTACCTTCTCGACTCTGGACTTCTCAGGTGAGAGGCTCAGCGGTGGGCCTGCTGAATGGAATGGTGGCTCAATTTTTACTTTTAAACGCAGCTCCTTTCTGTTCTCATTATTGGCTGTTACCACTCTACATCTCTCCAGGAGCTAGAGGGTATACATTTCTCTAAATCAACTTCAACATTTATTGTTTTTAGACTTTTACCTAATGGTAGTTGAGATGTGTGAATTGAAATCTTTTTGGAGGTTAGATGTGCATGAGTCTAATAATTCCTGATGTTGAGCTTTTATCCATTTTCCTCTTTTATCAAAATGAGTGAGTAAAACTTACCCCTCCATACTATCTCCTTGAAAAATTTGCCAGTATGAATTTTTTGGCCATTCCCTACCTCCACACAATTGTTTAGGGCAGGTGTCCTTTACAGCCCAGAGTCCTTGTGAATATTAAGTGACCATTAGCTGTGGGTTTAAAGCTGCTCTTGTGGGAAACAGCCACAAGGCGGTAGCATTTCTACATTTCCTACTCTGGGTTTTTGGGCAACGGAACTTTCCTGGAAATGGTGTTAGTAAGCTGCAAATTAGAGTGGAATGTGCCAGCGCAAAACCCCAAGAGATTATATCTCCTAAATTGTTGTATGTTTTTAAAATTTATTTTTTATTAATTATCAGAGCAAATTTGATAAACATGTAGATTCTCCTAGGTGTACAGTTTCTGGTTCATCCTATCAATGTATCTGTCTATTCCTCTTTGGATCCTTTCCCGTGTATGTTATTATAGAGTGTTGAGTTGACCTCTCTTCGCATTCCATAGGTGTTTTGTGATTATACATTTCATATGTATTAGTACATGTCTGTTAACCCCCATGTCCTAATTCATACATTCCTTACACCTTTCCATTTGGTTAAACATAATTTGGTTTTCTGAATCTATGCGTGTCCTTCTCTTGGAAATTATTTCATGGGTATCCATTTTTAGGTAACGCCTATAAGTGATGTCATAGGATGTCGGTCTTTCGGTTTCTTTCTTACTTCAAGTAGGGTGATTATCTCTGTATCCTTCTATGGTGGTGCCAATGGCACTGTTCCATGCCTTTTCATGGCTACTATTCCATTGTGTACATGGACGACTTCTTCTTGGTGCATTTTTCTGTTGATGGACATTTTGGTTTCTTCCAGGTCTTGGCTATGGTACATGTTGCTGCAGTGCAGGATTGCCAGCCTATGTCTTTTGATTCTGGTCTACTCAGGTGATAGGCCCATCAGTGGGCCTACGAGATCACATGGTAGCTCCATTTTTACCCTTAAGCGCACCTCCATTCTATTCTCACTACTGGCTGTTACCAGGTTACATCCCACCAGCAGCTAAAGGGTACACGGTTCTCTAAAACCCCTTCAGCATTTATTCTTTGTAGACATTTTTTGCTGATGATCCTTCTGACCCCTGTGAGGTGAACGTTTTTGTACACTGGATTTGCATGGCTTTTATTAATTCCTGTTGTTCAGTCTTTTTCCATTCCCTTTCTTTTAACAAAGATAGAAAGAAAGAAAAAGAAACAGAAGACAAATGTGCATAAAATATGCCTCTTGAAACAGTCATTTTGAAATGTGGACGTCTTTTGAATATTTTGGTTGATGTACGACCCCGGGATTTGTTTTCAGGGCAGGTGTGATTTACAGTCCTGCAATTATTTTGAATATCAAGTGACCATTAGGGCTGAGATTAAAGCTGCTGTTGTGTGAAACGGCCACAAGGTGGCAGCAGTTCTCGTTTACCAAATCTGGTTACTAGGGCATCAGAGCCTCAGTGGAAGTCGTGTTCTACGTTGTAATTTAGAACGGAATGTGCCAGGAAAAAGGCCCTTAAGTTTATGTCTCCCTACTTCTTGTTCGTTTTTTTAATTTAATTTTTATTTTTTATCACAGCAAGTTTGATTACAATGTTTGGCTTGTTCTAGGTGTGCAAGATGTGGCTCTTTTACACATATACATATGCCTATTCTTCCTGGGATACTTTTCCCATGTACGTTATGACAGAATATTGAGTAGTCTTCTCTTGGTATTCCTTAGGTCTTTGGTCATTATATACTTCACCTGTGGTTGTATATGTCTGTTACCCCCAATATCCTAATGTATCCCATCCTCACACCTCTCCATTGGTGAACCATAAGTTTCCTTAATGAATCTGTGAATGCCCTTCTCTGTGGATATATCTTCACTGGTATCAATTTTTAGGTAACACCTATAAGTGATATCATACGCTATGTGTCTTTCTCTCTCTGACTTACTACAAGTCACGTGATTACCTCTAGACTCATCTACGGTGCTGCAAATGGCATTGTGCCCTTTCTTTCCTTGGCTAGTATTCCATCTGTACATGTACCAGTTCTTCTTTGTCCACTCATCTGTTGATGGACTTTTTGGTTGCTTCCATGTCTTGGCTATTGTAATACTGCGGCAATGCACATTTGCCTGCCTGTGTCTTTCCAATTCTGTCTTCTTAGGTTATAGGCCCAGGAGTGGGCCTGCTGGATCATATGGTAGCAAAATGTTTACCTTTAAAGGCACCTCCATTCTGTTCTCATTAGTGGCTCTTACCAGGTTACGTCCCACTTAAAGTTGAGGGTAGGCACTTCTCCACAACACCTTCAGCATTTATTGTTTGTAGTTTCTTTGCTGATGTTTCTTCTGACTAGTGTGAGCTGATACCTCTTTGTGGTTGGATTTGCATGTGTCTCATAATCCCTTGAAACTGAGCTTTCTGGCATGTCCTTTCTTTCTTCAAACTGTGAATACAGCTTACGTCTTCAAATTGTTTTCTTGAATTATGTGTGACCTTTAGAAATATTTTGGCCATTACCTCCCTCAAGACATTTTGAGGGCAGGTTTCATTTACAGCCCTCCAGTGCTGGTGCATATGAAGTGACCCTTGGCACAGGTTTTAAAGCTGCTGTTGCAGGTAATGCCCAGCGGGCGGCAACATTTCTGCTTTTCCCAATCTGGTAACTAGGGAAACAGACCTTCCTGGCAGTGGTGTTCCTCGGTCATATATCAGAGCGGAATGTGCCCGGACAACCCCCCAAATGCCGATGTCTCCTTACTTATGTTGGTTTTCTAAATAGAATTTATATATATATATATATATATATATATATATATATATATATATATATATATATATGTATATATATATTTTGGGAGTCATATTCCACTGTGTACAAGGACCACTTTTTCTGTGTGCATTCCTCTGTTGATGGACATTTTCGTAGCTTCCAAGTGTTGGCTATGGTCAATATTGCTGGAGTGCAGGATTGCCAGCCTGTGTCTTTTTTTCTTCTTTATCCCAGTACGTGGGCCTCTCACTGCCGTGGCCCCTCCCGTTGCAGGGCACAGGGTCTGGACGCGCAGGCCCAGAAGCCATAGCTCATGGGACCAGCTGCTCCGCTGCATGTGGGATCTTCCCGAACCGGGGCACAAACCCGTGTCCCCTGCATCGGCAGGCGGACTCTCAACCAGTGCGCCAGCAGTGAAGCCCAGCCTGTGTCTTTTTGATTCTCATCCTCTCAGGCGATAGGCCCAGCAGTGGGTATGCTTGATTGAATGGTAGCTCAGTATTTACCTTTTCAAGGCACCTCCTTTGTGTTTTCCTTACTGGCTCTTACCATGTCCCACATTGAACCAAGGGTAGGCATTTCTCCACAACCCCTTCAGCATTGATTGTTTGCAGAATTTTTGCTGATAGCCATTCTGACTGGTGTGAATTGATAGGTTTTTTGTAAATTGGATTTGCATGTCTTTAATTATTCCTAATGTTCAGCATTTTTCCACGCCTTTTTAAATTTCTGTTAAAGAGAAACAGAAAACAACAGAGAGTACAATTAACCTCTTGAAATTGTCTTCTTGGAAGGTTGTCCTCTTTTGAATTTTTTGGTCAGTTTTCGACCCCAGGATTGGTTTTGAGGGCAGGTGTCATTTACAGGCCTGCAATGAGTGTGAATATTTAGTGACCATGAGCACTGGGTTTAAAACTGCTGTTGTGGGAAACGGCCACAAGGCGGCGGCATTTCTCCATTCCCAAATTTGGTTACTACGGCAGCAGAGCGTTTCTGAAAGTCCTGTTCCTAGGTTGTAAATTAAAATGGAATGTGCCAGGAGAAACCCCCATAAGTTTATGTCACATTATTTCTTGTTCGTTGTTTTAGGTTTTTTAATTGGGGTAATGATTAAAATATTGTTTGCCCTAGGTGTACACATTCTGGTTCATTTGTATATTACATTTATATATATATATATATTCATGTACCTATCCACTTCCCCTGTAAGTTATTGCAGAGTGTTCCATAGACCTCCCTTGCTATATGGTCGGTCTTTTTGATATATGTATTTAATAGGTATTTGTACACGTATGGTAACCCTAATCTTCATTTTTCCATTCCCCCCACCTTTCCTTTTAGATAAGCATAGTTTGTTTTCTAAGTCTGTGAGTGTCTTTCTCTGTGGAAATATGTTCATTTGTGTCCGTTGTTAGATAACGCCTATAAGTGATATCATAGGATATGTCTTTTGCTTTCCTCCGACTTACCTCAAGTTCTGTGATTATCTCTGGGCACATCTATGGTGCCTCAAAGAGCAGTGTTTCATTGTTTTCCTTGGCTAATATTCCATTGTGTACGTGGACCACTTTTTCTTTGTCCATTCATCTGGTGATGGACATTTTGGCTGCTCCCGTGTCCTGGATATTGTGAAAATTCCTGCAGTGCAGCTGTTGAAGCCTGTACCTTCTCGACTCTGGACTTCTCAGGTGAGAGGCTCAGCGGTGGGCCTGCTGAATGGAATGGTGGCTCAATTTTTACTTTTAAACGCAGCTCCTTTCTGTTCTCATTATTGGCTGTTACCACTCTACATCTCTCCAGGAGCTAGAGGGTATACATTTCTCTAAATCAACTTCAACATTTATTGTTTTTAGACTTTTACCTAATGGTAGTTGAGATGTGTGAATTGAAATCTTTTGGGAGGTTAGATGTGCATGAGTCTAATAATTCCTGATGTTGAGCTTTTATCCATTTTCCTCTTTTATCAAAATGAGTGAGTAAAACTTACCCCTCCATACTATCTCCTTGAAAAATTTGCCAGTATGAATTTTTTGGCCATTCCCTACCTCCACACAATTGTTTAGGGCAGGTGTCCTTTACAGCCCTGAGTCCTTGTGAATGTTAAGTGACCATTAGCTGTGGGTTTAAAGCTGCTCTTGTGGGAAACAGCCACAAGGCGGTAGCATTTCTACATTTCCTACTCTGGGTTTTTGGGCAACGGAACTTTCCTGGAAATGGTGTTAGTAAGCTGCAAATTAGAGTGGAATGTGCCAGCGCAAAACCCCAAGAGATTATATCTCCTAAATTGTTGTATGTTTTTAAAATTTATTTTTTATTAATTATCAGAGCAAATTTGATAAACATGTAGATTCTCCTAGGTGTACAGTTTCTGGTTCATCCTATCAATGTATCTGTCTATTCCTCTTTGGATCCTTTCCCGTGTATGTTATTATAGAGTGTTGAGTTGACCTCTCTTCGCATTCCATAGGTGTTTTGTGATTATACATTTCATATGTATTAGTACATGTCTGTTAACCCCCATGTCCTAATTCATACATTCCTTACACCTTTCCATTTGGTTAAACATAATTTGGTTTTCTGAATCTATGCGTGTCCTTCTCTTGGAAATTATTTCATGGGTATCCATTTTTAGGTAACGCCTATAAGTGATGTCATAGGATGTCGGTCTTTCGGTTTCTTTCTTACTTCAAGTAGGGTGATTATCTCTGTATCCTTCTATGGTGGTGCCAATGGCACTGTTCCATGCCTTTTCATGGCTACTATTCCATTGTGTACATGGACGACTTCTTCTTGGTGCATTTTTCTGTTGATGGACATTTTGGTTTCTTCCAGGTCTTGGCTATGGTACATGTTGCTGCAGTGCAGGATTGCCAGCCTATGTCTTTTGATTCTGGTCTACTCAGGTGATAGGCCCATCAGTGGGCCTACGAGATCACATGGTAGCTCCATTTTTACCCTTAAGCGCACCTCCATTCTATTCTCACTACTGGCTGTTACCAGGTTACATCCCACCAGCAGCTAAAGGGTACACGGTTCTCTAAAACCCCTTCAGCATTTATTCTTTGTAGACATTTTTTGCTGATGATCCTTCTGACCCCTGTGAGGTGAACGTTTTTGTACACTGGATTTGCATGGCTTTTATTAATTCCTGATGTTCAGTCTTTTTCCATTCCCTTTCTTTTAACAAAGATAGAAAGAAAGAAAAAGAAACAGAAGACAAATGTGCGTAAAATATGCCTCTTGAAACAGTCATTTTGAAATGTGGACGTCTTTTGAATATTTTGGTTGATGTACGACCCCGGGATTTGTTTTCAGGGCAGGTGTGATTTACAGTCCTGCAATTATTTTGAATATCAAGTGACCATTAGGGCTGAGATTAAAGCTGCTGTTGTGTGAAACGGCCACAAGGTGGCAGCAGTTCTCGTTTACCAAATCTGGTTACTAGGGCATCAGAGCCTCAATGGAAGTCGTGTTCTACGTTGTAATTTAGAACGGAATGTGCCAGGAAAAAGGCCCTTAAGTTTATGTCTCCCTACTTCTTGTTCGTTTTTTTAATTTAATTTTTATTTTTTATCACAGCAAGTTTGATTACAATGTTTGGCTTGTTCTAGGTGTGCAAGATGTGGCTCTTTTACACATATACATATGCCTATTCTTCCTGGGATACTTTTCCCATGTACGTTATGACAGAATATTGAGTAGTCTTCTCTTGGTATTCCTTAGGTCTTTGGTCATTATATACTTCACCTGTGGTTGTATATGTCTGTTACCCCCAATATCCTAATGTATCCCATCCTCACACCTCTCCATTGGTGAACCATAAGTTTCCTTAATGAATCTGTGAATGCCCTTCTCTGTGGATATATCTTCACTGGTATCAATTTTTAGGTAACACCTATAAGTGATATCATACGCTATGTGTCTTTCTCTCTCTGACTTACTACAAGTCACGTGATTACCTCTAGACTCATCTACGGTGCTGCAAATGGCATTGTGCCCTTTCTTTCCTTGGCTAGTATTCCATCTGTACATGTACCAGTTCTTCTTTGTCCACTCATCTGTTGATGGACTTTTTGGTTGCTTCCATGTCTTGGCTATTGTAATACTGCGGCAATGCACATTTGCCTGCCTGTGTCTTTCCAATTCTGTCTTCTTAGGTTATAGGCCCAGGAGTGGGCCTGCTGGATCATATGGTAGCAAAATGTTTACCTTTAAAGGCACCTCCATTCTGTTCTCATTAGTGGCTCTTACCAGGTTACGTCCCACTTAAAGTTGAGGGTAGGCACTTCTCCACAACACCTTCAGCATTTATTGTTTGTAGTTTCTTTGCTGATGTTTCTTCTGACTAGTGTGAGCTGATACCTCTTTGTGGTTGGATTTGCATGTGTCTCATAATCCCTTGAAACTGAGCTTTCTGGCATGTCCTTTCTTTCTTCAAACTGTGAATACAGCTTACGTCTTCAAATTGTTTTCTTGAATTATGTGTGACCTTTAGAAATATTTTGGCCATTACCTCCCTCAAGACATTTTGAGGGCAGGTTTCATTTACAGCCCTCCAGTGCTGGTGCATATGAAGTGACCCTTGGCACAGGTTTTAAAGCTGCTGTTGCAGGTAATGCCCAGCGGGTGGCAACATTTCTGCTTTTCCCAATCTGGTAACTAGGGAAACAGACCTTCCTGGCAGTGGTGTTCCTCGGTCATATATCAGAGCGGAATGTGCCCGGACAACCCCCCAAATGCCGATGTCTCCTTACTTATGTTGGTTTTCTAAATAGAATTTATATATATATATATATATATATATATATATATATATATATATATATATATATATATGTATATATATATTTTGGGAGTCATATTCCACTGTGTACAAGGACCACTTTTTCTGTGTGCATTCCTCTGTTGATGGACATTTTCGTAGCTTCCAAGTGTTGGCTATGGTCAATATTGCTGGAGTGCAGGATTGCCAGCCTGTGTCTTTTTTTCTTCTTTATCCCAGTACGTGGGCCTCTCACTGCCGTGGCCCCTCCCGTTGCAGGGCACAGGGTCTGGACGCGCAGGCCCAGAAGTCATAGCTCATGGGACCAGCTGCTCCGCTGCATGTGGGATCTTCCCGAACCGGGGCACAAACCCGTGTCCCCTGCATCGGCAGGCGGACTCTCAACCAGTGCGCCAGCAGTGAAGCCCAGCCTGTGTCTTTTTGATTCTCATCCTCTCAGGCGATAGGCCCAGCAGTGGGTATGCTTGATTGAATGGTAGCTCAGTATTTACCTTTTCAAGGCACCTCCTTTGTGTTTTCCTTACTGGCTCTTACCATGTCCCACATTGAACCAAGGGTAGGCATTTCTCCACAACCCCTTCAGCATTGATTGTTTGCAGAATTTTTGCTGATAGCCATTCTGACTGGTGTGAATTGATAGGTTTTTTGTAAATTGGATTTGCATGTCTTTAATTATTCCTAATGTTCAGCATTTTTCCACGCCTTTTTAAATTTCTGTTAAAGAGAAACAGAAAACAACAGAGAGTACAATTAACCTCTTGAAATTGTCTTCTTGGAAGGTTGTCCTCTTTTGAATTTTTTGGTCAGTTTTCGACCCCAGGATTGGTTTTGAGGGCAGGTGTCATTTACAGGCCTGCAATGAGTGTGAATATTTAGTGACCATGAGCACTGGGTTTAAAACTGCTGTTGTGGGAAACGGCCACAAGGCGGCGGCATTTCTCCATTCCCAAATTTGGTTACTACGGCAGCAGAGCGTTTCTGAAAGTCCTGTTCCTAGGTTGTAAATTAAAATGGAATGTGCCAGGAGAAACCCCCATAAGTTTATGTCACATTATTTCTTGTTCGTTGTTTTAGGTTTTTTAATTGGGGTAATGATTAAAATATTGTTTGCCCTAGGTGTACACATTCTGGTTCATTTGTATATTACATTTATATATATATATATATTCATGTACCTATCCACTTCCCCTGTAAGTTATTGCAGAGTGTTCCATAGACCTCCCTTGCTATATGGTCGGTCTTTTTGATATATGTATTTAATAGGTATTTGTACACGTATGGTAACCCTAATCTTCATTTTTCCATTCCCCCCACCTTTCCTTTTAGATAAGCATAGTTTGTTTTCTAAGTCTGTGAGTGTCTTTCTCTGTGGAAATATGTTCATTTGTGTCCGTTGTTAGATAACGCCTATAAGTGATATCATAGGATATGTCTTTTGCTTTCCTCCGACTTACCTCAAGTTCTGTGATTATCTCTGGGCACATCTATGGTGCCTCAAAGAGCAGTGTTTCATTGTTTTCCTTGGCTAATATTCCATTGTGTACATGGACCACTTTTTCTTTGTCCATTCATCTGGTGATGGACATTTTGGCTGCTCCCGTGTCCTGGATATTGTGAAAATTCCTGCAGTGCAGCTGTTGAAGCCTGTACCTTCTCGACTCTGGACTTCTCAGGTGAGAGGCTCAGCGGTGGGCCTGCTGAATGGAATGGTGGCTCAATTTTTACTTTTAAACGCAGCTCCTTTCTGTTCTCATTATTGGCTGTTACCACTCTACATCTCTCCAGGAGCTAGAGGGTATACATTTCTCTAAATCAACTTCAACATTTATTGTTTTTAGACTTTTACCTAATGGTAGTTGAGATGTGTGAATTGAAATCTTTTGGGAGGTTAGATGTGCATGAGTCTAATAATTCCTGATGTTGAGCTTTTATCCATTTTCCTCTTTTATCAAAATGAGTGAGTAAAACTTACCCCTCCATACTATCTCCTTGAAAAATTTGCCAGTATGAATTTTTTGGCCATTCCCTACCTCCACACAATTGTTTAGGGCAGGTGTCCTTTACAGCCCTGAGTCCTTGTGAATGTTAAGTGACCATTAGCTGTGGGTTTAAAGCTGCTCTTGTGGGAAACAGCCACAAGGCGGTAGCATTTCTACATTTCCTACTCTGGGTTTTTGGGCAACGGAACTTTCCTGGAAATGGTGTTAGTAAGCTGCAAATTAGAGTGGAATGTGCCAGCGCAAAACCCCAAGAGATTATATCTCCTAAATTGTTGTATGTTTTTAAAATTTATTTTTTATTAATTATCAGAGCAAATTTGATAAACATGTAGATTCTCCTAGGTGTACAGTTTCTGGTTCATCCTATCAATGTATCTGTCTATTCCTCTTTGGATCCTTTCCCGTGTATGTTATTATAGAGTGTTGAGTTGACCTCTCTTCGCATTCCATAGGTGTTTTGTGATTATACATTTCATATGTATTAGTACATGTCTGTTAACCCCCATGTCCTAATTCATACATTCCTTACACCTTTCCATTTGGTTAAACATAATTTGGTTTTCTGAATCTATGCGTGTCCTTCTCTTGGAAATTATTTCATGGGTATCCATTTTTAGGTAACGCCTATAAGTGATGTCATAGGATGTCGGTCTTTCGGTTTCTTTCTTACTTCAAGTAGGGTGATTATCTCTGTATCCTTCTATGGTGGTGCCAATGGCACTGTTCCATGCCTTTTCATGGCTACTATTCCATTGTGTACATGGACGACTTCTTCTTGGTGCATTTTTCTGTTGATGGACATTTTGGTTTCTTCCAGGTCTTGGCTATGGTACATGTTGCTGCAGTGCAGGATTGCCAGCCTATGTCTTTTGATTCTGGTCTACTCAGGTGATAGGCCCATCAGTGGGCCTACGAGATCACATGGTAGCTCCATTTTTACCCTTAAGCGCACCTCCATTCTGTTCTCACTACTGGCTGTTACCAGGTTACATCCCACCAGCAGCTAAAGGGTACACGGTTCTCTAAAACCCCTTCAGCATTTATTCTTTGTAGACATTTTTTGCTGATGATCCTTCTGACCCCTGTGAGGTGAACGTTTTTGTACACTGGATTTGCATGGCTTTTATTAATTCCTGATGTTCAGTCTTTTTCCATTCCCTTTCTTTTAACAAAGATAGAAAGAAAGAAAAAGAAACAGAAGACAAATGTGCGTAAAATATGCCTCTTGAAACAGTCATTTTGAAATGTGGACGTCTTTTGAATATTTTGGTTGATGTACGACCCCGGGATTTGTTTTCAGGGCAGGTGTGATTTACAGTCCTGCAATTATTTTGAATATCAAGTGACCATTAGGGCTGAGATTAAAGCTGCTGTTGTGTGAAACGGCCACAAGGTGGCAGCAGTTCTCGTTTACCAAATCTGGTTACTAGGGCATCAGAGCCTCAATGGAAGTCGTGTTCTACGTTGTAATTTAGAACGGAATGTGCCAGGAAAAAGGCCCTTAAGTTTATGTCTCCCTACTTCTTGTTCGTTTTTTTAATTTAATTTTTATTTTTTATCACAGCAAGTTTGATTACAATGTTTGGCTTGTTCTAGGTGTGCAAGATGTGGCTCTTTTACACATATACATATGCCTATTCTTCCTGGGATACTTTTCCCATGTACGTTATGACAGAATATTGAGTAGTCTTCTCTTGGTATTCCTTAGGTCTTTGGTCATTATATACTTCACCTGTGGTTGTATATGTCTGTTACCCCCAATATCCTAATGTATCCCATCCTCACACCTCTCCATTGGTGAACCATAAGTTTCCTTAATGAATCTGTGAATGCCCTTCTCTGTGGATATATCTTCACTGGTATCAATTTTTAGGTAACACCTATAAGTGATATCATACGCTATGTGTCTTTCTCTCTCTGACTTACTACAAGTCACGTGATTACCTCTAGACTCATCTACGGTGCTGCAAATGGCATTGTGCCCTTTCTTTCCTTGGCTAGTATTCCATCTGTACATGTACCAGTTCTTCTTTGTCCACTCATCTGTTGATGGACTTTTTGGTTGCTTCCATGTCTTGGCTATTGTAATACTGCGGCAATGCACATTTGCCTGCCTGTGTCTTTCCAATTCTGTCTTCTTAGGTTATAGGCCCAGGAGTGGGCCTGCTGCATCATATGGTAGCAAAATGTTTACCTTTAAAGGCACCTCCATTCTGTTCTCATTAGTGGCTCTTACCAGGTTACGTCCCACTTAAAGTTGAGGGTAGGCACTTCTCCACAACACCTTCAGCATTTATTGTTTGTAGTTTCTTTGCTGATGTTTCTTCTGACTAGTGTGAGCTGATACCTCTTTGTGGTTGGATTTGCATGTGTCTCATAATCCCTTGAAACTGAGCTTTCTGGCATGTCCTTTCTTTCTTCAAACTGTGAATACAGCTTACGTCTTCAAATTGTTTTCTTGAATTATGTGTGACCTTTAGAAATATTTTGGCCATTACCTCCCTCAAGACATTTTGAGGGCAGGTTTCATTTACAGCCCTCCAGTGCTGGTGCATATGAAGTGACCCTTGGCACAGGTTTTAAAGCTGCTGTTGCAGGTAATGCCCAGCGGGCGGCAACATTTCTGCTTTTCCCAATCTGGTAACTAGGGAAACAGACCTTCCTGGCAGTGGTGTTCCTCGGTCATATATCAGAGCGGAATGTGCCCGGACAAACCCCCAAATGCCGATGTCTCCTTACTTATGTTGGTTTTCTAAATAGAATTTATATATATATATATTTTGGGAGTCATATTCCACTGTGTACATGGACCACTTTTTCTTTGTGCATTCCTCTGTTGATGGACATTTTCGTAGCTTCCAAGTGTTGGCTATGGTCAATATTGCTGGAGTGCAGGATTGCCAGCCTGTGTCTTTTTTTCTTCTTTATCCCAGTACGTGGGCCTCTCACTGCCGTGGCCCCTCCCGTTGCAGGGCACAGGGTCCGGACGCGCAGGCCCAGAAGCCATAGCTCATGAGACCAGCTGCTCCGCTGCATGTGGGATCTTCCCGAACCGGGGCACAAACCCGTGTCCCCTGCATCGGCAGGCGGACTCTCAACCAGTGCGCCAGCAGTGAAGCCCAGCCTGTGTCTTTTTGATTCTCATCCTCTCAGGCGATAGGCCCAGCAGTGGGTATGCTTGATTGAATGGTAGCTCAGTATTTACCTTTTCAAGGCACCTCCTTTGTGTTTTCCTTACTGGCTCTTACCATGTCCCACATTGAACCAAGGGTAGGCATTTCTCCACAACCCCTTCAGCATTGATTGTTTGCAGAATTTTTGCTGATAGCCATTCTGACTGGTGTGAATTGATAGGTTTTTTGTAAATTGGATTTGCATGTCTTTAATTATTCCTAATGTTCAGCATTTTTCCACGCCTTTTTAAATTTCTGTTAAAGAGAAACAGAAAACAACGGAGAGTACAATTAACCTCTTGAAATTGTCTTCTTGGAAGGTTGCCCTCTTTTGAATTTTTTGGTCAGTTTTCGACCCCAGGATTGGTTTTGAGGGCAGGTGTCATTTACAGGCCTGCAATGAGTGTGAATATTTAGTGACCATGAGCACTGGGTTTAAAACTGCTGTTTTGGGAAACGGCCACAAGGCGGCGGCATTTCTCCATTCCCAAATTTGGTTACTACGGCAGCAGAGCGTTTCTGAAAGTCCTGTTCCTAGGTTGTAAATTAAAATGGAATGTGCCAGGAGAAACCCCCATAAGTTTATGTCACATTATTTCTTGTTCGTTGTTTTAGGTTTTTTAATTGGGGTAATGATTAAAATATTGTTTGCCCTAGGTGTACACATTCTGGTTCATTTGTATATTACATTTATATATATATATATATGTTCATGTACCTATCCACTTCCCCTGTAAGTTATTGCAGAGTGTTCCATAGACCTCCCTTGCTATATGGTCGGTCTTTTTGATATATGTATTTAATAGGTATTTGTACACGTATGGTAACCCTAATCTTCATTTTTCCATTCCCCCCACCTTTCCTTTTAGATAAGCATAGTTTGTTTTCTAAGTCTGTGAGTGTCTTTCTCTGTGGAAATATGTTCATTTGTGTCTGTTGTTAGATAACGCCTATAAGTGATATCATAGGATATGTCTTTTGCTTTCCTCCGACTTACCTCAAGTTCTGTGATTATCTCTGGGCACATCTATGGTGCCTCAAAGAGCAGTGTTTCATTGTTTTCCTTGGCTAATATTCCATTGTGTACGTGGACCACTTTTTCTTTGTCCATTCATCTGGTGATGGACATTTTGGCTGCTCCCGTGTCCTGGATATTGTGAAAATTCCTGCAGTGCAGCTGTTGAAGCCTGTACCTTCTCGACTCTGGACTTCTCAGGTGAGAGGCTCAGCGGTGGGCCTGCTGAATGGAATGGTGGCTCAATTTTTACTTTTAAACGCAGCTCCTTTCTGTTCTCATTATTGGCTGTTACCACTC